>NW_021318693.1:5074906-5169126 GCF_001605985.2 Dendrobium catenatum
AATGCCTGGATTTGGGAAGCCTCGTCATGTGGTAATTTTCAAAGTCGCATTCAAAGTCTCGATCCAGGAATTTGTTGCCACTTACCTCCCTTCTAGTTATAGAGCCTCGAACGGAGTCCGAGCTCTTTTTACGCAAGGGTGAGAATGATGCGGTGCATTTTAAGCTAGAATTGGTTTCTTAGGAGTACTTTACTTAGTTGTTGTTATTTTCTTCTAGAATGCTCTTTTGGTCTTATAAGTTGGAGGTCTTGTAGAGAAAGGCATTGAATGATATTACCCTTTGTAAGCTTTGAAGCTTGCTTTCTTCTTCTTCCTGGATTGGGAACGAAATCCTTTTGCAGGTCGAGTCTTTGAGCAGGATCTCTCACGACCAGATTCCAGTCTTGCTGCCTGTTCCGACTCCAGTGTTGAGGACATCTGCATAAATGATCCATACCCGCATCAATGTGTTAATGATGAAGATGAACACAATGATATTTTCATATCAGAGGCTTCCTTTCTCACGGTATGTCATGATCTTCTTGCCTTTAGCATTCCTGAAATAAATATAAATGACGTGGAAGTGTATTGCAATGCTACTGGATGTGGTACTCGAAGTATTTTCACTACAGGTGTGAAAATTTCTGGTCAGAATTCTACTGTCAAAGCCGATCCAGCGCAATGCTCTCAAACTGTTTGACAATATGTCACTACAAAATTCTGCATCCCTGTTGAAGATGGTGGCATTGGTTTTGATTACTGTCTTCAAATGGCAGTTCCTGATAAATGGATCGAAATTCTTAAATTACAAGATGAGAAGTGGAGGATGGGAGATATTGTGCACACGCTTAAAAATAGGAGATGGTTAGAGAAATGTATTGCGTATACTAAAAGCCATGATCAAGCTCTTGAGGGCATCCTTCCCTTGAGGACCCCGTTGCAGCTCTTCCTTATTATTGAACTCAAGGGCTGCAAAGAGTATCAAGTGGAAAGTGGTAAGGAGTTTGCAATCCTTGACATTAATCATGATGGCCTTGGTAAATGGGAACTATCGAATTTTCTAGAGAGCTGGGACTTTTCTGATGTAATGCTTATTGTTGGTGCTGAAAGAAAGATTGTTCCCACTCATAAAGTTACTTTGAATGCTTATGGCGACTTCTCTATCAATTCTTCTAGTGAGATAATGAGCAGCAAATCCAACGAAGTTGATGACAGTAATGGTGCAGAGAGAATTGGAAATCTTTCTTCATTTGATGAAAATGAGCACAAGGTTCATCACTTGGATTGGGGGAAGCCTCGTCATGTGGCAATTTCAAAGTCCGCATTCAAAGTCTTCGATCCAGGAATTTGTTGCCACCTTACCTCCCTTCTAGTTATAGAGCCTCGAACGGAGTCGAGCTCTTTTTACGCAAGGGGAGAATGATGCGGTGCATTTTAAGCTAGAATGGTTCCTTAGGAGTACTTTATCTAGTTTGTTGTTATTTCCTTCTAGAATGCTCTTTTGGTCTTATAAGTAGGAGGTCTTGTAGAAGAAAAGGCATTGAATGATATTATCCCTTTGTTAAAGCTTTGGAAAGCTTCTTATTCTTCTTCCCTGGATTGGGAAAACCCAAATCGTTCTTGCAGGTCGCATCTTCCGACGATCCACTACATCATTGTATAAGGGAATAGAAAATGAAACAATAAAATAAAATTAACACACAAATAAAGATAGTATTCATTTTCTTTATCTACGAATTTAAATTTTTTTAAGCTCCAATATATAAATCTAAAACCATAACTCTTTATTTGCACTAGCTAAAGATCATCATTCTTTAGACCACCAATCATTTGATTATCCTATTGCTCAAAACTTCAAAATTTCTTTATCTAAAAATTCCATTCTTATGCTCCAATATACAAATCTAAAATTAATTATCTTCACTTGCACAAGCTAGTGATAAACATTCTTTAGATCTCCAATCATTTAGTTCTATATCAAGTGCATGCATTTCTTTAATTCATAACGGCCCAAAAAGTGAACAGGTTATATCTATCTATTCTTTATAATTTAAGGTATTCATATCCTATTTCTCAAAATTTACCATATCATCTGTTGAGTCTACTAGTCAAGTCCATGCTTCATCGGTAACGGGTAGGAGATTTATCAATTTAGTCAGTATATTTTGTCATATCCATATTTTATTTCTCAAAGTTTTCCTTAACTCTTGTTGAGTCAACCTATCAAGTCGATGCTTCATCGGAAGTAGATAGGCTTTCTATCTATTCATCATACTTTTGGTTCATCTCAATCTCAAAGCATGTCACACCCCCTTGTTGAGTCCACCTATTCACTCCATGCTCCAAAGCTATCAATTAGAAGATTTTAGAAGTTCGACAGTCTACAGGTTGCTCAATTATTAGGATGAAAAGTGGTAGGAAGGAAAAGCTAACGTGGTTTTTTATGAGGATTTAATTGAAAATGTCAATCCAACACTTAAAAATGATGAATGAAAACAATGAATTTCTAAACTGATACAGAATGATTGGGCTAAAGACAATCTTGAAGAGGAGGACGATGCAAAACATTATGAAACATATACAACAGGTTATACACTCGTGAACTGAGAATTAATAAGCGAATAGTGCTGTTGCACATGAAGAAATGAGAAAGGCATAATCCTGCTGGAACACAAGGACATTTCAGAGTTGATGAAACCAATATTTGAGTAATTTTCCACATACCTCGTATCTTTGGATCTCATACTCTTCAAATGTAGTGATGTATTGAGAATATGAGTTCGTCAGCCCAGCAAGTACAACATGCACATTCTCATCAAATTCTCCAGAGCTGCTACTGGCAAGTACAGTTTTTACAGCATCACGTAAACGCCTACCAGCCATTGTAGAAAACTCTGAAAGAAAAGTTGACATTTGATTGGAATAAAGATGAAAATCAATGATAGATTGTCCGTATGCATTGAAAACACCATACGTAGGGCAAAAAATATAACAACGGATAGGAAAAGATGAAGTCAAACGTGGTTAAGGTGATCCACACTAGGAAAAGAACTCTGTAAGGCCACAAGATGAAACAACTAGATGAAACTTACTTTCAGAAAATACTAGCGCTTGTAGAAGATGACATTAATGAAATACATTTTCAATAGAGAATTTTTCAACACAAATAATGGTCTCACAGGTGATAAGCTTAGAAAAAGCAGGACTAATTTAATCAATGAGTAAGTGCCATGTTGAAACAAAATGAGTGAATAAGATGCAGCAATAATATGCATACCTCCAGGCACACAAAGGATGACCAATTGTCCAATTCTAATTATTTGAATTGGAAGAATTGAAGGCTGGAAAAAAATCAAACAAAAAAGGAACAATTAGCGATATTATGAAACTGCAAAACTTTGTGATCACTTATATTATGATATGCTTAGAATTATTAAATAAATAAATAAATAAATAAATATGCTTAGAATTACCAATGACAAATGCCCTATTAAAATTTACCAGTCTTGAAAAGTTCTGAAATAGATTTAAAAAATATTAAGAACATATTATGAGAGATATAGTGCTTTTTTTCAGTATGATATCTGCCCATTATCTGCTAGAAAAGAAACCAAAGCTAATTATATTATAACAGTTCGGCATTGTTAATTGATAAAGGCAGACCATGGCCAGTGCAGACCCAACTAGGTGAAGTTATGGTGAAAACAAGTATAGATGCAGCAATACGAAAGCATTAGCAGCAATAGTTATCAACAATTAAGATATCAAAGGAATAATGAAAAATAGAGCACTGATGAGTAAAGTTATACACTTATGCATGGGTGTCAGCAAATAATTTGTTCAGTTTAATAGCATCTTTTTTTTTTTTTCTTTTCTCTTCAACCTCTCCATGCAGTATCTACCATTAGTAGAAAGGTTATTGATGAAGATGATAAGCAACGCATATGCTATAAAAAAAACAGATTGACCCAACTTCACTTGCTACATTAAATGAATAATAGATGGATGAACAAAGGTATTAATTGATTGAGAGGGATTGTTCAAAAACCTTCTAAATAAAGTTTTACTTTTCATCTAAAATATTCAAGTCATCAAGGATATGTATAAAGGAACTGTTACTTGTGTTCAAGCACAAGGTACTTCGACCAAGTATTTTCCTATTTAAGTTGGATTACATCAAGGATCAACTTTAGGCCCATATCTTTTTACTTTAGTTATGGATGTTCTTACTATATATTGTACGAGGATCTACCTTGGTGTATGCTTTTGATTGATGATATTCTTCTTGTTAATAAGACTTTACATAGAGTTGAAGGTAAACTTGAATTATGGAGGTCAAGCTTAAAGTGTAAAGGTTTTCTTTTGAGAGACCTAAAACAAAATACATGGAGTGTAATTTTAGTAGTAATAAATCAAGTAGGGAGATTGTGATTTTGAGCGTCAAGTCATTAATAAAAGTACAAGTTTTAGATATCTCGGATCTATTGTTCAAAATGATGATGAAATAGATGGGGATTTTATTAGTAGAATTCAAGTTAGATGGTTAGAAGAATGCATCGAGTCTATTGTGTGATAGAAAAGTACCCCTCAAAAATGAGAGAAAATTCTATAAGATGGTGGTGAGACCTGCAATGTTTTATGGCACTGAATGTTATCTATTAAAAGAGAAGCATAAAATAAAGTCAAGTGTTGCAGATATGAGGATGCTTAGGGGGATGAGTGGCTTTATTATTAGAGACGGAATGCGAAACAAGTATATATGTGAAAATGTTGGAGTAGTTCTAGTGGCATATAAAATTAGAGAGTCTCCTTAGATGGTCTGGTCACATTAAACGTCGGTCTTCCAATGACCCGATTAAAAGAGTTGATGTATTAGAATTGGCCTATGTTAAAAATGGTAGAGGTAGAAAAATATTAGAAATCACATTTTTTTATTAAATTTAAATGAGAATTTGACTCTTATTTGGGCACAATGGAAAAAAAGGATTCATGCAACCGATGGATAACAGGTTGATGTTGTTTTTGTCGTCTGCTAAAATATTGGCAGAATTGAGGCCAACCAATCAGCAGTTCAGCACCAATAATGATGCAAGTCCCAGTTACCAACATCAGCAACAAGATATCATGGACAAATTAAAGTACTGACAGCTTATAAATGAGATTCAAGTTCTAAAGAATTTACATAAGTATTACAACTGGTGCTAAGTTCCTTAACTGCGCCATCTAAAGTTCTAAATTCAACTTCCCATCTCCATCCTAGAAAGAAAGGAAAATGAAGAAAAAGCACAAAACACCAGCTAGCAAAATAAGTAATCCTGATCCCATCCAAGAAAACACTCTGAAACCCTCTCTCCCTCATCCTGAGAATCCCCTACCAACAAACCTTCCACATAGATACAATTAACCAAGCATGCATATGCATGAAAGTCCCAATATCAGACTTGTACATTAGATACATAGCCATTTTCATTGTGCATATCATCTATAAGCATTCATGCCAAAAAGAAAAGAGAAAAGAAAAAGCTTAAGCAAAAAGCATTCTTACCGCCCAATCATATGGCTCTTTCATGTCACCAGTATCCAATAGAATTGGCTTTGGATGCTGACAATCAATTTGCTCTTTACTAGGTGTTTTTAGTACGTTTCTCACCAGCTTCCAAAATGCATTTCCCTGATCAAAAGCACATCATATCATGAAGAAAAGCTTGGTAAGCAGTTACTCTCAATGATGAAACCACTTAACTAACCTTGTCATCTCCTTGGCTAAAATCAAAAGCTCCAGGACCATCAGTGGTTCCAGCTGCAAAACCAAAACCCATGGAAGCAGGGCATGTTCTGACCACTTCTTGACCATTAATAGAAGGAATAGTAACCTCTAGATTTGATAAATTCAAGTAAGTATGATGATAGTCAATTTTCCCACTGATCTGTTCTGATGCTGCCGTGAACAAATCAACAGCCTTCTTATACTGTCTATCTCCAATGATGCGTGTACTCTCGAATTCATCTGGATACCTGATAAATCAATACTCATTGTTTGAAATGCATTCAAAGAAAAGCTTATAAGGCACTAGCCAGTAAAAATATATATATATACCCAGGACCACGACTGTAACACAATTCATTCTTTCCATTGCAAGTACTGTGGTTGAAATCACAAGGTAAGCCAGTGTCTATGCAGAAAGCTCCAAGAACATTTGGACTTACATCCCCACAATTTGATTGACAAAAAGCAGAAACAAATTTTGCTCCAACTCCCTGACTAAAGGTACTTCTTACACGATGTGTAGTACTAAAGGTACGAGGTACTTGGCTACCATTATTTGCCGGAAACGACATAGCAAGCAGCTTCAACATGGAATCTGCAGAAAACATGTTGAAAGTTCTCTTAAAACAAAGAGCATGTGAATTTTCATTTTATCACAAAAAATATGAGAGCCTGAGTCAAGTGCATTGCTTAAACATACAGTTTTCGTGCAACTGGGGGGTTATGCTGGACAATTTCCGAGGGAATCCACTTTCTAGGCTATCATTAATTGAAACTTCAGATTTTATGTCGGTTGCCTCTCCATGAACCTTCTCAAACCAGTCCTCCATAAAACGAGCAGCAGCTCCCTTGTTGTCTCCACTTATCAGTGAATTTGTACGACTCATAGATGTCCCATGAGTAGCAAACCAATTAAAACTACCAACAGGACCCCATTCTTTGTCTACAAACTTCAGTAGGGTCATTTCCTTATCAACATCATACTTGTATTTCTTTCTTTCTTCAGGAGGATTATTAAGATATGCACTTGGACTTCGGTTGACACCAGCATCAAGAAGCTCTCCTGGCAAGTAAAGTATCCACGTTAACCACGGATCGTGTCAACAAATATGGAGTAAAGAGGGAACATGTGTTCCTAGAATTATAATATGATGAAGTTTCTAACAGAAATAAAATTTGGATAAAATCAAGAAACATCAGAATAAGCCAATGAGGAAGCCCATAAGCTGAAAAGTAGCTTAAATAGAAATAAAGAACATTATTTCCAACTCCTTGGGTTGACTAACACTCAATTGGCATGCTACTGAGCCTGCTTAGAAATGAATCATAAGCACTATTTACAAAGTCCTGCTTGAAATCAAATTCCTAATGCATTCCGAGCCCAAGCTGACTAAAGAGGCAGCAGAAAGAATTTTTCAGGAACATTTGAAAAAGGGAATTCCAATAGACAAAACAAAAAGGAAAGATAAGCAAGGAAAAAAGGAAAATTCTTATCAATAGATAAATAAAACTAAGAAATCAGAAGATTTTTTGTGAAACAAATATGTTATATAAACAAGACAACACAAGACTACTACCAAAAAATCAGAAGTGAATAAACAAAGAAACAGATGAAATGGAATGGCATTGAAGTCCTAGCAACAACAAAATATTTTACCATCATCAGCATGCAGCCTAATAAAAAGTGGATCCTATGCATACGAAAGAAAGGCTCAAAATCATAAAGAAAAACCAAGCAAGTCAGGATCAAACAATAAAAAAATTTCATCAACTAATAATAAAGCCTATTATAACATAGAATCAAAATTAATATACACAACAAACTCATGAAAGGCATACCCCGGTTTATAAATATTGACCCAGGACGCAAGTTGTCATGAGCTTGTATGATGGCTTTCTCAATCCCATCAACAATGACATCAAATGACTGTCGAACAAACCCAAGTGAAGTCACAATATAAACAACATATTGTAGATAACCTCCAGGGCCAGCATGTGTATGAATTCCACTGATTGCTACATTTCTTTCATCATATAAGCCACCATACCTGCCAAGAGAAAGCCAAACCAATGAGATCAAATATTATCGAGTATGTAAAACGAAACAACAATATAGCTTTTGCATGTTGAAGCCTGGAAATATTCTTAGTTTAGCTGATTGATTTAATGAAAAATAGACCAACCAAACTGCAATAACTATTTGTTCATGTTAGATTAATCACCTAAACAACAACTTCTAAAGGTCCAAGACAATAATTATTTTATATTTTGCATTTTGACTTCGTAGAACAAAATAAAGATAAAGAAACATGCCTTTCTTCAAAATAAGCCCACTCTTTGTGATGTCAATTCAATACTATTTTCCCTGTGATCAGCTAAGGAGACAGATTAACGAAAAAAGTGTAGATAGTGAAAGAAGAAGTTTTCATATTTTTACTGAGCATGGAAAGGCATTGAGTAAGTATCATGAGAATTAAAAAGATGATCAGTTCCAAAGACACATTAATATTAATAAAGATATTGATGGGGACATCAGAGCGTTGAAAGTATATCAAAGGCGTGGCCGTCGATCTACGGCCACAATCGAGTCGATGTAATTCAGGTATTTATCATTTCTTATTTTATTTGTCTCTTATTATTTATGTTGTATTTGTTTTTCGCTTTTACCCCTTACTTAAGGGAGATCGTATGTAAGCCCTAAGGGCATGGTCGTCTTTTTATTTTTGAGTCCTTTTGTACGAGGCTATTTATAGCCCTTATGTTTCTCTTCTAAGGTTTAATGACTGAATGATAAAAAAATTTCCCTTGTTTGATTTCTTTGTGAGATCTTGAGAGTGCTTGAGAGAGAAATCCCTAGGAGAGGGAAATCGGATCACCCACCAACCTTGAAGATGGTCGGGTTCGTGGTTCTTCTTCATTATCTCTTTCTCCTCCTTTCAAGGTTGTGGAAATCGGATCATCCACCATTTTGGAATTAAGCTTGTTATGTGGTATAGATATATAGTATGGATAATAAAAAAAATCCAATGATAACTAAATTGAGTATGACATAATGGAATATTAAAAAGGATGCATCGTAAACTATGAAGGATGAAGTAGGGGTGTCAATATTTGACACGACATGAAAACCCGACCCGGACCCGACCCGGAAAATTCGGGTTGAACCCGACCCGATTTCAAAACGGGTCGGGTTCGGGTCCGGGTCGGGTCGTGTCAACCCGGCAACCCGCCGGGTCGGGTCCGGGTTCGGTTTTCCGACCCGTCTGTCTACCCGAGTCGGGTTAGGGTCGACCCGTTCGAACCCGGGTCAGTTCCGGGTTCGACCCGAACCCGACCCGTGACCCGAAATTGACACCCCTAGGATGAAGTGGCAATAAATTATCTTAGATAAGTTGTCTTAGCAAAACCTACAAGATAAGGTGGAAGAAAATATATTCAGGTCATTCTAGTGGTTTAGACACAAACAAGAGAGGATAGATGATTCCTCAAGAAGATTGGGACGTATAAATAAAGAAATTAAAAAGCAGCAGATCAAGGTAAAATTGCTAGAAGTGGTGCAAAAAAAAAGATGGCACAAATACTCCTTATATGACACTCAATATGAATAAGTGTATGATAAAGGTACATAAAGTTGGTCAACAATTCGGAAATAAGGTCAATGATGGTGATAATGAATAGTAAATGACTGCCTTAATAGCCTTGATTAAGCTCATAAATTCACCGAAATGACAAGTACCAATTAAAATAGAAAAAATCCACAACCTTGCCAAGCATAAAGTAGTATTCAACAAATTGTAGACCATGCTCCATGCCAGACTGGTTTATGCACTAAAACTACTAAAAGTATGGGATAACAAGACAGTAACATGGTAAAAAAAAAACAATCAATATTAAAGATCGGTTTCTGAAATCAGAAAATGAACCACACCTGGATTTTAATCTTTCAATTACTTTAATGGTAACAATTTGGGATGCCATGCATGCATCGAGGTTCACAAAAACCACTCGACTCCCACCAGGCTCAGCAACTATAAATGCACGAGCTCTTAGTCTGAAGTGAACTCCAGATACAATCTGTTCCATATTAGCATATCCCATCATGTTAACATCAGCTGCAGGTCCTGTAATGTCATAGCTCCCCAGCCCAATCAAATATGAGCTTTCTGCACTAACATTCTGTGAAACTATCAGAAGCAATAGGCAAAGACATATGCATCTGAGTGATTTGTGATCCCTCCGGATTTCGAAAGAATTTCCCATTGCTACAAACCCCCTTGAAAGTTAACTCTTGAGGACCAAGCTCCTAAAAAGATAAATTGTTGAAATAATATGAATTGGTAATCATCCTTTAAACAAGAAACAAGCCCATCAACATGCATAACCTTGAGTTTATACTTCATAGTGATAAACCTATCTCAATAAACCAACATCACCGGTCATTTTAAGCATAGGCAAAACAATTCTAACGGAAGACAACCCTGCTTACTATTGTTCCGTGACATCTTCTGGATAAGTGATTAGGACACGGATAAAAAGCTAGGGTTGCAAGGCAAAGATTAAAAACGGGAAGTGTAAAACCTACGAATCCTATATGCCAGTACAAAACAATGTTTTTCGGGACCGAAAATTTCATATTTTTCAACAAAACCTAGAAGTGCAGAGGAAACCGTCCCGACATGCCAAAGCGTTGGTAAAGTTCGCTCCTTTGGTCAACGGTGACTGAACTTCGCCCAATAAACCTAGCGGGCGAATCGGTGCTGCGAAGAAGAAGAAAAGTCCACAAGTCTCATAATGGAGAAAACTCCATAACTCGTGAAATTCTTCTGCAGCAGCGTCGCCCAGCAGTCATCATTTTTTTTTGGGTAAAATGAGGGCTTGGCCCATTCCAGCAGTCATCATCAGAAACGCTTCAGCCCAAACAAAACGGCATTCACGAAATTCCAAATGACAGCCAATAAGGATAGTTTGAACACAAGTTCAAAGGATTGTAGAAACTGGGCCGGAATCTTAAATCAATAATTGATAAATTTTTTTAAACTTACCGGCAAAGTTTCGGGGCTAGATCACCGGTTTCTGTGCTTGAAGCCTGCCAACCAAGAGCTGATCAGCTGAGGCAGACTGAGGAGAGCATATATAGACTGTGACTGTGATTGAAACTTTCATGACTCCGGATTGACGCAAAATGGTTCAGTGCACGCGACCATACTGTGTCTACAAAAAACGACAAAAAGGGGATTAGTTTTTGCTACTGTGTATTTCTATTATTATCCTTTGCTTCTATGAATGCAATTGCTTGTATAAGGATTAAGGATATGATGCTTAAACAAGTTTTTATTTATTTTCTTTTTTTTTTTCAAACAATGATAACATCCTTCTTCAGATATATATGCTTTGTTATGTCATTATATTATCTTGGATGGAACCTTTATCATAATTGTGGTGCTCAATGCATTGTGTTTCTCTGAGTTTTTTTTTTTTTTCTTAGGTTCTTAATTGTTATATTTTGTTTTATATTTTTATAACTTCTTTTTGAGATTTTGCTCTTGTTTCTTTTTTCTTTTTATACCTTTTTTCAATAAATGATATTTGCTCAACTTGGCTCTCATCTTTCATGAGAATAAGTACTATGGAGAATTAGTGTAGATATTAAGGCTTTATTTGTGATGCCTTTTTTATCACTTCTTAAAGCAGCTTTTTAGTACGAAAATTTTAATTTTTGTATTAAAAAACTATTTTTATAATCAGGGAAAAAACTGTCTCAAACAAAACCTAAGTTGTATGTTGGTATTTAGTGTTGGAGTTGAGATCAAGAATTTTAACATTCATCGTCAAGGGTAGAGCCATAGTGGGGGCCCACTAGCTCGTTACATAGCAGTTGAAAATTACAGTTCATTTTATTTTAAAAGCTAAAACATACAAAGCGCCCCAATACCTGGCCCATCACATAACACCTACAACTTACATAATAATTGATTTTTAATTTAAAAAACAAAGCAAATATACTTGTGTGGATCGAACACAATATCTCCTGCTCTGTTGATTGACCTCTCATCTAGTGAGTCACAAAGTAATTTACTCTTAATTACTTTTTATTTAATTTATTAATAAAATTTAAATATTAATTTAATAATTTATATATCTATAAAAGAGAAAACAAATTATCTAAAAATTTTCAAAATATTTTAGAAATCATTAATTTGTGCCCCTATTAATAAAAATTTATGGATACATCCCTACTCTTAATAGCACTATTACTTAAAATATCCTCTCTCTTTTTTTTTTTTTTTTACTTGGTCAAATATTCTCAATTTTTTATATGAATATAACTTTAAAGTGCTTATATCCCACTTGAAATATTGCACAATCATTTATGAAATATTAAAAAAACATTCATTTGTTTTATTTCATATATAACTTACTAGCTTCTTCTCTCATAGGTATTACTAAATTTTGGATGATATTTCCTCTTATGCCAAATAACACCTCAACATAGTAGTTGAACTAATTGGTTTATTTGAATATTTATAGCTATAGTTTAATCGAACAATGGTAGCTATGACTTTTGAGATAGCTTGACTTAGCATGATAAATGGCTTATAAGTTGAGGTTAATAAACTAACAAGTAAGCCCGAGTTAGTCTCATCTTGACTCATTAGCTTGTGAGATAGCTTATTTAAAAAAGAAAAAAAAAAATAGTATGAAATATACTTCAAAGGAATTAGGATTTAATGATTCAAGTACAAAGTTATTATAATGCATATCTCTCTACTTTATCGAAATTATTTTTTATTATTTCAACTCTAAATCATCATTCTTCTTATAATTTTCTAACAACAACAATTTAAATGGTGATTAGGTTGCAAGTATTATGGATAGAAGAGCACTCCAACAACATTGTAAATTGAATTCACAATATATTGCTTATTTTTAATATTGTTTGGTTAATATTAAAGTAAATTAATGAAATATATTTTGTGTAAGGTTGCCTAGAAAATGAATTAAATTATAAGGCACGAAAAAACCCATGATGTAGACAATGTGAAAGATGAAGGCGTGTGTATGAACTCATGATTTCTGCATGCGGTCACAAGCTTGGTTTAGCATGTGCATAAAAAAAATAAGAGCACATACACATGGTTTGTTATTGTCATGACCCAAACCGATATGGCTCGATACCACACAGGTTATATCATGCCTGATCATAGCAAAAATCAGAAACTGACTCCAAAATCCAGTTAGAAAAGTGTTGAGAAAAAAAAATTTCAATTTATACAACACATAACCTTTACTAAATACAATATGAAGTAGAAGACTAAATCTTTAAAAAAAATGTATATATGATCCAAAAAAATACATGCACAAATTTGAGGTTTATCTACAACAACGCTTAGCAACATTAAGTAGAATAAAAAATTAAGAGACAAGCTTGCAAAAAATTTAAACTAGCCAAAAAAAAAAAGTCATATATATGGCACATATAACAGTTTATATCATAAACTACTTAACTTGCTCCTTAACCTTTCCCTAACTGAAAATGGTAGCATAATCAAGAGTGAGCTAACACAACTCAGTAAAGTCATCTTAGCCTAAAGCATGAATCAATATATATCTTCAATCAAAAGAGCTGAAAATATTGAAATAATAAATTGAAGCATTGTACGGAAAGAAGAAACTAAAATAGATATTGAATTTTTTATAAGCATTTAAAAAACTACTGAGACTATAATAAGATTGATTGAAATATAAATAAATATTTCATAGTAATTAACAAAATGGCTCTGAGTCCCCAATTTTTTCATATATAACAAATAATAGAATTTTTTTTTTTTGTCGCTGGCAAAAACTCTTCTCTCCACCAACAAAATCCCTTCTCGTCGCCAACAAAATCTCTTATCATCGTCACTAGCCGCCAACAAAATATATTCTTAATAAATATAGCCCATAAACTCCATAATTTTTAATACATAACAAATAATATAATCATTTCCATCCCCAATCGAATCCCTTCTCAATATCAATTCAAATATTTAATCATAAATATAGAGTGCATTGTACACTGTTGAAATAATCACAGTATTGTTTTATGTGTCTACAAAGGCTCTAATGGCTATCAAATAATTTCCTACCTGGTGTTCTATAATTTGTGAAAACTATGTTTTTTTATAATTTTATAATATTACCAGAAATTATGTATAACAGTTTTTGAAGATTTAAATGAACTAAAACACTATATTTAGATATCACAATGAATTTTTAAATTGATACAAGTTGTTACTTTTTAAAATCACCCCATAGAAAATCTTAAATAAATACTTTAAAATGACCATAATAGTCGTACTATCAACATATCAAAAGTTACCAACATTTGATAAAATTGCTTTTTTATAACAAAATTATAAATTCGATAAAAAAATCAAAAAATATTGAATTATTGAAATCTGGGATAGGAAAAATGTAACATATCTCGATCCAAATAAATTTCATAACTTGACTGAATGTAAAAATGGTTCTACGACATCCAAACCCAATTTCTCTCTCCTCTCTCGTATATGTTCTTCTAATTTTCCATGTTCTCTTATATGTTAAACAAAAAAGAAATGACAAATGAAATATGAAAAGCATATGTTGTTAATAAGTGGAAAAAGATTTTTATATAAAATATCTTAAGGACGCATTGGTAATCATACCAATTGTTCAATTTTTTTGTGAAGATTTATTATAAATTATTTTATATTTTCATATTCAGATATCTAAAAAATATGACAAATATTCGAAAGTTAGATAAACATGTGTAGAATGCTCTGATAAAAATAGTTTGCAAAACAGACTTCTAACAGTCATAAACGATCTACTTGTATCGAAATGTGTCAATTTTTTTGGAATTATAATTAAATAAGAAGCTTCTGATTTTCATATCTATAATACCCATAAATTTAGAAGAAAAAAAAAATTTTTTGATTAACATTTTAGCACAATAATACCTATGTTATGGCAAAGGTGATTTACAAAATAAACTTATAATAACTGCTCAAATATTATTTGATTGTTGTAGGTCAAATATATCTTTTAGACTTTAAGGGGTTATTACAATCATGCCTTTGGGTCTAATAAAAAAATAATAATATATGAATCTAATTACATTATAATTAATACATTATATACAAGAGCCACTAATCATCCAAAATTATAATAAAATAAAAGATGCACAAAATTACAATTATTCCTTTGTTCCAAAATAATTATGTACAATAGTCTAGAATATTGGTAAAGCATCAAAATACATAAATAAAACTATATTATCAAAAGAATATTTCAATTACACTAGTTCCTAAAATATAATATATATTATAGCGTGAGCAATGAGATGTTCAGTAGGCTACCCCAATTCCCTATCATAGAGATCAATATATTTATTTGAAGTTTCATAAATAAAATTTTTAAATGATTTTATATAAAAAAATATAACTTTGCTGCTTATAAAATATTAGCATTGTGTTACTCGTGCTTAATGTTAATTTAACGTTATTAGAAGAATGACATTGGTATCAGTTGAACATAAACATGCATAAAAAAATAACATTTCAAAACTTATCATTTGAACATAAACATTGTAAACATTTACATATACCATCACTTTTATTATCATATAAATACTAGTGCATACTTATCAACATGAATATCACTTGCACTTAAATTTTTTCACTTAACATAACATGCAACATATGAATTATGATATGTGCATGACTTGATATATGCATATAACTCAACTTCTACTTATGTCTTAAATTACTCACCTTCAACCTACATAAGCCAAATGGTCTGGACACATGCCTGATTTTTTTTTATAACAACACTTCCACTTATGACTCAATTGATCACCTCCGCTTGCGCGTGACATATGAAGGAACATAAACAAAAATAGAACATAACATGCATCACATCCCAAAAAGGAACATAAACAAAAATTTTTTTGTTCAACATTGTAGTGTTGTAGTGTCCATCTTCTTAGCGCCGTAGAGCTCCCTCGAATATGTTGACTCTTTTGAAATTAATTAAATCTTAAATAATTTTAAATTTCACCAAAAAAATAGTAACATATAAAAGCTCTTATCGAGTTTGTTTGAGCAAAATCGAGATTAGACCTGTCAATTTCGGGTTACGGGTCGGGTCAAATATTGACAGGTCTACTCGAGATGAATTGATTCATGAAATAATAGTTATTACACGATCATTGACATTGATGGAGGTGTGGTCACTGTCTAGGTCACAATAACTCTTAAATTGAGCTCAATAAACAAACAAGCCAAGCCAAACCTAATGTCACATTAACTTATTTGCTCATGAGTAGACTTATTAAAAAAGAGTTTAATGGGAATAATTATACTTTAAAAGGTATTAGGATTGTGATGATTAACGTCCAAAGGTATTAAATTTTAGATATCTCTTATTCATTTAAACTATTTTTATTATTTCTCCTCAAAATAATCATTGTTCTTAATTATTGTATTAATGAAAACAACAAGATGAATGTATTCAACACATAAGAGTACTCCAAATACATTGTAAATTAAATTAACAACATTTTGATTTCTTAATATTTTTTGGTTGGTTTTGAACTAAATTAATGACTTTTTTTGTTTGATGTAAAATGAAATAAACTATACGGCAAGAAAAACACCTCAGGAATGCACCAACATTCCAGCGGATTTTTTCACCAGAAAAAGAAAAAAAAAGTCAAAATACACATTTGCGTCGGGTTTCTGACATAAATAATTTTGTTGATAAAACTCGCATCGGAAAAATCTTGTGTCGAAGTTTTTTCCACATGAGATTTTACCGACGTATTTTTTGTGGTATCTAAAACGATTTGTGTCTATTTGTGTTGGTGAATCTTGGGCTAACATTTCGCAAAAAATACCGGCGGAATATTCCGTCAAAATTTATGGTGGAATTACCAGCAAAATACTTCGCACTAAAATTCGTCATGGCAATTTTCGATAGCACATATGTCGGAAACCTATAGCTCAGACAAAAGATTCCTTTTCACGTCAATTATCTTACAATAACGCACAAAGAATGTATCAGTCACATAAATGAACTCAATTGGTAAAGTATATAGACATTATAAGAATCACATTATTCAAAATGCATTATGCGATAATCAAGCGCTATAGTGTCCAAACCATAGTCACAATATATCAGTTCTTAAACATTACATATTTGCTTTTCTAATCATTATGTAAGCAAGAAGGGTTTGAAAAGAGGCAAATAAATGTGCTTACAACAAGTGAACGGAGGCTTGGCTACAATCAATAACGAAGGAATCAATGGAGGAATTTGATCGAAAACAAAGACTCAAATGTGACTGAGAATGGAAGCTCGAGAACGATGAACGGTGGCGATCGAGATCGAGGGCGGGGGCTATGGCTGCGTTTCACGTGAAAATGGAGTTTTGGATGCCTGAACACCGTTTTCACGTGAAAATGTTTGACGATGGGAGGAAATAGAACCTTTTCTGATGGTATTTCCGAAAAAAGTATGCATTTTGTAATGGCCAATTTGTCGTCAGTGATTTCGATGGACCATATTCCGCTGGAAATATCTATTTTTCTTATTTTGAAAGCCAATGACGGGGATAATATGAAGGACAAAGTGCGTTGTTGGACCAGGGATGTTTGCGTGTGATCATAAGTGATGTAAAATATGGAGCTTATTAAGACAAGGGATGCCCAATTAAATTATTCAAGTCTATGAGGGCTTCATTAGAGCTATGACTCAAGAATTAGAATATGTTATTATAGTCTTTATGTGACTTTGTTGTATTGTTTCATATGGGAAGTGTTATTGTAAATGTTATTATGTTTTTGTGTTGTGTTAGACATTTTAATTAATTTTATTGAATGGCTAAATTGGAGTTGAGTGGCTGGCCTATGCATGGGAGTAGTGACGAGCCAATAATGCATTTGTGGGATGAGTGATGGTGTTTACACTTGGTGGCTGATCCTCTTCCCCCCTCTCTCTCTCTCTCTCTCTTAATTTTAAAATATTCCTATCATATTATTTTACATTAAATATTTTTTTTTATTTGTGGAATGAACAAGTTAGTGATATTTTATGAGTGAAATTGAAGGAAAAATCATTTGGTTGGACTTTCATGGTTGACCAAACTAAAAAGAGTTCGATGATCCTATTTAGGACCACTGCTTTAGTGATTAGCAATGTTTTATTCATGTTTGGATTTCCTGATTTTTTCTTTTGTGTTGTGTTTATTCCATCATCTCCCACACCGTAAAAATATAAACCTAATATTCCTTGCAAACAAATTCATCCATTTAGGGCTTTTGTGAGAATCAGCCAAACTAAGTCATAACAAACATAATTGTAATTTTCCTTCACTTGAGTGACTTAAGATCCTCCAAAATAAAAAAATAAAAAGCTTCAAATCCATGGTAGACACCCAAAACTTTAATTTCCATACCTTTATTTGGCCTCTTACACACCAAAATCCAAAGTTCTAAAGGCCAAAAAAAAAAAAAAATTTCAGCTTACAGCAAGTGAGGATAAGTTTTAGATAAGCATTGGGAAAAATTCAAGAAGAAATATCAAAACTCCATCAACATTCACCAAAGTCTGAAGATCATAACTGGTCACATTTCCATTAGTTTTTGTTTTTGTTTCAAGTCATTTGGACTTATGGTAAAGAAGTTGTTATGAGTAGAGCTAAGGGTTCCATATCTTAGTTGGTTGCTGGAATTGGGTTGGCTAACCACTAACTACTTCCTAACCCTAATTTCATTCAAAAGTAAATCCCACCGAATATAACCTTACTCTCATAGGCATCTTAGGAAAGCCCCCACCATCGTAGTTGCTAACTCAAGTAGGATTTAATAAATCATATAAACATAAATTTATTAAATCATACTTGTGTTAGATTTGGAAACTATTTGATGTGATAAGCATTAAATATAGTTAATACAAGTAAACTGTTGTAATATTTGTTTCGATATTTATATGTTTTGGTCATCTTATTACATTGTTTATATATGCCTCACAAATTAATCTAAGAAATCATACCAAATAATAATAAAATTCAATCTTAATTACCATGAACAAATTAAGGGGCAAATTAGTTTGTTATATTATAGTAAAATAAAATATAGTGCAAAAAGAATGTAATGCATTTGAAATATTTTTCGATATATGTAAACGTTTGTCAAATATAATGATTTTCAAATAAGAAAAAATTGAATAAGAGGATGCATATTTCTAATACTTTCAATTTACATTGTATTTATTTTATTTCAAACCAAATATATATATTTTCAAAATAATTACATTTGGAATACGTGACACTCTTTTCATTTTAACCAAATCGCCCTTAGCAAATACAGAAAATTGAAATATAATATTAATTAAATTTATTTTTTTTGTATTTATATGTAAGTTAGTTGATTACACAACTCTCCTTGGCCTATTGATTGAGAGCTAAGGCTTCCAACTAAGAGGTCTAAGGTTCGAGTCTCTGTGTATGCGTTGTGTGTGTGAGTTTGTCTTAAATGACCTAAATGTCCAAAAAAAAAGAGTTAGTTGATTGAATATTGATTAATTTAATAAATAAAATTTATCATCAATTTCGATTTTATCAATTAATTTATAATTAGTTGAGATTAAGATCATAATTGATAATTATTTAGTATTTTATTAAACTAATTTAAAATAAATAAAGTTTAATTAAATTAAAACATAAATAATATTCATTTATTTAAATTAATATATGTTAGTTAATTAATATTATTTATTATGATTACTTTTAAATTTTAATTAATGCTAAACTGCGGCCCCTATTTTTTTCCCTCAAATTTCTGTTCCCTCCCCCAACCCCTCGAAACCCTCGACGCACAAAGAAGCGAGGAAGTCACGAGGGGAGCTTGCGGGTGAAGGCAGCAAGGAGAGCAGACGTGCGAGGAAGAATAGGTGTTGCTGAGAGTTGTTAAAAACTGGGATGGAGGAGAAACGCGATTTAAGGATTCTGCAGCATTTAAAATGTTCTGTTCGACCGTTTGGCATGATTTACACTTCTCTTCTTCGTTCGTTCTTTCTGTTGGGCTTCGTTGCTTCGCAGGTGTAGAGATTGCACGTGTTTCTTCGGCTCCTTCGTTGCTGTTCGACTGTGTGTAGAGATTGCACGAGTCGTTTCTTTGGCTCCTTCGTTGCTGTTCGACTGCGTGCAGAGATTGCACGAGTCGTTTCTTCGGACGTTACAACATTTTGATCTGAAGCAACGACGGTAGCTCGCTCGCTGTGAAGGTAACTTTCTCCCTTTCGCGCGCTTCTTCGGCCAAATCCCGTAATCCGACTTCTAGCGGGATTAGGATTTACCGGGATTTACGCCTTAAATCCGCAAATCCGGGATTTACGGATTTGCCGGATTTACCGCGACTTTTTTTTAGCGTTTGGCTGGATTTACCGTAAATCCTACTAAAAACTCGAAATAAATCCGATACCAAACACCCCCTAAATCTTGTTAAATCCGGCTACCAACTGCGACGAATTTGGAGGCAACAGTGACATCTCGAAGGAGAGTGCCCTGGAGCGAATCCTCCCACGAGACGCCTCGCCATCGTTGGAGAGGACTTGATCAATCACTACTCTCCTGCCGTTTACGTTCTTAGAGGAACTTCTATTGCGGCACAAGGTTTCGGCGCCTTTCGTGATTCCTAGTACCTTCTCCCCGTACTCATTTTTTACAGCTCTCTCAAGTCACTCGTTCATTAATCATCCATTGTTATGAGTGTTTATATAGTCGCCTCACGCTACCTCCCACTTTCTTTAATGTCTTTTTTTATCATTCTTAGTAGATAGGAGGTCTCTCCGTGTTAACGGGTCTCTCATTATTTCACCTTTTTGCTCATCACCATTATCCTATAAGGGTCTGTTTGGATGCATGTAGGATTTAATTTAAGTAGGATTTTGTAAATCCTCATGTTCTGAGCTGAAAAATTCAGGGGGTGGAGTGAAAATACTTTGTATTAGCGATATATGAAATCTTAGCACATAAACAAATAATAAAGAAAACAACAATATTTTTACGTAGAAAAATACTTGGAAAATATTGAGAAAGAGAAAAACCACAGGGCCTTGCCCAGTTGAAATAGTTCTACTAGTATTTGAATAGATTACAAAAGTCAATCCGTCCTCCAACCTAAGGACAGAGAGAATACAATGTATTGAAGATTTTTGACAATCTTCAGACAGATACTCTCGATGCAAAAGTCTGGAGATAGCTGGGAAGAACTTCGACGACAATCAAGAAGAACTTTGATGGTGGTTGAGAAAAAACTTTGAGGACGGTCGAGAAGAACTCCGACAGTTGGGAATTACGGCGCTGATTGGGAAGGAAGAAAGTCGGTGGTGGTCGACGGCAAGATAACACATTTCTAAAATAATTTTCCCAATACACAACTACGTACAAGTTCCAAAAGCTTTCAAATGAACAAATATAACACAAAAACGATTGTGATCGCTAATACAAAGCTTGTATACAGTAATACACAGCTGTGTATTATGAAGATTAACTCATTTCTAAAATAATTCCCTATTACACATATGTGTATAAGCTCAAAAAGCTTTTAAATGAATAAATACAACACAAAAACGATTGAGATCGCCAATACAAAGCTCGTACACAATAATGCACAGCTGTGTATTAGGAAGATTAACACATTTCTAACAGAATTTTCCTAATACTTAACTATTTACAAGCTAAAAAAACTTTCAAATGAACAAATATAACATAAAAACAATTGAGATCATCAATACAATGCTTGTACACAACAATACGCAGTTGTGTATCAGGAAAAATAAACACATTTCCAACATAATTTCCCTTATACACAGCTGTACAAGCTTAAGAAGCTTAAAAATGAATAAAAAAATACATAAACTATTGAGATCGTTATAGCTAAGCTTGTACATAGCAATATACATATGTACATTATTAAAAAAAAACATTTTCAATGTAATTTTCCTTATACACAACCTTGTACAAGTGCTAAAAACTTTAACAAGAAGAAAAAATATATAATTAAGCAAAAGCATGTTTATTCGCGACATTCGAAACATAAATAATTGAAGAATACACCCTGAATCCAAAAAATTATACATTTACATGAAAAACAGTAAAACTTGGGAGGAGTTTAAAATTTAATGATAATAACCCTAATATACTCCAAAGGTTTTAAAAGGCGAAATCGGGAATCGAGGCGTTTTTCTTAAGCGAGGCGAGGCGTAAGCCTCAAAACGATTAAAATAAATTAATTTAAAATTTTAAATAATGACAAAAATAACAAAATATTATGTCAACTATGAATTTGAAGATTTGTTTTAAAATAATATTACTGGAATACAAAATTTAAAATAAACTCACTTAAAAATAAAACATCCCCTTAGGATCAAGACCCTGGTCGTCCAAGTTGGCGGAGTTCGCCTTTCAGTTCTCACCCGACCGAAACAGAAGTAGATATGTTACCCTAATACTCGACTCTTATACGACTCTCACCGCTCGGTCTATATACTTATAAATCGAAGCGGTGCCTCGTTTCGCTTCGAGGCTTTACGAACTGAAGCCTACGCTCCGTGCGAAATAAGCGCACGCTCCGCCGAATCCTACGAGGCGTAAGCCTCAACGCGCAAATGCTTCGCCTCGCCTTAAGTCGCGTCTCAGTGCGCACGCCTCTTCCGCCTTTTTAATCGTTGATATACTCCCATAGTTTGGTTGTAGTCCTGTTATCTTTAAGTCTTCATGGACGTTTTGCATACCATCTTTCGTTTTCTCGGAGAATGCAACATTATCCAAACCAGTTTTCATCAGCATCACATGTTTCTTGTTTTTTCTTTCTCAGTAAATATCAAAAGTGATATTTCTTTAAAACACTAAATATTTGGATGCTTTCGCGGGCTTATTTCTTTAAAAAGTTAAAAATGAATGTTTGGACTGGGTTGGGTCGTTGGGTAGCAAAGAAAAAAATTATAAATATTAGAAATCCAATTGTCAGCATTTAATTGACGTTCAGACTCAAAGTTATTCTGCACTGTCTTCCTATTGTCGTAGATTTGCTAGGTTTTCTTTTCTGCTTCTCCATTGTTCGTTGCTCTTCAACTTGGCCTCTTTCGTATAGATTTTTGAATGTTTCGCTAAATAACTTCTTCGCCTCATTCGACGACGTTTCTTCCTGTCAGATCCTAAATCACACATCGTCGTTCGTTTGTTCGATCAAAAGTAACGATGATGAAGGGAGCTTGCTTGTTGTGAAGGTAGCCATCTTTCTTCTGTTTCCGCGCTTCTTTGGCCAAATCTCATAAATCTGTCAAACTCTCGGATTTAGTAAATCCAGGATTTACTTCAAAGAGAGCGAAACGAATGATTTAACTTGCTGTGAGATTTAACAGTTGCCTAAATCCTGTTTGACAGGATTTAGCATAAATCCTACATCCAACAGCCCCTAAGGCTCCATTCGGCTCCTGCATCCAACAGCCCCTAAGGCTCCATTCGGCATTGCTGTGCTGCGCCATGCTGTTCCTTGATGTTGTCTAGGAGTTGACCTGGTAAGACCTATAGTAAATTTGGTTAGTTTACTGTCTAAAGTGTTTAAAAGGCGCAGTTGCTTTGTAATTTGTTGTTAGAACAATGTCATGGTGATTGAAATTATTATTAATATGATAAAAAAACTAATATTATCTAGCATATACTTAATTAACATACTGTAATTATTTATTTATTAAATTAAGCAGCAACAATTAAAAAATGTTATTTTTTATGGGAAGAAATCTAAACCACTATTATAAGAAAGCTATTTTTTTTCTCATACAAATGGTATTTTTCTCAAATCATTTAAACCAAAAACATTAAAACTACTGGTAAAAAAATGAAGAATCATAAAGCATAAAGCATTATCAAACAATGCCTAAGTATATTTTACTGATTAAATTTTAATGTTGGACCTTCTTTTCTTATATCTTCTCTTAATTCCCATAATTGTACTCTCTATCACCTCATTTAGGAAACCGTGTGTCAAAGTTTGGCTTGATTAAATAAAAAAAAGGTATGATTAAGGTGTGAGTGACAAACATAAAAAATGTTGGAGTTACCAGAAATTTTCAAAACAGAGTAAGTTTAAGATATCATATTAAGTTTGTATATTTTTGTATTGGTTATGCTCACAAAAGACATTTCAAAGTGAGGTATCTTGCATGCAGTTTACAATGGGCAGAGTTTTGATGGGTAAGACATTTTTGAAAGTGCATGAATATATTGAACAATACAAGAAATTTCTAGGAGATAAGCGGCTTGGGTTGCTGACAAATACCAAGCACCTAGCATGTAACTTTTAAGCATAAAATTTGTAATTTTTATTCAATATTATTGAAGTTGAGATTCTAACAGGATAAGTTTAAGCACATTGGATGCATTATATGAACTGAGTTATAAATAATGGCATAATTTATAGAGCTGAGCATTGTTGATTTAAATAAAGAAGTGCCTCTAGAGTAGTATACAATAAGATGATGTTATGCAGAGTTAAATCTAAGTTTGATAGAGGGAGGGAAAAAAAAAATCTAAGTTTGATAAAACTATAATTAGATTGACTTTGCTATATGGATTCAAGTATTGGGCAACAAATGAATCAAATGCACTAAATGTTATTATCGCTTAACTGAGAATGCTGTGATTGAACTATAGTGAAACTAGGCCTAATATACTAAGAAATGCTTATATTATACAAATGGTATGAACAACGTCATGAAAGTAGAGGAGTTGACTAGTAACTATGTTTATTCATGTATAGTGGAGGTTGAAGATGAATTAATAGGGCCGGTGGATAGAATCAATGTTAAGGATTAGGAAGGAAAAGTGTTAGCCCGATAGTTATATGATTAGTGGTCATCAAAATACTTGCACATAATATAATTTCTCTCTCTTATGATACTCAACATTGATAGTGGAGACGACTTCATGAAGTCAACCTTAAATGGTTTGGACAAGTTTAATGATGATGATTGATGGTTAGATTCAAACTTTGTCTCATTTTATTAGTTAGAATATGAATTTATGTAGTCATGGCTTATTGTTGATAGAGTTAAAATTGTTCTTGTTGATTGTTTGCGATGTTTGAGATTATTGAACATCCATAGTTTATTGCATGTTATTTTTTTGTTTAAATTATGATAGTTTACATAATAATTAGTAGATTTTATCTAGAACTCTGTAGGTTGCTTGTGATTTAGCCATTCTAGTTATGATGACCAACTAGATTCATGGTGAAAATCCTCTTCCTCAATAGTTGACTTAATAATGATTAGATGATACAAGAAGTTATTTGATACACCCTATCATTAGATACCATAATTCTTCAGGTTTTTTAAACTTTGAAATGATTTTCCCCTCTTAAACCCTGAGTCCTCATTAAACTTTCAGGATTGAATATTTCGAAAGGCATGATTTATTTTTGTTTCAGATTCTTACATTAAATTTTTATGATGAAAATGAACTGTATTTGGTATCGTCTAGAAACCTTCTACTTCTCACGCAGCAGTAATTTTATATAGTTTGTTGCTTTTACTGTCATGTCATGTTATATCTTTGATTTTTTGGCAGCTGAAGCACTTAAATGGCATGGAAGGCATTTGGCAAAAAGGTTAATATCTGCCACTAGAAACGTGTTTGCCTTCAGATTGCATGAAGAATTATTTCCTTTACTTTATTCTTATAGATTGTGGTTTTGTGAAGAGCAACTTGTTTGCCTTTCGGTTTGAATAATTCTCTCGCTGTTAAATTATGGTATCTGCAATTCTTTAAATGCATGTCGCAGCATTCAAGTTTTAAGGCAATTATTTTGTTTCAATTTGGTTTTAATTATTCCTTTTGTTATATATTTTTATCATATTACCCTTTTATAGTTTTGTTACCCCAACATGTTCTAGTTTAAAACCCCATTTTATGATAATCCTCACGTGAAATATGTGAAAAAATTTAGCATCCATCAATTCCATCTCCATCAATTATGCCTCAATCAATTTTGTCTCCATTAATTTCGCCTTTACATTCATCAATATCGCATCAAGCACATTAACCTTCCACCTTCCTTATTCACTTCACATCACCCAGTAATTCATGGGATTATTTTTGCCACCTCATCAATCTATTGATTGTCCTTATCATAATTAATTATGTATTTATTTTTAAATTCCATAATTGTTGTTTATTTTCTATTAGAGGGTCCCTAGACTTATATAAATTCAACACAAATGATGAAATGAATCACTCAATTGATTCTCTAAAAGTCTCATCATGGCATCATATTAATAGTCTTTTTTCTTAGCATATTTATAAGTTGCAGTCTTCATCATTGCACTGCCTAAAACTTGCGAGCCTTCATTGTTCTTGGTCCTTTTCTTTTCGTCCCGTCTTCTCATTTACAGTTTTCATCGTTGTAGTGTTATCCTTATTATTTTTTCTCTTTGCAACCAATTGGTATCACAATTTTACTTCCATGGATTACAAAAATATCCATGTTCCTTGATCTTAGGTTCATTTGGAACTGAGACTGACAACCCAAATTCAATAAAATAATTACAAAACATTCATTCAAAATATCATTTGAATGAAAAGAATTTTCCAAATGTTCACAATTGGTTTGCACATTCTTAGAGGGAACAAGAAAATTAGGTTATTTACGTTGACGCTGGATCTCAACAAGATAATCCCATTCAGTAATTGTGATGAACATGACTATGGTGACATCATGATCATGTTACTACATGGTTTATAAAATAAGTGATGCTTTCATGTTCATTCAATGAAAGAAATTTGGTATATAGTAAATTAAATGTATTCTAAAGCATGTAACACAACCCAAATTTATAAGATCAAAATCGAGATCAAGTCCATAAACCATGAAACTCCATGGTTTCTGAAATAACTGATATCTGCATGTTTATTCAGTAAATCAAAATTTATTTTTGGTAAATTAAATGTATTCTATAGCATGTAATGCAACCCAAATCTATAAGATCAAAATCAAGATATTGTCTTCGAAGCAAGGGGGACAATCCATCATAAAATACTCCAATCTACTACAATGCCTTTGCAAGGAATGGATCATTAATAATCCATCCAAATGGAATGCATTAAAAATGTAATCCTCCTTCAAAGATGTCATGCTCTAAGATCTAATCTAGAAAAATTGTCTATTTTAAATTTCTAATCAGCTTCCATAGTCATTAATAATCATCCATATAAAGATAATATACACAATAGAAGCTATCTTTAATTTCATTTCGTCATAAATATGTGCATCTCATTTCATTCCAAAAAATCATATATACTAGCTGTTAATTTCTTTCCAATGTAGCCATCTTAATATATTTTCATGCCTCCAAAAACGAACATAAAATATAAAAGAAATACCTATCACTAAAATCTGATTAGCCTCACTTCACTACGCACTAGGTCCTTACCCTTCCCTGAAATATTGTAAAAATTACATAATGAGCAGAAACCCAATAAGTCATCTAAATCTACCGTTGTACCTATTGCATAGAAAGCAGAACAATATGTATGTAGTCATTCAAAATACTAATAGAGCATGATTATCTTAAATTCATGTGTATAGAAACTTATTAGCATGAACAATAGTGATCATTATGAATAGTATCAATCAATATGAATAATAGTCATGAAAGTAGCAATATATATATATATATATATTCATATCTTTTAAAGTTAGAATATCCAGCTAATCATGTGTTGTTTCCCTATATTTTGTCATGTCTTGTCACATCATGTTGTGTGTCAGTGCATTAGTATTATTTGACTATCTTGTAAGAGTCGTCACTCTTGCCCGTCAGCATATCTTGTTCCCTTATAACTTCCTATATTGTATATTATATCTTATATTTGGATTGCACCACAAATTCATAATTTAAAGAAAAGCCCGTCGGTCTACCCTGCTGTACAGTGTATCTTGCCCATGTCACACCAATGTTATATCTTACCTGCAATGGATAATATGACATATGCGTATATAATGCAATTTAATATGTTGATCATTTTAACACTATGCTATTAGTATGCTTTTCCTACCGCGTACTTATTGGAGTATGCATGTGTTAAATACAAAATTAAAGGTATGTAAACTAAAAAATGAATTGTATGGATTAAAGTAGTCTTCTAGGATGTGGTTTGAGAATCTTGAAGGTAATGCTTAACATATGATACAAACAAAATCAGGGAGATCATATATTATTTGTATTACACATGACTTCAAGGGGAGTCTCTCTATTACCAGTTTATGTTGTTGACATTATTATAGTTGGTAGTGGCTTGGAAGATATGGAGACTTTGTCGAAGATGCTATTTCATGAATTCAAAATCAAGAAATTAAGAGACCTAAAGTATTTTTTTTGCGGCTTGGAAGATATGGAGACTTTGTCGAAGATGCTATTTCATGAATTCAAAATCAAGAAATTAAGAGACCTAAAGTAATTTTTTTGCGGTGAGGTTGCACACACTCAACTTTATATATATATATATATATAACATTACCAATTGAATGAGACATGCAAATTAGCTTGTTTAGAGCTTATTTACTTTAACTATAAATTTGGAGATGCTCCAAAAGACAATTGTAGAATTTTTTTTTTATCAAAGAATTATGAGAAGATCTATCCACTTATCACATACTAAACCTAACATTGCCTATGCTGTTGGCACGGTAAGGTAATTCGTGCACAATTCTAAAGAATAACATCTTAGGGCTATACATAGATAAACGAATTTTATTAAAAAAGGGTGATGATCTGACACTTTAATGCCATAAAGATGTCAATTATGCATGGTCTATGATTGAGAAGAGGTCAACTTTAAGATTTTAGGAGGTATACTTGTGATTTGGATAAGAAAAAAAATATGTTATGGCGAGATCTAGCATAAAAGATGAATTCAGATATATGACACTAGGAATCTACAAATTGTTATGGATGAAAATTTTCCTAAAATATTTAAATGTTGAGTGGAATTGTCTTATATGGCTCTATTATGATAACAATTCAACTATCAATATTGCACATAGTTCCGAGTTTCATAACTGAATAAGATATTATAGCTGATAGGCATTTTACAAAGGGGAAGCTAAGCAGTGATTTAATATGTACTCTTTTCATTGACACAGATGGATCTATTTGTAGACATTTTCAACAAAAGATTATTAGGAACAATATTTTGGCAATTGATATGTAAGCTTAAAATAGGTAACATCCATCCATTTGTTTGAGGGGATGTGAAAAAATCAATCTCCATTAATTCTGCCTCTATCAATTTTGCCTCATCTTTCATTAATGTTACATTGAACCTCGCAATCCTTCACCTTCCTTATTCACTTCATGCCATTTAGTGATTCGTGGGAATATTATAGCTACCTCAACAATTCACGGACTATCCTAATTATAATTAATTATGTATTTATTTTTCATTACTTAATTGTTGCATATTTCCTACTAGATGTTTCCGAAGAATTGTATAAATTATGCACAAATAATAAAATGAAGCACTAAACAAATTTTATCCAATTCTCATCAAAATCAATATAGCACTAAAGATTGATTAGGGAGGTAAGCAATCATTCCATTGGAAGTTTTCCTTAGGTATTTAGCTGTTGCTTGGTTCTTTATGTGTTTTTGGTGTAAAAATGATTTATCAGATATAATTACTCGAATACCAGAAGGTGACATTCCTAGTATATGCTAAATTTTTTAAAAAGATTGAATACTAAATTTAGGATGATATGCAGCTGTAAGCAGTAATGGATAGAGATTTTGTATTTCAAATTAATTAAGATAACGTTGATTCAGTTGATATTTGTGCATTTGGTTTTGATGAATGCTAGGAGCTCCATGTGTTGAGAATAATGTATTGTTTATACTCATTCTTAGTTAAATCAATCTCTTGTATATATTTTTTCCATCAAATTGCATAAAGCTGCTCATTGCTTATCTTAAATGAATTTTGACTTGGAACTTCAGCCAATTTTCATATATATTGTTTTTTTAAAATAAAATTACCCTTCATTTATGCTTTTAGGATCTTCCAACAAGCTTCTTAAAAGCATTTGCAGCTTCAAATCAAGGAAGAGGGACATTTTTCCTCCCTAATTTGTCCAAGTTGATACCAAGTAAGCCCACAAAATATGTTAATGCATCATTATTAGAAATGTGCTTTTAGAAGCCAGTTAGTTGTTAGACATTATTAATTTATTATGGGCACACTCTATTCTATTGTTTAAACTTTTACCCAAAAAATGTTTGTATATATGCAGTGTCATTTGTTAATTGATAGTGAACTTAGACTTATTTCTAGTTTGATTTTTATAACATCTTTATATTGCTTGTAAACTTTGTATTATTACCTTCAGAATCTGTAAAAGGTATTCAAGTTTGTGATAAGTGATGTTGCTATACTTTTGAATTTGAGAAAGAATTTCTCGCTTTCCTCTAGTGCACTGGGAAGATATATTTTGAACAGAAGAGGCTGTCACAACCCATATCATTTGTATCAATCTGCAATGAATCAGCACATGAATTGGAGATTTAAATCCTATTTCATGGGCCACACATGCCAATTCACCCTCTCTATCAAAGAAATTAGTACTATTATTGCAAAATAGTGACCGAAATGACTAAATTTGTAGGCCATCACTATTTACAAATGTGTTAAAATATAGTTATCTTTGCTAGGTGTCATTCTTGTTTTAAAAGAAGAGAGGTCTATTTAATATATGGAGGACTTGGTAATGTAAGCTTTGAGGAGGGATTGATATAGTAAGCCTTGTGCCGTCCATTTGGAGAGAGGCTATTCCATGAATTGAAATTAGGACCTCCATAATACATTATAAGCAACTTAAGCACAATCTCCAGCTATTCCTTATTACAACCACTTAATTTTAAAGGACGGCCAATGCATGAAACTTCCTTATGTGGGTTTTTGGGAGGAGTTTAAGTGTGCAATTTTATTAATTCATTGTAGATAAATGATCATAAAAAGATTGATAAGCAAGAAAATTAGATTCTATATTGATAGTTAACTTGAATGTCAAAGGCTGATTTCAAGGGTGAATGCTCTTATTGTGTACAAGGTTTGGAACCAGAATAACAAAGCGAACCTTCACATACAACATGCAACTTTTTGGAGGTCAAATGTTGAACATACACTGCTTAGAAAAGTAAAGCTAATAAAATAATGAAATTGAGCTTTTTGGCCTTAAAATGTGGCATTTAGCCACCTAGATTCTTCAAAAATTTAGTAGATACACATGATTACTACACTACCTTTTGATCTTACATTTGCTTACCAAAGACTTCTTAATGACATCAAACCAAAGCTCATTCCTAATGATTCACGAAGAGAGTAATGCAAGCTCATATGGGAAGATTTAATTAAGGGCTTATTTGAGATAACTTTTAATTTATATTTTAAAAAATTAGATTAAAAAAATAATGAAATATTTGTTAAGTTGTTTTTGTCTTTTGTTTTAAAAAACAAATCTTTTTTGTTTTTAAATAATTAACACAAGTTTTAGGTGTTTTTTTTTTTTTCAAAGAAGCGTTAAGGAGCGCTAGAGACCATCCTTGATACCTCCTTTTTAAGGCTCGCTAGAAATTTTTGTGGACCTTCCATCAGCTTCATGAACCTTAATAGTGTAGAGCTTGAGAAGGCAGCGATCTCATGACCTTAGGTTTGGGCTAGATTTCCCTCTTGGCTGGCCACTCCGACTCAAGTTCAACGGACTGGCTGAGCGGGATTTGAGTGGTTAAGTCCACCAGGGCGTTTGTGAATCCAAAAACTCTGTTCTTGATACCATTGGCCTAGTGCATCATCTGAAGGTTGCATAGCTTATTATGGTAGGAGGTTTGAAAGTTTCTCTCTAGGTTTTTGGGAAGAGATAGGTGTAGGAGAGTGAAAGAAGTTGTGAAGGTGAAAGATTGCTGTAAGTGGAGAAGGGAAAAGGTTCAAGGGGCCCGGAATAGAGGAGATTTGGGATGGCTGGTGAGGGGTTTGAGGCTTGGATATTTTTTGTTAGGATAGGGAGGATGAAATAGCTTTTTTAATGCTATTTACCTTTTGAACATAATAGAAATCAAATGTGTTTTTGTTTCTAAGTAAAAACATAAGCAAAGCAAAATCAAAACAAAATTAAAACATGATAAACAAAAGAAGTGATTTCAAACCACCCCTATATTTTGCGCATAATATCAATTACAAGTGCATAACCATTAATTTTTAGCTTGAAGCTGCTCTTACTATCAAATATTCTTCCTATTATTCATCGTAATAAATAAATTTGTAGCTTGAAGCTACCCTTATTATGAAAGATTTCCCCGTAAAAGGTAAGATACCTTGCTCACATGGGAAGTAATGTAAGCATACATGACGTATCAGATACAATTGTGCTTACCATTAGTTTGTAGCTTGAAGCCACTTTATTATAAAAGCTGATATCTACTTAATTCTCAGTGATAAATAAGTTTGTAGCTTGAAGCTACCCTCCCTTTTTATCAAAGGTAAATTCTATTTATTCCCCGTAAAAGGAAAGCTTTCTATCTTAAATAATAAGTTTGTAGCTAGAGTTTTTTTGCTGAAGTCTGCAAGACAAGAAATATATTCACTAACAAACACTTATGCTCTAACTATAGATATGATTCTTATTATGCCACTTGCTAAACAGATTCTCAATTTTTTCCTACCTTAAATAAAATCATTCATAATTCAATGTAGTTGGAGTACCTGTTTGAGCTTTAATAAAAAATCATGTAATTATATAGTAATCTATAATTTTACACTTAATTACTCAATTAAAATTTGGGTTTAACCTAAACCTATCCCTAAATGCTAAAGGAGTTAAGGGAGGGCGAGGGATCCCATTCTCCATCATACTCTCTAGTTGACGAGCTCGCCAACAATGATGATGCAGTTGTTAGGCAAACTAAAAAGGATGGGAAAATACTTGGATAGAGCCATTAAAGATAGTAAAATATGTGACCCTAAGCACTAATAGACTTGTAAGCATTGCCCCTAGTTTAGACAATCATTGATGGCTTGCTCGGTTGTTGGTGGCCAGCTTATGTCATGTGGCCTTGTCTTGCAAGGGACCCCTCAACGAGTTTTCACCTTGCTAACAGCTGTATGGTTGAGAAAAAAAACCAGAAAATGACAGAAAAAAAAGGTAGCTGCCAAACGTGAGCATGCCAGTGTTGATGGGTACCTCGTGTCAATGCCCTCCCCTTGCTATTTGTTGTGTTACCCTCCCTGATATATTAGATAGGGAGGTAGTGCTTTGACCAAAATCATATTGGACATGTCTATTCTAGTTTAGATTACTCAAAATATTTGTTTTGTGATGCTTTTGATAAAATCTACAGAATTCCCTAAAATTCATCATAATACTACACTTTCAGGTCTACCGATTTAATCATTGAAACTTAACATTTTTGAAGTTGCAACGTTGAGAGATTCCAGAAGTTCGATCTGAGATTATGGAGATAAAATATAACGTTCAAATAATCTAATTGTTCTAAAAATACCCCTGCATGAAAGGTATAAACTATCTTCTAATAGATGCATCCTGTTACTTCATACTAGTTAATAGTTTATACCGTTGGAGCGCCACCACATAATCCCAATTTACAGGTGCAGCAAGAACTAAACTAACTATTTGGCAATTGTGGTGTTTTTCAAAGTTCATGATTAATTGTTGGTACTTGAAATAATCTATTTATGTGCATGATCTTGGCATAATCATTCTATTTTTTTTCATATTCTTTCATTGTTTATTTTATTTGGGAAAAATTGGTTATTTTTTTACTCTTTTTTGTATAAATCTTAATGTATATGATGCAGATTTTTATTTCAAGGATGTGCCTGCATTCCCTATGGATCATAATGTTTTGCAAAATGGTAGCATTTTCAGGTACATTTACAACTCTTTATATATATATATGCTTGTCACACTCCCGAACTTTGTAAGGGATGATGATTAATCAAAATATGTACTAATTTTATTTTTATAAAGAATATAAAAATAAACATTTTTTTAAGTGCAATCATGGGTTTTGTGGAAATGAGACACCTCGAGTTAAAGGCTTTCTCAAGTTGATGATTCTGGAGGTGACATTGACAATGGAAATTGCAAAAGTGGTTGGAAGGTGCAATAGCAAAGGAAGACAATTATGTTACATTCAAGCAGGCAGGCATCAAGAAGATTAATTATTCTAGTGATTTCGTGCAACTGGAGATGGAGTGTGAGCAGAAGTACGGATGTTTATGGGTTGTCTATTAATATTTGTTGTTTTTGAGGATAGTATCCATATTACTGTTCATTCAGACAGTATGATCATTTAAGAAATTGAATTGATCGTCCTATACAGTATTCATTGTACAATACTACAATATGATATTTGAAGTAATTGTACTGTATGATCCATATATCGTACTGTATGAATAGTCACGACATAATTGAAAATTAGGGTTTTTCGAGAAGTCTACTATTTAAACATCTCTTAATTCATTTGAGAGAGTCTTTTGCTGTTCGAGAGAGTGTGACTTCTGTAAGCAAGAGTTTGAAGAGAGAGATTTGAGAAAGGGGGAGAGCGGTGAAGTTGTGAGGAGAGAGAAGAGCCTTATGGGTGTAAGGGAGTGTGAGAGGGTGTTTCCACATGGTTGCTCCGGCCAACGTCCCTCTTCTTCCTCCATGTGTCAAAGTCTTTTTTGAGGGTAACTCCGTGAAGAAGCTCTTGGCGTCAAAAGGGCCACCAACAACTCTTCCACATCGGGGAAGGTGAAAGGCGGCAACTCTGCCACACCGGGGAAGATGAAAGGGATTAGCTACTCCACTGCACCGAATAATGTGAAAGGGATTTCGGTTTTCAGCCTCATCGAGGGTGGAAGTAAATCTTGTGAGGGCTTCTCTTCGTTATCGAGGGGGACTAAAGGAGAGTCACTAAAGTGTTTAGTGCAATATCCGGAGAGGAATCTGAGTGGACGTATGTCAAGTTGACCGAACCACTATAAATTTTTGGTGTGTTTTGTTCCTTAGCTTTCTGCATATTTACATTCTACAATTTGATTTGTGTTGGTGATTATTGTGATATGAGATTTATGATTGGTTGTTTCTGTTACTTGGTTGAAAAAGCAAAAGAATAAAAATATTTGTTAATTAATTATTTATTTTTGTTAATTCGATTCCATATTGAAAAATCTGATTTTGATTTTAAGTTTAGGAAATTGGTTTTAATTTAAAAAAGACTTTTGAAATTTTTTTTTAAAACACTAATTCATCCCCTCTTGATGTGCCGTTCAATAGTTCAAGTGGTTTCATAACCATCCTTTAAACTTTCAGAATCTTCACTCGAAAGAAATAAATTAATTATGTTACAACATGGTGGGCAGGGTGTATTTATAGCCACAGACCTGAAGGTAATTGTGTAAAATGAAGTTTACTCGACTAAATAAAAAACAAAAAGACTAGGCAAAAACTCAATAAAAAATATTAATTTAGAATTAAAGGACTAATGCAGCAATCTTCATTTTGGTTATTTAATTCACAAAGATCCAAGCAAACATCATCAAGATTCAATCCTTCCAAGTAATGCTGAAATTTTAATGAAGCTAAAACTTCTGTCAACCATCTGATGCATTGCCATATGTTGGAATGTATACAATGTTGATAATCCTATCAACAACTTTCTCCTTGATGAAATAGAATTTCACATCTATATGCTTAGTCCTTTTAAGATACATGAGATTTTTGGAGTGGAATACTATTTAATTTTTATAAAACATAGACACAGGAGTAAGCACTAATTGAATTAACAATCAAGAAATCAGCTATTTCAACCATACAACTTCTTTTATGACTTTAAATGTAGCAATGTATTCAGCTTCAGTTGTAAATAAGGCTACTGCTGGCTATAACTTAGCTTTCCAACTAGTAGTGTTTCAAAACACCTTAAACACATAATGTTTATGGGATCTTCGAGTATCAAAATAGCTAGCATAATTAGGGAATCAGATTTTCATACATCAATTTTAAGGTCATGGTTGCATTTAAGTGGAGAACCTTCTTCATATATAATCTTTCAAAATCTTTTCCTGGTGCTTGATCCTTTTTCAACTTATAATGTTATGCTAAATGTATAAGAGCTAGTTTAGAAGTTGTCATCTCATACAATCTTCTTGATGTACGTACCATGCAACAAGTCTAATTTTTGGCTTTCTTTTTCCCAGATGATCTCCATATCAAGAATTTTCTTGGCAGGACCAAGATTGTTCATGCCAAATTCCATCTTGAACAAAACCTTCAATCTTACAATTTTCAAGAATCATAATTTCTTCGGGTGAAGCCAATATCAAGCATATATTCAGTAAGGATCTTGTCAGAAAATATGCTTGATCTTTTGTTTGAATATGTACTCTATTTGTAAACACATGTGAACAATTTGTTGATATTCTCACTGAAGGATTATTAGGGCCAATCTTTTAAAAATTATCAAGCAAATTGGAGTGGATCACATTCATTCTTTGCTTGGGAGGGAGTGTGAAATGCTTGCAGCTAGTTGGGATCCACACTCACCAAGAATTTATCCACTCTTTTTCTTCTCATTTGTTGCCACCTCATTGAGTTGTGGAATCCCTACTATCTACTCATTAGTCCGTTGGCTATTTTAATTATTATTATTTGATTTTGTATGTTTCCTATTAGAAGTCTCATAGGATTATATTCATACTTCTCAAATGTTGGAGTGAAATACACAACAAATTCTCTTCAATTCTTGTCAGATGTGATTACATGCCTCCTTACTGTTGGCTACAACACATTTTCCATTAATCATACATTTTTATGTAAATTTGTTGGACAACTAAATTTTCCCCATTGAGTGAAAATATAATTGTTATCTATTATAGAGGTTTTAGTATTCATTGGGACTTGCTCATAATAATCTTATATTCTGATGATACACCAAAGATTGATGAAAAGTGCTGCAAAGCCCTTCAATAAATATTGGTGCAGACTTGATGAAATGAATACTTGGATGCATACCTATGATGCTTAGCATTTCCTCAGGACTATAAAAGCAGATTAAATGGTATTGGACTACATTGTATAAATTTCTCCTTGAACAGCTTATCCGTCAAAATTTTCATGGGGCTTACTGTTCAGTGTTTCCATCAAGGTTGAAAATTTTGTAGATGAATCCATTAAATTTTCATCCAAAACATGTTTTGGCCTGTAGTTTTTGTTTTTTTTGGTCCAAATGTGTATGATTCCTTCTTGCGTGGACATTTTGTTTGGATTGGGTGTGCTTTATACAGAGTTAAAAATTCTTGCAAAAAAGAAAAGGTCACAAACCTTCCCGTTTTCTTAGTAATATATAAGACTTGTTAACTATCTGAGTTGTTTAATTTTTTCATCTTTTATTTAACAAAATCCAACACATAAGTTCTCTGAAGTCGAATCTGTTACTGCAGCACTAGATTTTTCTACAATACAATTTTTTGAGGAACACTTATTTGCATGTTGTTGAATATTTATGATTTTATTTTGCTTGTTATTATTTGTACTTTGTACTCAAGTACCTAATTAATTCAAATTAGATGGAACATTTGATGTCACTGATTGCTGAAAAGTATGATTCATTGCCTGCACATTTTTTCCTTTGCTCTTAGAGATAACATTTCACTTAAATGCATTGGGTAAAATTTTAAATTAGTATTTTTTCTTGTACATGTAATATGCTGCTTTAATTATTGATCTGATCATTTGCTTTCCTGTATAGGATGTTTCATGCAAGTTACAGTCCGGCATTGAGAATGAAGGAACAAGCACCTGGTTTGAGAGTTCCCAAAAAAGATAGACGGGTTAGGAGAGAAAATAGAACTGAAGCTCCTGTTGAGGCGCCCTATGTACCTCCAAAATCAAAATTAACTTTGAAACCTTCGTCTAACAAAACCATTGATATTTTTGAAGGCATGACTATTGTTGAATTGGCTAAGAGGACAGGTGTAAGCATAAGGCATTTACAAGAGATAATTGTGAATGTTGGTGAGAAAGTTGATTCAGAGTTTGATCCATTAAGCATTGATATCGCTGAACTGGTTTCCATGGTATAGCTTCATGCCTCTCTTAGATTTGTTTATTATTATTGTTTAATTTTGTTTAGTTCTTATTTGTAGCTAAGTTGACAATAGGTGATGAGGTCATTGACAGACATTTTAGGCAGGTCTAACGGCGAAGGAATCGTAGATCGACGGCTACGATTAGGAGCTTATATTTATGATGTTTTCCATGTATCTTTTAATTGCAGTTTTTCAGTTTACTATTTTGCCCATATGGATGTTTAGTTATTGTTGTAGCCCTTTGGACATTTGAGTCATGTTATTTTTCTTTTGATGAGACCTATATAAAGAGATCTTCTACTTTGTATGAGGTGAATGTTTGATTAATAAAATTTCTGAGATTTTCATTTTTCTTGCTTGAGAGCTTGAGAGAACGAGAGGAGACCTAGGAGAGGCTCACACCGGAATACCCAATAGCCCACATAGGTGAGCTCTTGGCCTTATCTTTATTTTCCTGTATTCTTCTTCCCCACCACACCCCCATACACCCGGCCTCTTCCCCTCCCCTTTTTCCTGTCCCCCTTACCAGCCGACCCAACCAAAACCGTCAGAAAAACCCGCCGGCTTCCCCTTCCTCCTTGCCGCTGGCTGTGCTAGCCGCCGGCTCAGGCTAGCCCGTCGTTCCCCTAACCTAGCCCCTCCTCCCCATGAGCAATCCCGCCGGCCCCTCCCTGTTGAATTTTGAATTTCAAAATTAAATCCTTCATTAACTCTTTCCTAAATTACTTCCCCACAATTAGGAAAGGGACTTAATTGAGGCCCAATCTATTTTGAATTCAAATTCAATTCCCTCTCTTCTCTTCCCCTCATTTGGAAACTTTCCTAAATTAAATTAAATCTGAAATTCAAAATCAGATTTGATTTAATTTCCTTGGCCCCACCAATTAATCATAGTTCCCCTTTTTCCTCTCCTTGTTTGGCCGGCCACCCCTCTTAGCCGTTTCTCTCTCCACTTGCCACTTAAGCCTATTTTAATTAGCCAATTAATTCCCCCTAGTAGCTGCCCCTCTCTCTAGCCTAATTTAGGGAGATTTTAATTGCAAATAATCTCTCCCTCTAATCAAAGAAAATCTGAAATTCAAATTCAGATTTTCTCAAAACAAGATCTCCCTCCAAATCCCAACTCATAGCTCATCCGCCCTTGCTCTCCCACTCCACCGACGGCATCCCCTCCTCCCTCCAAGGTCACGGCTCCATCACCCGTCCCTCTCCCTAGCCACGGCAAGCTCCTCCACCTCTCTATTCTTCTTCCCATTCAATCCCACTATGAATGGGGGTCAAAACTTGAAGGTGGCTCGTTATTGCGCCTCGGAAACATCCACGTTCTTCGATCTCCATTCTCGACGGGGTTTTGACCACGATGACACAGTTGAAGTGATACTGGATCGAATCCTCCCCACCCTTGTGCACGTCATCGACGGCCAATTCCAAGACTACGTTTGGACAATCACCGGACGCCATCCACCACCACCTCCATCGGCGGCTACCTCTCGTAACGCAAGAATCATCTCCTTCTCCGTAGTGGTGCTCTCCATCCTTGTATGGTTCTTTCTCGCTGCAAAGCCAAGAGTGAATGAGTGAGAAGGTGCTCGCGGTGAATTTTCTCATTATTAAGCGTCGGATTTTGTTATGAGCATTTAAGTATTTCTTTATCACTGGATGTTGTTTGAATTGTTTGGTTATCTCAAAGCATATCTTCGCCTAAGCAAGTTGACTACCTATAATTTATTTAATCCTTTATTTTATTGGTGATAACTTGGTGGTGGTAACGCTTTATTTAATTATCATCTTAATTTCCACAAGCAACTCCTACTTGATTCACTTCATTATGGTATCAGAGCATGGTAGGAATGCATGACATGTTAGAAAAACATCCTAGGGTCTAGCCTTTCGTTATAGCTTTAAATTTGCATGCATATCATCGTGTAGTTTCAATTTACTCACTGTTTTCACTGCTGTCCCTGCATTTCCTGCGCACATTCATTAGCGTTTAAGTCATCCTAGCTAGTGTCTTAGTGCTGCCATTGAATCCGCAGCGTTTCTAAGTGCGTAGGACAACTACACCTTGAAGTTAAACTGCTGTCCTCACTGTTCCAGCAACTTTTAGACGTCCCGTAGTGAACTTTATGTCGGTGTTTAGGTTCTGTCTACATGCTGCCCTCTTGTCCTTAACCTTCCCCAGTGTCCCCTAACACCCAACCATGGATCCGGCACACATACAAGCAACCGTAGACCTGATTGTGGGCCGATTGGGTACAGTTACGTAACAAATTAGGGATACCCAAACGAATTTAGCGGAGTTTAGGCGTCAAACGGGCGATAGGCTAGACAACATCGAAAGGATAGGACACCCGGCCATCTACACCTCCTCTAGACCCCAATCTCCTTATAACGAAGATAACCAAACTGATTATGGACCTCCTAGAGATCACTACCGACCCAATCACCGACCTAATCACGAACCGGGAGGACGTGACGCACCTTGGAGAGAACAATACTCAACTTCTTAAGAGTATTAAGATAGATGCCCCGACATTCGATGGTACGTTAGAACCCCAAGTTTTTCTTGATTGGCTTAAAGGAATGGATAGCTATTTCAAGTGGAACAATATTTCGGAAGAGAAAAAGGTTCGATTTGCTGAAACGAAATTGACTGGTAGAGCCAACCAATACTGGACTAACATAGAACATATGCGGGAAACGCGAGGAGAATACCCCGTAGCTGACTGGGGAACAATGAAACAAGAATTGAAGCGGAAATATCTTCCCCCCCCTCATACTATCATAGACTTTTGGATCATTGGAATAGGTTAACCCAGGGTAGCAAACCCGTTAAGGAATATATCTCGGCCTTTGATGACTTCATGATTCGTGGATACTTTTGAAGCTGCATGTAGTCTTGTACTAGACTTAGAAGAATCTAGGAGCCATACCTCTAGGACCCAAGACTCTTGTCCTAACCCGTTCAAATCCTCCTCTAACCAACCTTACAACAAGCCCACTGGACCCTCGAGTAGTCGACCTTCCCTTGGCCAAGCCCAACCTCGACCGGACTATAAAGGAAAAGCACCCGAACGGGAAACACCCAAAACCACTGCTGACACTAAGTGTTTTAGATGCCATGGGTACGGACACATTGCCTCTCAATGCTCCAGCTCGTTCAAGGTCACAATAATTGAAGAGGTGATGGAAGAAGAGGATGAACCCGCCACTGATTTGGTCCACCATGTGGAAGATGAGGAAGATTTCTTTGAGGATGATACCCCTGCTGATTTGATGGTCGTTAGATGTGCCTTGTCCCACCCTAAACCTAATGATGAATGGCGTAGGACGTCTATTTTCCACACTTTTACCAAGATAGGAGACAAGAGTTGTAAAGTCATCATAGACAATGGAAGTTGCATTAATGCCGTCTCCTCCGCCATGATTTCCAAGCTTAATATCAAGGCAACACCCCACCCAAATCCCTATAAAGTTGCTTGGATTAACTCAACGACAATTGAAATTAAGGATCGGAGCCTCATACTTATAACATTTGCTGGGTATCAAGAAAAGATTTGGTGTGACGTTTTGGCTATGGATGTTGGCCAGATCATCCTTGGGCGTCCGTGGCTTTTTGACAATGACGTCCATATTTATGGGAGGACAAATACGCAGGTATTTGAACATAACGGTAAAAAGATTAAACTTATTCCCTCCCAACCAAAGAACAATAATGATGAAGATAAGACTGCTACCCCTAAAACCAGTAAAGGCCTGCACCTTGTGACTGCCAAAGAAATGGATATGGAATTTAACCAAGGATTCCCCATGTACACCCTGGTAGCTAGGGAAGTTAATGATGACAAGGTGGAACCTGTCCCCGAGGAGATTAAACCTCTTTTGGAAGCTTTCGTTGATGTCTTCCCGTAAGACTTACCCAACCAACTCCCACCCCTTAGGGACATTCAACACGTAATAGACCTAGTACCCGGAGCTTCCTTACCAAACCTTCCTCATTACCATATGAACCCAACTGAACATGCTGAACTGAAGAAACAAGTAGATGAACTCTTGCAACGAGGATTCATCAAAGAGAGCCTTAGCCCGTGTGCTGTCCCTGCACTGCTAACTCCCAAGAAGGACGGCTCTTGGTGAATGTGTGTCGATAGCCGCGCTATCAACAAGATTACTGTCAAGTATAGATTCCCTATTCTCCGATTGGACGACATGTTAGACATGATGACCGGAGCCACCCTCTTTTCTAAGATTGATCTTAAGAGTGGTTACCATCAGATTAGAATCCGTACGGGAGATGAATGGAAAACTGCGTTCAAAATGAAAGATGAACGTTACGAGTGGACTGTAATGCCTTTTGGTTTGAGTAACGCTCCAAGTACTTTTATGAGAGTCATGACTCAAGTTCTCAGACCCTTTTTAGGAAGATTTGTAGTAGTTTATTTTGATGACGTTTTGATCTATAGCACTTCGGTGAATCAACATCTCGATCTTCTAACACTAGTGTGTGAAGTTCTGAGGAAAGAACAGCTGTTTGCTAATCCTGCCAAATGTAAATTCCTCACCAATAGTGTGACTTTTCTTGGATTTATCATATCCAATCAAGGGATATCTGCAGACCCAGAAAAGGTAAGAGCTATAAATGAGTGGCCCGAACCCAAGAACATTAGAGATTTTAGTTTTCACAGATTGACTACAGTTTATCGGAGGTTTATTAGAAATTTTAGCATCATCGTAGCACCAATAACGGACTGCCTTAAGAAAGGAGAATTTCATTGGACTATACTCGCAACTAAGGCATTTGAGGAAATTAAGAGACGAATGATGGAAGCCCCTGTAATGAGATTACCGGATTTTTCTAAAGTTTTCAAGGTAACCTGTGACGCGTCAGGGATTGGCATAGGTGGAGTCCTATCACAAGAGGGACACCCAGTCGCTTACTTTAGCGAGAAGCTGAATGAGACCAGGCAATGGTACTCCACCTACGACAAGGAATTTTATGCTATCATTCAATCTATTAGGTATTGGCAACACTACCTCCTGCCTCAGGAATTTGTTATCTTTTCGGATCATGAGGTTTTGCGATATATTAATTCTCAAAAGAAACTCAATGCTCGGCATGGCCGTTGGGTCGAATTCCTCCAAGAATACGCTTACACGATTAGACATAAGGCCGGGGCTGAGAATAAAGCAACAGATGCTTTGAGTCGTCGGATAATGGCCACTAGAGAAATGAGAATGGAAGTTGTGGGATTCAAACATATCAGAGAAGACTATAAGGATTGCCCTGATTTTCGTGAGATTTACACTTTGTTGACTCCTGGGCATGACCGAATCATTGATGATTTCTTAATTGAAGATGGATGCTTATTTAAGGCCCAGAAACTCTGTATTCCTAGAACGTCCCTTAGAGAGTATCTTGTTTTGGGAGTTGCACGCCGGTGGATTAGCTGGTCACTTTGGACAATCCAAGACCATTGTTGCCCTAGAAAACCGATTCTACTGGCCTAATTTAAAGCGTGATGTTAGTAGACTTTTAAGGAGGTGCCACACCTGTCAACTCGCTAAGCAACGCAAGCAGAATACGGAACCCTACTTCCCGTACCTAATTGCACATGGCAGGATGTGAGTATGGATTTTGTTCTTGGTTTACTAAAGACTGTGAGAAAGCATGATTTGATTTGTGTAGTTGTCGGCCGTTTTTCGAAAATGGCCCATTTCCTCCCATGCTCTAAAACTTTTGATGCCTCCCGAATTGCTAAGCTCTATTTTGATGAGATCGTTAGACTTCATGGCTTGCCTAAGACCATCATTTCCGATAGGGATGTCAAGTTTACAAGCTATTTCTGGAAAACCCTATGGCACAAAATGGGTACAAAACTCCAATTTTCAACAGCCTTCCACCCCCAAACCGATGGGTAAACCGAAGTGGTTAACAGAAGTCTAGGAAACCTTCTAAGGACTTTGGTAGGGGAAAACATAAGGGATTGGGATTCCAAGCTTCCTATTGCTGAATTTTCTTACAACAACTCCGTCAATAGAACCACTGGCCTTAGTCCTGCCGAAATCGTGTACGGATACCAACCCAGACAACTTATAGATTTACTTCCCATGAGTCCTAGGTTTAGAGCGTCAGAGTCAGCATCTGCATTTGCATCCCACCTTCAGGAGTTGCATAAAGAAATTAAAATGAAAATTGAGCAAAGCAACGCCAGCTACAAATTAATTGCTGATCAAAAGAAAAGGTTTAAAGAATTCGAAGTTGGAGACTTTGTGATGATGCGAATCCATTCGGAGCATTTTCCTCCCGGATCCACGAAGAAATTGCATGCAAGAAGCGCCAGACCGTTCAAAATAATTTCTAAGATAAATAGTAATGCTTACGTGCTGGACCTCCCTAAATAACATCAATTCTACCTTTAATATAGAAGATTTAGTAACCTTTGAGGGACCAGAGTTTAACCCCCATAATCCACTTACAAATGAGCCTTGTGTGAACCTATCTGGTGAGATCCCTAGCCTACCTCCACTCCCCAAATTGCCCCACTTACCCAATGCGGAGAAAATAGAAGCCATACTGGATGATGAGATCATTTCCATGAAGGAAGGAGGATGCCAAAGGTACTTAGTGCACTAGAAAGGGACCCCACCGACAGAGGACACATGGATTGATCGAGAGGAGCTATAGATCCTAGACCCAGATCTCTTAGAGTTGTACGAGAGCGCCAGAGATACTCACTCGACAGGGTCGAGTTTTCTCCCACCTGGGGAGAATGATGAGGTCAACGACAGACATTTTAGGCAGATCTACCAGCGAAGGAATCGTAGATCGACGGCTACGATTATGAGCTTATATTTCTGATGTTTTCCATGTATCTTTTAATTGCAGTTTTCAGTTTACTATTTTGCCCTTATGGATGTTTAGTTATTGTTGTAGCCCTTTGGGCATTTGAGTCATGTTATTTTTCTTTTGATGAGACCTATATAAAGAGTCTTCTACTTTGTATGAGGTGAATGTTTGATTAATAAAATTTCTGAAATTTTCATTCTTCTTGCTTGAGAGCTTGAGAGAATGAGAGGAGACCTAGGATAGGCTCACACAGGAATACCCAACAGCCCATATAGGTGAGCTCTTGGCCTTATCTTTATTTTCCTGTATTCTTCTTCCCCACCACACCCCCATACACCCGGCCATTAGTCACAATTCCCCTTTTTCCTCTCCTTGCTTGGCCGGCCACCCCTCTTAGCCGTTTCTCTCTCCACTTGCCACTTAAGCCTATTTTAATTAGCCAATTAATTCCCCCTAGCAGCCGCTCCTCTCTCTAGCCTAATTTAGGGAGATTTTAATTGCAAATAATCTCTCACTCTAATCAAAGAAAATCTGAAATTCAAATTCAGATTTTCTCAAAACAAGATCTCCCTCCAAATCCCAACTCATAGCTCATCCGCCCCCTTCTCCTCCCCACTCCACCGACGGCATCCCTCCTCCTCCTTCCAAGGTCACGGCTCCATCACCCGTCCCTCTCCCTAGCTCACGGCAAGCTCCTCCACCTCTCTATTTCTTCTTCCCATTCAATCCCACTATGAATGGGTGATCCAGAACTTGAAGGTGGGCTCGTATTCGACGCCTACGGAAACATCCACGTTCTTCGATCTCCATTCTTCGACGTGGAGTTTGACCACGACGACACAGTTGAATGATACTTGGATCGAATCCTCCCCACCCTTGTGCACGTCATCGACGGCCAATTCCAAGACTACGTTTGGACAATCACCGGACGCCATCCACCACCACCTTCATCGGCGGCTACCTCTCCGGTAACGAAGACCTTCATCTCCTTCTCCGTAGTGGTGCTCTCCATCCTTGTATGGTTCTTTCTCCGCTGCTAAAGCTAAGAGTGAATGAGTGAGAAGGTGCTCGAGGTGAATTTTCTCATTATTAAGCGTCGGATTTTTTTATGAGCATTTAAGTATTTCTTTATCACTGGATGTTGTTTGAATTGTTTGGTTATCTCAAAGCATATCTTCGCCTAAGCAAGTTGACTACCTAGAATTTATTTAATCCTTTATTTTATTGGTGATAACTTTGTGGTGGTAACGCTTTATTTAATTATCATCTTAATTTCCGCAAGCAACTCCTACTTGATTCACATCATTAGGTCACCGTCATGTTTCTTGATAATGATGGAACCTCTAGTTTGTCTTTGTGTCCTTGGTGTACAGACTAAATCTATCACCGGTCTTAAATATTCTTAGAATATTCATTTAATATAAAAAAATTCTCAACATTAGATCTCACCTTCTTTGAATTTATATCAAGGACAAGATACCTATTAATAATGTGATATTTTAAAATTGCTCGACACATTAGCCAATTTTTAAACTGCATGCATAAATGAACCAACATAGTTTATCCTTGGCTTAGCAAGAAGAGGGAAGAGGCTCTCACTTTATAAGATGATACGAAATCTCCAATTCCCAATTTTATTAGGAGTTGCAAAAGCCTTCTAGTGTTCGGATGAGATGCATTGATTTGCATGGTGTTCTCTGAGACCTAGTGACACTTGTTCGTTCTTCACAAAAATATTTTATATTATATTTACATTGGACCTTAACAGTCATTTAATCAACAAGCTATACTCAATATGGGCAGTCTTATATTAGGCTTGTAAGTTCTGCCAACATTGTTGGGCTGATATGAAACCAACATGACCCATACAATAATCATCGTTTGCAGAACTCTAATCAAAGTTGTAAAACCAACCTTCAAGTGTCTTTGCATCTAGGGTTGTAAACCCAACACTTAGTTCTCATAACTTGGTTTTTTTTGGCTCACATCGCAGAGTTGTAAGTAGGGGTATAGAATTTGCATTTATATGAAACCAACATGGACCATACAACAATCATCGTTTGCAGAACTCTAATCAAAGTTGTAAAACCTACCTTCAAGTGTCTTTGCATCTAGGGTTGTAAACCCAACACTTAGTTCTCATAACTTGGTTTTTTTTTGGCTCACATCGCAGAGTTGTAAGTAGGGGTATAGAATTTGCATTTAACATAAATATGACATGACTTGAATAGAGTTAGCATGAATTTGACTTTTTCATTAAACATATTGAAAATTTCAATCACCCCTACTCTAAAATTGAACAGGTCTCAATCTAACTATATAAACGTTTGATTCCTTAATGGCCAGTGTCATATCAAAATTAATTGGACAGAATCCAGTTTGCACACATTGATGTGAAAAGATAAGAAAAGAAATGCTATCAAATTTGACTTTTTAATGAAAAGAAACACCGACGGAAGAATCAATTCATTCTATCAATTAAGTTACAAATTTTGGGTCGATATGAATTTGATTTGAACCCAATTTGATTAGGATTTCATCTTTTTTATGTTGAATCTAATATTTAAACCACTGGTTATAAGCCCCATTTGGAGGCCCATCTTACCCTCGAGATTGTGAGTCTCATTCTTGAGCCTTCCCTATAATTTAAGCCCCAACATGACTTGCCAGACCTATACACTAGTGATTTTTGTTGAAAATACCCCTTGCTTATTTAGTGTTTTCTAAGGTTGCGTGCTTGCACATCATGACGTGCATGGTCCAATCCACGGGCATATGGGAGAGAATATGATGTTCTTAAAGAACTTGCTTTGAAAGTCATTTTTTCATCTTTTGATGAGGGTTGCTTGTACTTTTGTTGATTTGTTGGACCACCACTTCGGTGTGAAGCCCCTTTCAGTACTGTAGATTGTGTCAGCAAGATTGATTCTATGTGTGCTCCCATGTTGCATTATGGTCTTTAAATTGTTGTAAAAATCAAAATATAGCATGGTTAGAAGTTCGTACAAAAATATTTGCACAAATTAGAATTAAAATCTCATATTAATCACCAGTCAAAAAGGAATGAATGGAGAAAAATGATGCATAAAGCTGACTCATAGAAGTAGAGACAAGACAATTCTTAAGATCTACCATTCTTTAGATCACTTTTTTAAAAGTTTAACTTCCTCATATGAATTCTGCCATTCTAATGGACTTGCAAAGAATTAATGAGAACTACAAATTTTTAGTTGATGCCTGATTACATCTGTATAACATCATGTTATGCCTGCTCCCACGCCGGCCCAGGAGGGAATTAGGATTATCTGGAATTTGAATGAGATTTGAGATCTAGGGTTCTTTTGCTTTGGGTTCTTGGTTTTGCCGGAGATTTGGAGAATTGTTCTTTCTCTCAAATTGAAGAACAGTTGTATTTTTGCTATTTTACTTCATATTTTAGTGGAATACAAGTCTCTACTTGAGTTTTTTTCTCTTAGATTTCCCCTAGATTGTGGTTTTTTCTTGTTGTAAACAACATATTTCTGCTGTTTTCCTGCTGTGGACAGCAGTATTTTCGCTGTTTGATCACCAATTTGGGTTAGGGTTGATGGCGAACTCAAGTATTACCTAAGGGTTACTTGCGAACTCAAGTATTTCCTATCAAATTGGTATCAGAGCATCGATTTGGGACTTTCTCGGCGGCTAAAATTCGGAAATTTCAGCGGGTTTTTGACAACCGAAAGAAGATCTTTGTGATCCGTGGGAAGAGAGATGGCCGGGAAGAAGGTAGAGGTCTTGGAAGGTGAGATCAGTCAACTAAAATCAGAATTGGAGGGAAAGTTCTTTGACTTTCAAACCCAAATTACCTCCAACAATGAAAGGATAGAGGGGAAATTCACAGTGATGGAAGAAATGCTGAAGAAACTGTTGGAGTTGAAGACCAATCCTACGACATCGGAAGCAAGAGAGACTATCAGAGGCCATGGTGTAGGAGGGAATCCGAACCTGTTTTGGGGGAGGAGAAATTCGGAAGTGGAGATCATTGAGGGAGATGACGACATGTTACCTCTAGAACCACTTTCTAGAGAAGAGATGAGTTTGGAAAATGACCGGAGATGTGCTGATTTCGTCGGGAGAAGGGAAGAATTTCACCGCCGGGGTGCTGATTTTGAAGGGAGGAGAGGGGAATACGATGAGGGGTTCGGGTATAATCGCCGGAGGGAAGATCGTGACAGTTGGGGAGCACATCCTCTTCGAAGAATGAGAGGTTATGGAGGATTCAGGGGAAACGGGGAAGACCCACGGGTGAGGAAGCTGAAGATGCCCATCTTTGAGGGTGAAGACGACCATGGCTGGATCTACAAGGTGGAGCGATACTTTGCTGTCAACGGGTTGATAGAGGAAGAGAAGCTGACAACGGCGGATTTGTGTTTGGAAGGAAAAGCCTTGGCATGGTATCAATGGCGTGACAGGAGGGAGCCCATCTAAAGCTGGAGAGAGTTAAAAGATTGCTTATTGGAGCGTTTCTGAGCCGATGGGGGAGTAGACTTCTATGAGCAATTCTTTGCATTGACTCAGGAGGGGACTGTGAAAAACTACCGGGACAAATTTGAGTACTTGGCTAGTAGATTGGATCACATTTCAGAGTCAGCCCTAGAAGGGAATTTTATTAAGGGGCTGAAACCGGAGATACAGACATCGGTCAGGGTGCTGAGTCGAGGAATCTTGGGAAGGCTATGGAGCTGACGCACTTGGTGGAAGATAAAAAGAAATCAGAAAGAGGGACTCGAGGAAACTATTCAGGGGGGTCATACAGGATGACTACTACTTTCTTACCATCAAATGGGGCAGTACCAGGGAGTCTGAAGGAAGTGCCAAAGGAGAAAACTGGAGGAGGGGGAAACAAGGGACAATTCAAAAAGCTGACAGATAAGGAGATGCAAGATAAGAGGACAAAGGGGTTGTGCTTTAGATGTGATGAGAAGTACATTCCGTGGCATAGGTGCAACGACCGAACTCTTCAGGTTCTCCTTGTCTGTGAAGATGAGGAAGACGAGGGAGGTGGGAGCAGATCTGAAGAGGAGGAGAATATGCACCTGGATGTGACAGAAGTCTCTCTGAACTCTGTAGTGAGATTCACTCCGAGTGACACTATGAAAGTGAAAGGAGAGATAGTTGACTGTTGATTGACAGTGGGGCAACTCGCAATTTCATTTCCAACCAGATCGTTGAGTTGTTGGGGATGGAGTTAGTGGATACAGGAGGCTATGGGGTGATGATGGACACGATAAAGGTGGAAATGGGTAGAGGAGTTTGTAAAGGGATAGTGTTGAAGATTCAGGGGATCCAGGTGAGGGAGGACTTCCTTCGCTTGAAATTGGGGAGTACTGACGTCATCCTAGGGATAAAGTGGCTGCAAATATTGGGGGAGACCAATATCAATTGGGGGACATTGAGGATGGAACTGGTGATGGGAGGAAGGAGAATGATTCAGGGTGATGCTGGGCTGACCAAGGTTGGGGTATTTTTCAAATCCATGATCAGATCCATACAGGAGGTGGGAGGTGGATATCTGGTGGAGCTGCAGTGCTTGGAGAGGGTGAGTGTGGGGGATGAGGGAGACATTCCACTGGTGGTGCAATCGCTCATACAACAGTTCAGGGAGATGTTCCAGCTACCTCAGGGCTTACCACCAACCAGAGAGCAGGAGCATGCAATCCTTTTGAAAGATGGGGTGTCACCAATTAGTGTCCGACCTTATCGCTACCCCTAGATTCAAAAAGATGAAATCGAGAAGTTGATCAGGGAGATGTTGGAGGCAGGTGTAGTCAGACCCAGCGTGAGTCCTTTATCTAGCCCTGTCTTACTAGTCAAAAAGAAGGATGAGAGTTGGAGGTTTTGCGTGGATTACAGGGCTTTGAACAAGGAGATAGTACCGGATAAGTTCCTATTCCGGTGATTGATGAGTTACTAGATGAGTTGCACGGAGCAGTAGTGTTTTCTTAGATGGATCTGAAGTCAGGCTACCACCAAATTAGAATGAAGGAGGATATTCGGAATACGGCCTTCATGACGCACGAGGGGCATTACAGGTTCTTGGTGATACCATTTGGGCTCACTATCGCCCATGCTACTTTTCAGTCCTTGATGAACAGAGTGTTCCGACAGCACCTTAGGAAGTTTGTGCTGGTCTTTTTTGATGACATTTTGGTGTACAACAAAACTGAGAAGGAGCACTTGGAGCATTTGAAGGAGATTCTTAAGATCCTACAAGATCATCATCTAAAAGCTAATCTAAAGAAGTGCAGTTTCGCCCAATTTAGGGTGAAATATTTGGGACATGTGATGTCTCCTGAGGGAGTGGCAGCCGACCAGTTCAAGATTGAGACAATGCAGAAATGGCCAATGCCTAGGAACATAAGGGAGTTGAGGAGTTTCCTAGGTCTGACTGGTTACTACAGGAGGTTTGTGAAGGGATACAGTACCATCGCATGGCCTTTGACTGAGCAATTGAAGAAGGACAAATTTTTGTGGGGAGAGGGGGCAACACATGCTTTTGAGAGATTGAAAAAAAGCCATGACGACGATTCCAGTGTTAGCACTTCCAGATTTCAGCCAGAATTTTATAGTGGAGATTGATGCATCAGGGTATGACTTGGGAGCAGTGTTGATGCAAGATCACAGACCCGTAGCTTATGTCAGTCAGGTGCTATCGACCAGGGCTCGATTGAAGTCAGTATATGAGAGAGAGCTGATGGCCATCGTCTTAGCCATTTAGAAATGACGCTTTTATCTTTTGGGAAGGCACTTCATTGTTCATACGGACTAGAGGAGTTTGAAATACTTATTGGAACAACGGATGGTGATCGAGGAACATCAAAGGTGGATGTCAAAACTTTTGGGCTATGACTTTGAGATCTAGTATCGACCAGGGGTGGAAAATAAGGTGTTCGACGCCTTATCCAGATGTGTCAGGGAACTCTAGGAATTAGCCGTGTCTGTTCCCCTGATTGTCGACTGGGGGGCCATCAAGGAAGAAAGCATGCTGAATGAAGAAATGAAAAAGATCAGGAAAGATCTAAGGAAAGACAAGAGTAGCCATCCTAGTTACTGTATTGATGGGGAGAGACTATTGTATCAAGGGAGGTTTGTGATGCCACGAACCTCCATATATATTCCCAACTTGTTGCAGGAGTTCCATGGCAGCGCAGTTGGAGGCCATTCAGGAGTTCATAAGACATACATGAGGCTAGCAGCTGAGCTCTACTGGAAGGGGATGCTTAAAGATGTTGAGGAGATGGTGGCGAGGTGTGAAGTGTGCTAGAGAAACAAATACATGGTCATGGCTCCAGGACGATTACTACAACCTTTGACACTTCCAAACAGAGTTTGGGAGGAAGTGTCCATGGATTTCATCGACGACTTACCAAGATCAGAAGGATTCACGGTCATCATAGTGGTGGTTGAAAGACTTAGCAAATATTCACACTTCATCCTCTTACGACATCCTTACACCGCAGTGTCAGTAGCAGCAACATTCATCAGGGAGGTCGTGAGACTGCATGGGATTCCTGAATCGATTGTGTCTGATCGTGACAAAGTGTTCCAAAGCCAATTTTGGAGGGAGCTGTTCAGGATGCAGGACACTGTCCTAAAAAGAAGCACCGCCTACCATCCACAGACAGAGTGACAAACTGAGGTGGTAAATAGAAGTTTGGAAATCTATTTGAGTTTTTTTGCTTTTGAAACACCGCGGTTGTGGGCAAAGTGGTTGCCGTGGGCTGAATATTGGTATAATACATCGTACCATTCTGCCTCTCATATGACTCTATTTAAAGTACTATATGGAAGGGACCCCCCACACCTATTACACTATGGGAGAGGAAGTACACCGATTTCTTCAGTGGAGCATTATCTGGAAGAAAGGGACAAGGTGCTAGAGGAGTTAAAGAAACATCTGCTGAGGGCGCAACAAATTATGAAGTAGGCGGACTCACACAGGAGGGACATGCAGTTTGAAGTGGGGGAGAAGGTGTTTTTGAAGATAAGGCCCTATAGGCAGAAATCAATGGCTAACAGGCGGAACAAGAAACTGGCTCCAAGGTTTTTTAGTCCTTATGAGATCTTGGGGAAGATTGGTGCTGTGGCGTAGCGTCTGAAGTTACCCGCCTCCGCTACCATACATTTGGTGTTCCATGTGACACAACTGAGGAGAGCTCTAGGAGAGCATGCAGTTAGTGCAGAGTTACCAGCATCAATGATGGAGTTGGAAGTGACTTTAGAACCCTTGGAGATTATAGGGGTAAGATCAGATAAAGAGGGCAATAAGGAAGTGCTGATTCGATGGAAGGATCTCCCTGATTTCGACGCGACTTGGGAACCATTTGAAAGTGTGAAAGATCAATTTCCTTTTTTTCACCTTGAGGACAAGATGAGTTTTTGGGAGGGGAGTAATGTTGCGTCTGCTCCCACGCTAGGAGGGAATTAAGATTATCTGGAATTTGAATGAGATATGAGATCTAGGGTTCTTTTGCTTTGGGCTCTTGGCGTTGCCGGAGATTTGGAGAGTTGTTATTCCTCTCGAATTGAAGAACAATTGTATCTTTGCTATTTTACTTCATCTTTTAGTGGAATACAAGTCTCTACTTGAGTTTTTTCTCTCAGATTTCCCCTGGATTGTACTGTTTTTCTGCTGTAAACAGCAGATTTCTGCTGTTTTCCTGCTGTGGACAGCAGTATTCTCGCTGTTTGATCACCGATTTGGGTTAAGGGTTGCTTGTGAACTCAAGTATTACCTTAGGGTTACTTGCGAACTCAAGTATTTCCTATCACATCACTCTTAAATTTTCAGTTGTATTATTTTTCTTAAAATACATAGCTTAATGATATGCATATTGGCTGTATTGCAGGAAGTGGGTGTCAATGTTAGAAGGCAACACTCTGATGAAGGTGCAGTGCTTCAACCAAGGCCAGCTGTTGTAACTGTTATGGGCCATGTTGATCATGGTAAGACTTCACTTTTAGATGCTTTGCGCCAAACATCTGTTGCGGCCAAGGAAGCTGGTGGAATCACCCAGCACCTTGGTGCGTTTGTTGTGGAGATGCCATCAGGAGCATCGATCACATTTCTTGATACTCCTGGGCACGCCGCATTTAGTGCCATGCGTGCAAGAGGTGCTGCTGTGACAGATATTGTTGTACTTGTTGTAGCAGCAGATGATGGCGTCATGCCACAGACACTGGAAGCAATGGCCCATGCCCAGGTGGCCAATGTTCCAATTGTAGTAGCTATAAATAAGTGTGATAAACCGTCAGCCGATCCCGAGCGGGTCAGAATCCAACTTGGTACTGAGGGATTACTGCTCGAGGACCTGGGAGGTGATGTTCAGGTCGTCCAGGTTTCTGCCAAAACCAAACTCGGATTGGATAAATTAGAAGAGGCTCTGCTACTTCAGGCTGAGATAATGGATTTGAAGGCGAGGATCGATGGTCCTTCCCAAGCTTATGTAGTAGAAGCAAGGCTTGACAGAGGTCGTGGACCTTTGGCTACAGCAATTGTAAAATCTGGGACCTTGGCATGCGGGCAATACATTGTTGTTGGATCAGAGTGGGGAAGAATACGGTCCATCAGGGATATGTTGGGGAGGGCAACTTCATCTGGAAGGCCCGCCATGCCAGTTGAGATTGAAGGATTGAAGGGGCTTCCAATGGCTGGTGATGATGTTGTGGTTGTGGATTCTGAGGAGAGAGCTAGGATGCTTAGCAATGGAAGGAAGAAGAAACTGGAGAAAGATAGACTTCTGAAGGCTAGTGAAGAGAGAATTGAAATTGAAGATACATCAGAAGAGACACCTTCAACTTCAAGGGTTGAGCTGCCTATGGTGGTAAAAGCTGATGTGCAAGGTACTGTGCAAGCAGTAACCGATGCGTTAAGAAGTCTAAATAGTGCCCAGGTACTTCACTGTGAAAATATTAGCTTGTCCAAGGACGTGTTGATACAAATTTGTAATGTAATGTATTTTCATAATTCTCAGAATTTTGCATGTTGACTAATTGATTTATTGCTTTTTTGGGTGACAAGCATCCAATTTCCTGCTTAGACTACATAGGAGAATTTATTCTTTGATTATTTGTTGAATTCCATGTTTCGAGTGTGGTAGTACTTAGCTGGATTATATTATATTTTACTTATTCGTATATTATGGTTGGCTTAATGAATCCTCTATTTTTTTTTTAAAGTATTCCATAAGATTTTCGTTCTACATTGAATGCCATTTTGCTCTCTGCTAGACATGTTATGTGGTAAACTTTAAAAAAAAAAAACTTTTAATCTAATCGTATTTTATGGGTGCATCTTCCACCTTTCATTGTGTAGATGCTGAAGTCAACTTAAGTCTATTTTTTTCTACTTTATCATTTATGAGTGCTTCCCTTGTCATTTAGTTTTTTAGTTTTACCGCCTAGTTTAAGTGTGCGATCCAATTTACTAAGTTGTTTCTTTCTATACAAATAAACCCCCTAAACCCTAAATCACATGGCTTATTAGAAATTTACGTTTGAAAATGTTTTAGTTTAAAAGCTTTATTTAAAATTTTCTTGATGCATATGATAGGAAAGATAATTCCAGTATTGCCATATTAAAATTTTTAGAAGCAATTGAAACAACACATAGTTATTCAGAATATCTGATACTTTACTGTCCATTCTGATTATATTTTCTACTCTAGGTTTTTGTAAATGTCCTCCATGTTGGCGTTGGGCCTATTTCTCAATCTGATGTTGATTTAGCTCAAGCTTGTGGTGCATCCATAGTTGGTTTCAATGTTCGCAGTCCCCCCAGTGGCATTACTTTGGCAGCAAATCAAGCTAGTATTAAGGTAAAGCATTCGAGTTAAATATTTTTCTGTCATTTTTTATTGCTCTTTTCCTTATTTTTTACCATCACTTATTGGATGTGTGTGCATGCTAAATTTAAAGTGTGAGGGTGGCGATGTGGGGTCTAAAGGAAGGTGAGTGTAATACTAGTTTGGGGATTGGCGTAGTGGAGGAGAGGATGATGGTAAAGAGGGATTTGGCTCCCATTCCCGTTGATGACTCATGTTGTTTGGGTTGTTCTAGAATAATTGGTGGGCACAAACTAGACATCTTCTTTCTTTATGATGTTATTTTTCATACTTTGAGTCACAAACTTTGGTGGGCACAAACTGGCATAGGAGTTGTCTTAAGTCAGGAGAATCGGCCAGTAGAGTTCTTCAGTAAAAATTGTGCGTAGCTCGTCAAAGGTGGATCGTCTATGAGCAGGAGCTATATGCCGTTGTAAGAGCCTTGAAGCAGTGGGAGTACTATTTATTGCACCAGACTTTGTCCTGTGCAGCGATCACAAGGCGTTGCAGTATATCAACAATCAAAAGCACGTCAATCGCATGCATGCCAGGTGAATTTTATTTTTGCAAAAAATTTTATTCATTTTAAAACTTAAAACAGGTGCCCAAAATGTTGTTGCGGATGCTCTCAGCCGGCGGTCAGCTCTCCTAGCTCAATTGCAGTTGCTTCTTAAGTTCGGCATGCTCCGTGGGGTTCATGCAATAGTGTGGCAGGTTCGGGAGGGAGGCTCTAGGGACGAAGTCTATGGCTTGCGGAATGTCTCTAAGAGGTGGTAACTGATCTAGAAGATCATCGGGAGAGACATCAGCATACTAAATGTGATAGGCTGCACTTCCTGAGGAATGGGCTTGTCAGATTCAGTGGGAATCTCACGGCCTACTAAGGTGTAAAGAGGGGCGCCTTGAGCAATCTCAGCAGTTAGAACCTTGGCGGTGACAAGGTTCACTCCTTTCTTAGATTTGACTGGCCTGGATTTCATGTCATCCGTAACCCGTGGCTGCGATGGCAAAAGCTTAATCTTTTTGCCCGCATGTTCGAATACGCAGGTGTTCGAACGCCCAAAAAATGTGGACATCGTTATCATAGATCCAGGGACGACCTAACAAGATTTGTCCAACATTCATCATCAACACATCGCACCAGACATTCTCCTTATAAGTGGCAAAGGAGATGGGCACGTGGCTTCGTTCATTCACCTCCAAGGTAGTGGAGTTGACCCACGCTATCTTATACGGGTTGGGGTGAGGAACGACAGACATACCTAACTAGGATACCATGATGGAGGAAACAGTATTGACGCATCTACCACTATCCACGATGACTTTGCAGTTTTTGTTTTTGATCTTGGTGTATGTGTGAAAAATCGAGGTCCTACCCCAGTCATCCGTGGGTGTCGGGTGGGATAGCGCGCATCTCACCACGCATATGAGAGAGGTATCCAATTTCTGAAGGTAATGGAGGACTACAGTGTCGTCATCCTCCTCGAAGTATTCACTTTCTTCCTCGACTTGGTGGATCTGATCAACCTCGGGCTCGAGATCGTCCTCAGTGATCTCCTCGATGATCGAGACTTTTTAAGGACTGGAGCACTGAGAAGCGATATGCCCATACCCCTGACATCGAAAGCACTTGGTCCCGGGACTGGACCGAGGGGCATTCGAGGTGGGAGGTTTGCTTCTAAATTCAGATCTAGGTGCATGTGGACTCGTGGGTGGTCGGGTCATGCTCCCAGGAGTGGGTCAGGTAGCAAGAGTGTGTGGGGTGGAACTATTGGCTGATATGTAGGAGGGTCTAGAGTCATGTGAACGACTCGGGTGTTGTGAACGGGTCTCCTCTAGATCAAACACTAAGCTACAGGCATTTTCCAGTGTAGTGACGCTCCGGCAAACAACTCATTGCGAAGATCCTCTCGCAACCCGGTACAAAAACATAGATAAGATTTGCACGGGGGTGGTAGAGGTCTCCCCTTTGCAATGAATCAAGAAGTCATCGAAAGAGGCGATGTACTCCTTCACTGGTTTGTTGCCTTGGGTCAGCCTATTCCACCTGTCCAATAGTCGGGGGAAGTACGACGAAGGCAAGTACTTCTGCTTGAGTTCCTGCTTCATGGACGACCAATCAACAATGGGGTAATCATTCCTAGCTTCCCTAAGGCTCTCTAAGTTGGCCCAAACTTGACTCGCCCTACCCGTGAGTTTCATCTCCGCAAAGCTAACCTTCCTAGCCTCAGATATGTCATACCACTTAAAGAAATTGTCCATATCCTTAACCCAGTCCAGGAAGAGCTGGGGATCGAGTGTGCCATCAAAGGTAGGAGCATCAACCTTAATATTTTTCATAAGTGGGGCATCAAGATCATGTCGTGGGTCATGTCCGTGGTAGGGTGCTCGATGATTGGCACGGTGTTGCCTCTCATCCAAATCTGGATCATGACGTGGGTCATGTCTGTGGTAGGGAGCTCGATGATTGGCACGATGTTGCCTCTCATCCGAGTAAGTCTCATCCCCATACATAGAAGGTGGTCTAGGTAGGGTGTAGGGAGTCGGGTTCTCTTTAGCTCACTCCAACGTGTCAAACCTCTTAGTGGTCTTCCTACAAAGTTCAGCTAGATCTGCTTGGTTTTCCTAAAGTTGCTGGCTAATATTGTTCATTTGACCTACCAACAAGTCTAAGGTCCTTCCTAGTTGTTCTGGGTCCATTGGAAGTTGCTACGGGACTCCTAACAAGACTAGGATGTAAAGGGCAGCAATTAATATGAGTAAAACACAAAAATGTGATGCAAAATGATAGTAGAAACAAACAGGGCAGCAACCTAATAGTCTTCTAAATGACAACAGTGCAAGGAAGACATGCAGAAAAGGAAACTATCAGGAATCCTAAAACATGCAAGAGCATACCATGCTCTGATACCAGATGATGTAGGACTAAATATGAAATGCTTTAATTCATATGGAATTTGCACAACTCTTGATTAGAATAATTGTAGAACAATACTGGTAGCAGTTCAAAATAACAAAATTAACAAATGAGGGGTCACACCCGCTTAGGCTAAATCACGTGGCAAGAGATTCGAAGATTCCAAAATAAAATAGAAAACAACACAATGGCAAGTAGTAGTTTCAAGAAAATCTCTAATCTAACAATAAGAGCTAGTAAGCATAAAGGTGCACTCAAACCCTACGTTTACTAAGCTTTAGCATGAGCAGTAAAGAGTTGTCCGTTGTGACTGCAATCAAAGCCCAGAGAAGTTAGATTTAAAGAGATATAATGAAAGGAGAAAAGAGAACCTTTCGTTAAGGAGTGATGGAGATCCTCCACTCAACGCCTTCGAAATACTCGTCGATTGCTTCCACTAAGGTGTCCAGAATACGCTCCGACCTCCAAGTAGTCTTTGACGGTATGATCAATGCTTGGATTCACGTCGAAGAAAGTTGATCGTAGGATGTCGGTGAAGCCGTATTCGTCCCAAGTTAAACCGTACTCAGTTTCTGGATCCGCCATTCATAGGCGCTAGGAGATGATTCTTCCGAGGGATGCGTCTTCTTCACTATTGGGGAGAGAAAGAAGTTTCTCGTCCACGGGAACGAGAGGCGTAGCGAAGAACGTGTCCCTGTCAAAATCTGAAATTAAATTTCAGATTTTGAGAGTCAAAGAAAAGACCCTAAGAACAAGAATCCAATACCTAAGTCTCGTAGAGAATTAAGTGGAGAGTGAGGGAGTTGAGAGAGAGGGGCGGCTAGAGAGAATAGGGAGGAAGGGGGCGGCGGGATGAGGGGGAAGGAGGAATTGATTTCCTAAATCAATTAATTCGTTTAGGAAATAATTTGGAGGAATTATGGGAGTTGAAAATTTCGGCCAAGTGGATGGTGGGAGCAATTAGAATTGTTTCCAAGTGGAGGTTAGATGATTAGGAAATAAATCCTAATTGACTTTAATAGGGGGGCTGGTGGCAAGATGGGCTTGGGAGGGATTTAATGCAAGCAATTGAGGTTTCTTAAATTAGATTTTGATTTAGGAAAGGTTTATTTGAAATCCAATTGTATTTGAATTTCAAATTAAATCCCAAAATGAATACTTTTCTAAAATAGATGGATGATTTTAGGAAAGATTTTTGAATTCAAATTTAAAGGAATTGAAATTCAAATCATCCCAAATTAAATCACATCCAATTAGGAAACTCAAGAGGACAAAGGGGCAATGGAGGGAGGAGATGGGACGGGCCGGTTGGCGGCTAGGGGATTGGGGCCGACAGCCTAGGTGCTTGGGTAGGGGATTGGGCCATGAGTTTTGAGTGGGGATGAGGGCTCGGGTGAGGAGAAGGATTGGCCGGTGGTGGAGGTAAGGGAAGGGAGGGAAATAGGAGGAGAACCAAGAGCCACCGGTGGTGACTGTTGGGTATGACGGGTGGCCTATCCTAGGCTCCACCAAGCTCTATTACTCTCTCTCTCAAGCTCTCACATAAGCTTCAAGAACACAAGTGCAGGAAATTTTTTTTAATAATTCATTACTTCAAACCATAAGGCATGCGGTGCATCATAATTGCTATCCTCCTCTAGTTCATTTTATCACTTAGTGCTCATAGCTTTTATGTTAGGAAATACTAGTTCCACTCTCTTACTTACTATGTACAGTTCTATAGTACAGGTAGGGTTGTCAATTCCTGACCCGACCCGCTAACCCGACCTGAACCCGACCCGAAAAATTCGGGTTCGGGTTTAAGGATTTGACCCGTTTATATATTCGGATCGGGTTTGGGTCAAACCGTCAACCCGCGAGTCGACCCGAATAACCCGCGAAGCATATAACGCGTTTACTCGTTTTAATAAAATCCGTGGCCGAGCCCGCGAGTTCGAGATTTGAGACGGTTCTAGGGTTTCATTTCTCGGTTTCTCCTCGCTCTCACGCTCTGGCATTGGGGTGGAGCCGTGGAGGCGTGGAATCGAGGAGGACTTCTTCTGATCTTCTGAAACATCTGGCTTCAGAATTCTTCCTTGAATCCTCTTCCTTTCTCCATTTCTCAGTTGCGACTTGCAAAGGTTGGTAATATCTTGAATAACTCTTAATTATTTGAAGTGTCGGTGTGATGGTGGTCGGTTGTTTTGATTTCTATTTTAGATTTCTTTATTTTTTATGGAGGATTTGTTCTTTCATTTTGCCCTAATTTGTTCGGTGTGAGTCATCAGTCATGCGAAACTGTGATGGGTTTTTTGGAGTATGCTGCACATTTTATTCTTATAAGTTCTTCTTCTTTCTTATGAGTTATGAGTATAAGTGCCATGGCCGACTTTTCTGGAGTATGCTGCACATTTTATTCTTATAAGTTCTTCTTCTTCCTTCTGTTATACTGTTAGAGTGTAGTTTAGTGTTATAATATTACAGTTTTCCACATGTTCATTATGTTGAGATTACGGCTTGGTCGCTTGGGCCTCTTGGAGTTGTCGGGTTGCTGTTGCTGTAAGCCTGTATTCCTGTAATGCTGTATTCATGTATTGTACTACTGTTGAATAAGTTGATGCTTAATTGCTTATGTTATTATGGAATATTGGAATATGGAGAATAGGATGAAATTTTGCAATACATTTTTGCTTATTTGATATTATCATACTATCTAATCATAGGGATCAAGTGTTATGAGTTATTGATGCATGTTGTTGATGTTATGAGTACAATTTTGTGTTTTTATGTTTAGATGCAGGATTCTAATACAATTGTTGCGAGTAATCATTCTGAGCATAATAATCATGTGCATGCTCCTGCTAATAATGAAGTGGAATGTGATAGTGATGAGTTGAACAATCCTATTCCAATAGATGAGGGAAGTGTTCATAGAAAGAAGAGGAAGTTGACTTCTACGGTATGGGGTCATTTTGAAATGTTGCCACTTGCAGATGATGGCAAACATCGTTGCAAATGTAAGAAATGTGGTGCAACATACTTATGTGATAGTAAACATGGTTAGGAAATTTAAGACGCCACTTGCAAAACTGTAAGAAAAAGTCTCAAGATATTGGTCAACTTATACTTCAAAGTAACTCAAGCACTTCTATGTCGATGATTGCAAATAAATTTGATTATGAAGAATTTCGTTGCTTATTTACTGCATGTATAGTCAAGCATGATTTACCATTTCAGTGTGTGGAGTGGGAAGGTTTAAGGACATTACTTCGTTACTTACGGCCTTATTTACAGTTTATTTCTAGAAATACGGCAAGAAATGATTGCAAGAAGATGTTTAATAAGGAAAAAGTTCAAATCGAAGTCCTTCTATGTAGTTGTAAGGGTAGAGTATCTTTAACTTCTGATATATGGACTTCCATCAACACAGACGATTTTATTTGCTTGACTGCACATTTTGTTAATAATAACTGGAGGTTGCAGAAAAAAGTGATAAATTTTGGTTTCATGCCACCTCCACATGATGGACTAGCATTATTTGAGAAACTTCATCAATTTTTGGTTGAATGGAAACTTGATAGCAAGCTTTTTAGCATCACTTTAGACAATGCTTCTGCAAATACTATTTTCGTTGATTTTCTACGAAAACCATTTGAATTTGAAAAATGGTCTTTTATGCAATGGTCAGTTTTTCCATATCAGGTGTTGTACACATATTATAAATCTTATTGTGCAGGAAGGTTTCAAAGAAATTGATTCATCTGTTATGAAGGTGCGTGAGAGCATTAAATATGTCAAGGGTTCTCAATCAAGAAAACAAAAGTTTCTTGAATGTGTGAGTCAAAGTTTTCTTGTAGATAACAAAGGCCTAAGGCAAGACGTACCAATTAGATGGAATTCAACTTTTATTATGAGTTATCTTGCAGATAACAAAGGGCTAAGGCAAGACGTACCAACTAGATGGAATTAAACTTTTATTATGTTGGAAAGTGAAATTTACTTCAGACGTGCTTTTATGTATTTAGAGTTGGGTGACTCCAACTACAAGTGTTTCCCTACAAATGTTGAGTGAGAAAAATGATAAACATTTGCAAGTTTTTGGCACCCTTCTATGAAATCACTAATTCAATTTCTAGATCCAAGTACACCACTGCCTACAAATGATGAGTGGGAAAAAATGATAAACATTTGCAAGTTTTTGGCACCCTTCTATGAAATCACTAATTCAATTTCTGGATCTAAGTACTTTACTGCTAATCTGTATTTTCCATGTATCTCAACTGCATATGCCGCATTGAAGTATGAAATGTCTTGTGGGCCTGATTATATAAAAAAAATGACTGTTGGTATGATTGCCAAATTTGAGAAGTATTGGTCAGAATTCAGTGTAATTTTAGCAATAGTTGTAATTCTTGACCCAAGATATAAATTTAACTTTATCGAGTGGTGTTACAAGAAATTGTATGTGGGGGATTACATGGCCGAGCTTGAAAAGGTTTAGGATAATTTGGAGAATTTATTTTCTTGCTACGCAACAACCACTAAGGAAATCTCAACCCCTGAATCACAAACATCCCAATCATTAACACAAAGGACTTCTTCAATTTCTAATTCATCAACAATTCTCAAATCACAATTCCTTCAGGTTATATTGTTCTACTTTTCCATTTAATTCTTAACATTTTATTTTTGATCTAGAGAGAAGGGAGATTTTATTTTCTTGAAATTTTGCACATGATTATGATTCTTTTCAAGTAGAAGTAACAATGCCTAAAAAGTCAGAGCTTGAAAGTTACTTGGATGATCCCAAGTTGGATAGGAATTCTGAGTTAGATATTTTACATTATTGGAAATTAACCAGTTCAGGTTTCCTCAAGTCTTAAGAATGGCTCGTGATGTTTTGTGCATACTGATTTCCACTGTGGCATCTGAAAGTACTTTTAACAATAGTGGTCGAGTTCTCGACCAATATCGAAGTGCATTGAAACATGATATTGTGGAAGCGTTGGTATGCACAAAAGATTGGTTGTTTGGTGATCAAGGTAACAATTGTTACTTTATTGAATTTAGTGTATAAGTGTATAACTAGAACTATAAAAGGTAACAAATTCATATTGTTTCTTTTGTAGTAGATACAAAAGATCTAGAGCTTGATGCGGTGACAGATGATATAATGGGTTTTCAATTCGACAGAACTCAAACGATCAACCCTAAAGAGTAAGTGAATTCAGCATCTTAAGTCTTAACCTTTTTGAGTTTTGAGACATTGTTCTAGTGTTCTAATTTATTCTGAGATATTGGTGTAGTGTTCTATGTTGAGAAGTGAGAACTAAGAGTCTGAGACAATCTGGTTTTTATTCTTCACTGCTTTATGTTGTTAATGTTAAGCTTGCTGCTGCTGACCGTTGGTGGCTTTATCTGTATTCTGTCATTGTTTTGATTAATTTCTTCTTCTCTGCTTTATGTTAATTTTCTAATAGCCGGTGTTGGTGTTGTTGAATGCCGGTATAACTGTTGGTATAACTATAACTGGTGCCGGTATAACTGTTGTTGGTAACTTGGTATAAACGTATAATGGTGTATTGGTGTTGCCGATGTTGGAGTTGGACTGTTAGTGTTGGAGTAGTTGGACAGTTGGAATTTAATTGTTAACCTTGTATAGTAATTTGTTTTGATGTTATTGCCTTATTGGTCGCTGTCGTGTTCATATTGTTGATGTTATTTGAATGTTTTGGGCTCTGAGATTCTGAGAACAGAGAACTGAGAAGTGAGAATCTGATATTAGTGTTCTGAGCCTCTGAGCGATATATGTTTTGCTGTTATTGGGCTGTGAGAACTGAGAAATGAGAATCTGAGCTACAGCTTGCAGCTGATGAAGTGCTGAATGCTGATATATGTGGAATTTTTGCTTGCTGCTGAGTGTTGGCTGTTATAGTGTTCTATTGTTCTTGAGGTTTATAAATTATAAGGTGATGATGAAGAACTTGGTGAAGTTATGCATCAGTTGCGACGCTCAGTTAGATGCAACCGAGTTATAAATTGGTTTGGTTTGAGCAGATACTATTTAATTGAATAGAAACTTATCAATTTGTAACTTTGAATGACATATTTTCTGTTCTTGTTGCAGATGATGTTTCTTTGCTAGGTTCATCCTGAGTCTACGACAAGCCTTTCGTTGCTAGCCTTCTAGGGTGCTAGTAGTCAACAAATTGTTGCTTTCATTTGTTTTTTCTTTTGCAGCCTTACAGGTTAAATTATGTAAATGTAAAGGGTGAAAGACAAAAAGGAGCTCGCCACTCGCCAGGCGCCAGCTTGAGACTTTGACACTTTCAGACTTTTAGTTAATTTGTTAATTGTATTTCTATTTTTATAATATTTTTTTTCTAACTTATATTCCTATAAGTTGTGACTTGTGACAATCAGTCAATCAGTAACTTGTAATCTTGTATTTTATTGTAACAATGCATGTATTTAAGTTGATTTCTTCAGTTCTTGTAAATTGTAAATGTGCATTTTTCCTTAACAGCAAAAAAAAAAAAAAAACATATAAAAACAATTATCGGGTTGCCGGGTCGGGTTAACTCGGCAACCCGCGGAAGGCTAGAAAAATGGGAATTGTTTGGGTCAGCGGGTCGTGTCGGGTCAACCCGTAACCCGCTCGGGTCGGGTCCGGGTTGGAATGTCCGACCCGTTTGCAAAAAACGGTCGGGTTCGGGTTGACCCGTTTAAATTCAGGTTTGGTCGGGTTCGACCCGAACCCGACAGGTTGACCCGAATTGACACCCCTAAGTACAAGATTAGCTTTTTGCTTGGCTTAGCCGTTTTCTGCAAGAGAGAATGAACTCTTTTGATAGTATTTTTTCTTCCAGGGAAGAAGAACAGTTAGCTTTTAGTTTTTACAATCGATAGTTATCACAGTTATTCCTGTGTCTTTGCTTGTGTTTTTTGTGCTATCTGCTTCTTCCGCAGCATACCGCATCACATTGATAGCTTGTCAGTTGTAATAATATAAACAAGTGTCAAATAGTCTGTTAATCCTCGCAAAATTAAAAAGCACTTATGTCCCTATCTGCAACCATCCTGGTATGCATCAAGGAAGATTAACAAACTTTGTTCTTGATATCATCATGTTTCTTTGAATCAATCTACCTAACTCTTTATGCACTTGCTATATGGGAACAATTGATGTATATTTGGATTGGAAAACCTCCTTGAACTCTTCCCAAGAAATTTCATTATTTATCTGTCCTTTGAAGTGAGTATGCTTCTGTGATGTTCTCTAATGCTTTGCATTTCCAGTAAAAACAAAGTTTTCTCAATTGGACAATCCATACCATCAATCTTATTCTCTAATTTGGTAATCCGATCCTCAACCTCCATTGGATTTGTTGTTTCTACAAACCTCTGAGGCTGCAAATTCATGAATATAAACAATCTCCTATCTTAGTTTGATTCTATTAAATTAGGGCTCTTTTTTTTTTTTGCATGACTACAGAAAATGCCTATTCCATGAGCTCAAGCTTCATTACATCAGTCCTACTAGCTGTACTGAAATAATGTTCGAGGGAGTTGACATCTCAGAAACAGAATCTCAAATTTCTCTGACCCTGATATGAAATCAAGTCGCCATGCAACATGATGTGGCTCTTTTTCTTGAGATTGGTCAGTTACTGTCTCTTTACTTCTTTTTTATTGTTGTCCCACCTATAAATGAAAAGAAATCATTCATATTTTTTTATAGTACTCCAGTAGTATTTGACTACTAAGTGACATTTAACTACATATTCTCTCAGCCGAACTTAATCCTTTTGCTTTGATACCAATTTTTAACACCCTTAAGCCGCTTGAAATCGATGAGGGCAACTTGGATTGTATGCGGGAGAAAATCATCCTTCCATATAAGTTAAACTTGCCCGGCTTCCTGAGCTCTCTGTTAAGAAGATCTAAGAAATTGCCATTGTTTAATTATCTCCACAATTAGGACACAAGAACTTCTATAACGACTTGGCTATTGCACAAAAGCATTTGGGATTACCACAAACATTATTCATTCACTAAAGAATATTTGGGACAACAAGGACAAGCATTCATGTTTCTCAGAAATTGAAACACTAATAATACCAAGGGAAAAGCATTATTATACGTGTATTCAACCTCTTGGTTCATTTCAATTTTCAACCATACAATTTCATTCAATCCTTATATGCCATTCATACCATTTCCATGGTCATTCATTCCTTCTTTCATCCATCCATTTCATTTTGCTTTTGGTGCTTTGCAGCTTTCACCCTTGTAATATCGGCAGCTACCATCCATAAATAATATTTCTAGCTCAAACATGTAAGAACATTTCTTGAAGTAATAGAGCCATGCATATTTATAAGAACATTTTCTTGAACATTCATAACATTCTAGTGACATTCCATTCAATTTTATTCATTTCCATATTTATAACATGATTCATAGTGAAGAGCGTAGGATACAAGTATCCAGCACAATAATCATACCAATTAAGCTAGAGCATTGACTCAACATTAAAGCATACAAGTAATAGAGCTAAGAAATTTTATTTCACTTAGGCTGTGAAGATAAACTATTGTTGATTTTAGAACTCTTACCTTTTGATTGCTTCTGGTTCAACCTCTGTTCTGCAGTCTCCTCCATGTTGAGGTGTAGTAAGGCGGGTTCCAACCTTCTACACTAAGCTTCAAATGGTTATTTATAGAAGTTTCCAATAGCTAGCTTTCGGAAATTTGGCATTCTCTAGCCGCTGTCATAAATGTTACCAACGTGATGCTCATACATTTTACATTTAAACTATAAGCCTTGTTAGAGGTTGTATTAATGTCCTTAATTCATGTTCTACACTGGTGAAATCTACCAATACCCTAAAACACTTGGCTTTCCTAGCATATCAACAAACAATTCTCTAGATCTAATTAAGATAGTCTGGGGAAACCTAGAGACTACTTGGGCAACTCCTAAGTTTCTCAGCTAAAGGGAATTCGTCCTTGTCACTTGGGCACAACCTTGCATGGGTCAACAACCCTCAAATCCTCTCAACAAACATCAGGTCTATGTTACGCCGGCCCAGGAGGGGCCGGCTGGACCGGTCCATGTCTACTCGCGACGGAACCGCGAGCAGCAGGCGGAACCGAGCGTGCGAAGCGAAGCCGACGGGGGCCAGGGAAGATTTTTGGGAGGGAAATTTTGAATGCGAGGGGCTGTTTAGACATTTTGTAAAACTCCTTTATGGTTAATTAGGAGTTTTGGGTGTGAATGAGGGATTATCTTGCATTTTTTTGAAGATTGTTGAGATCTAGGTTTTCTTGTCTGGGTGCAATTGCCCCCCTAGTTACAAAGGGGTTCCACGCCTTATCTGGATTTATCTTTTAGGCTTTCCGAAAGAGAGAACTTCCAAAATTAACAGGGATTTTATTTTGTTTTATTTAATCTCTTGAAGAGACTTCATGACTATTAGTATGTTTGTGCTTATACTGGAAGAGAACTTCGAAACCATACAACGTTTTTATTTTATTTTTATTTTTTTAAAAAAGGGTGTTGGCAAATAACACAATTACTTCGCAGTTTATTCTTTCTTACTTTTCATTTGATTCACCTCTTACTCTAGTGACTTGCAAAACCTGTTTAAACTCAAATGAAAAGATTCCTCAGAGCATGCACAATGTTGCCATGCAGTCGGACTGATTTTTCATATATTTTGTGTTCAGATTTTCATGCATAAAGTCATATACCATCTGTTGGAGGAAATTGGCAACTTTATTGTAGAGAAGGCACCGGGGGTAAATGATACTCAAATTGCTGGGGAAGGTGAGGTTCTCAGTATCTTTGAACTCAAAGGTCGAAGTAAATCAAAGGGTCCTGATGTGAAGATTGCTGGGTGCCGTATCCTTGATGGTCACTTCTCCAAGTCTTCGAAATGGAGAGTTTTGAGGAGTGGTGAGGTCGTATACGAGGGTTCATGCCTGTCACTAAAACGTGAAAAGAATGATGTGGATTTTGTTGAAGGAAAGGGTAATGAATGTGGACTTGTCCTTGACTGTGATGATTACAAGGTTGGAGACATTATCCAGTGCGTGGAGGACGTAAAGAGGAAGCCCAGGTTTGTATCATCAGCCAATGGAGCAGTCCGCATCGAGTGTTAATGGTTTTAGTTTGAAGATTTTCGTCTTATTATTATTATTTTGATCCTTTCATATTTATAAGCATTACGGGCAGTGGACACTAAATTAATCGCGGAAGTCGGCGCCTGAGCCTTTTTTTTTTTGCATAGCTTTATTTTCAATTACTTTTGTGCCGAGAAAGGAGAGATTATTCTGTTCGGATACATGACACAGCTTATTGTTCAAAGGCCAATCAGGTGCAGCCACGTCATCCAGTATCGAGCTAGGTACTGAGCCATGGTACCGAGTAAGGAGTGATGTGGCACATTTTAATTGGGCTCTGGACGGCGTTCGGCATCCGCACAGAATAATCCATCATCCTCAGAGCTGCTGACAATCACATCTGCTAGATTGGAATAGCAGTAGAAAAAATTCCGTTTTTTATTTTTATTTTTGAGTAAAAGATCGTTAACTTGTGAAGTAGCTCTCAAAAAATCTATCCTTCCAGAATTCTACAATGAATTTACAGACAGCTGCAGCCAATGTAAACTGACTCTCAATGATAGTCATGAGAAGCAATTCACTTTTTGATTTTATACTAGGAAATTATATGCAATGAAAACTTTGGCTTAGAGTGTTTCTTCTGGCCTTCTGGGGGTCTTGCCTTATTCCATTATGAGCATATAATAAGCATTTTTTTGTACCAAGAGACAGAGGAGCCAAAAATAATTTTATTAATAAATGCATCATGAATATTTATATTTGTTTATCGATTTCATATCCTTTACTGTGGAACAATAAAATTGTATTCCTGGTTGCTTCTGCTGAATCCTCGGTTGGTTAGCTTTGGGTTGTAATTTTCCTGTAAAAGAATTGTACTGTTTTATGCTTTAACTGAGAAAGCTGGATGTATTATGCCTTCGATTGGCGATAATTATTAAGTTTATCTGCTTGGTGATGTTATTAGTAGCATTGAAACGCAGTGGTACTATTTTATTTATTTTTTTTTTCACTTTTTTGAAAGAAAAGAAATAAACTGATCCTTTAATACGTACAGAATTTTCTTTTAAAAAACTACTAATTCAAATGAACACAATAAAATATGCAGAAGCAAATAAATAATCTATCAACATAATTGTAAGTGAGAAATTATATAAAGATATGTTAGGCTAATTCGATGTTGTCCATACTGATAAAATCAAAGCTATAAAAATTCAACATTCTTATAATAATTTGTGGAGGTAACTATATACTTATTTAGAAAACAATCATCTGCATCTCTATAAGCCTAAAAGCACATTGAGACATTTATAAGTGTAATAATAGTTCTTAGTATCAAGTTTTTATGAAGAATCATCTTTTTTTGGTTAGAAATCTCTCTCATTGCATATAAATGGGGGATTGAAAGTTACATTTTTCTAATGAGAGAGCCTATCTTTAGTGTTTTGTAAAGCATATTATTAATTTAGAGGTGGTCAATTTAAGTATATTTTATAATAATTTATTATATTTGTAATTATTGTTTATCATAAGTTAGCATGAAGAATAATTTAATTTTATTCATTAGGATTGAAACGTTTCTAATGTAAAAGAAAATGAAAATTTTAAATGATTTTAATATAAATATATTATTTTAAAAGTTAATGATAAAATATTTTTCATATTAGTAAAGTATACTATCATTAATAATATCATATAACTAAGTTGATATTAATAAGAATGAAAAAAAAAAGCAATATATATCAATAATTATGAAGAATTAAATGATGTATAAATATAAAAAAAATTTATATTAAATAAGAACTTATAATATATAATTTAAGAGATTGCAATTAATATGATATTAGTAGAGGTGTAAATGGATGAATATTATGCGTGATGTTTAGGGAATCTTTTATTGGTTTTGTGGAGTTTTCATATGTCCTTTAGTTAATATATTGGTTGTCATATTCGGAGCTATGATTTAAGGCTATAAGCACTTTCTACTTTCTAGCTAAAAGAATATATGACGCAGCTGAACATTTATTCATGATTGTGAAAATGTTTCTTTTTGGAAGTTTAAGATTATTTCATAATTATAAAAACATAATTATACATAAATCATAAATGTTTTTTCTGTCACTTTTTCATAAGACATAAAAATAATAAAGAATCTATTTTTTTAAAAAAATAGGTTTTATTTAGAATAACTTTCTTATTGCATTTTAAAGTAAAAAAATTTTAGTTTAAAAAAATTTTGTACTAAAAAATTGCTTAAAATAAATGAAGAAAGTTATCCCAATACTTTTTACATCACAACTATAATTCAATTTAGCTACTTATTTTTTATTGCATCTATTTATATTTGCTTGGGATGATTGTAATTTTTTATAAAATAATTATAAATCTGATGTTGAGAAAATAAATTGTTTGAATAGATAATTTCTAATATATATTTTTTTAAACCAACAAAAAAAGGACTCAAACAAAAATTATGATTGAAATATAAAAAACAAAACAATAAAAAAATTGTCCTACATAAACTCCTAGTTACATATCATCTAAAATTTTAAATAACATAAAAATACAACTTTAAAGTTTACACTACTTTGTTCATTTATCCCATCTCGGTTACCCCATTGTTTTTTTTGTAATAGAGATTGATTATATGGATCATCTTAGGCTTCTTTTGAGACAATTTTTTTCTGCTTCTTAAAATAATATTTTAGAACAAATTTTTAATTTTTATACTAAAAAGTTGCTTTAAGAAGCAGCAAGCAATTCCCTTGCTGCTTCTTAAAGCAGCTACGTAGTACTAGAAAGCTTCTTTAAGAAGTAGAAAGAAAGCCGTCTCAAATGAAATCTTTAATCTATTGCTTGAAAGTTTTGACAATCAATTATGAGGTCATGTGAATCTTAATTATGTGATGTATGTGTGAGTTTATTTTTATTGTCCTAAATGTTAAAAAAAAAAAAAGATCAATAACTTGGAAGTGGGAATAATCCTGTATGAGCAGGCAGCCAGGCATTATTACATCACTCTCGCGTAAGCTCAGATCATTAATGATCAAGCCCTAAATGATTACTAAGCTTACCAATATTAATTATCTGATACGAAAACCTTTTTTAATCATTATCTCTTAATGTATTACTCGTGTCACTAACACAACAAAGTGATTTATAATTATTATTTTTTATCACGTTAATAAATCTTAAGAAAAAGCTGATTCTATAATAATATGTATCCTCATGGAAATCAGTTTTATTTTCTTAAAAAACAAAATATTTTAATTTTTATCACAAAAATAGAACCAAATCAGAAATTGAAGGCCGAATTTTCGTTATTAAGGAGAGGGAGAAGCGGTTCCCGGCCTCTTCTTCTCTTTCGTTCGATCCGTTTCTCTCATTCGATCACTTCTCTCTATGTTAATATAAATAGTCTCATTCAATCCGACCGGGCGGGCAATGGCAGTTGCCGTCGGGCCGAAAACCAGCACAAGTCTGCCGCAAAGCCCGAGGCTCTGCCGACCGACGCGCCGCCGTGTACAGGACAACATGGCCGGCGACATCGAACGAGCATATTCCGATGATGACGGCGAGGAGACTCCGCCTGCGGCGGAATGGAGGAGGGGAAGGGGAGGGAGGAGGGGGGCAGCGCTTGTGCTCATGCTCGCCGTGTTAATGCTATTTGGCTTTGCGAGCGTCTTTCAGATGAGCAGAATTACGACCGGTGACGGCGTTCTGCACCACCATCCGATCGCCGGCGACGGCGGCGGCCTTGCGTTCAATGTAGAGATGGACAAGCTAACGGCCATACGAAAGAGTCACGCTCCGGTATTTTTATAACCTTCAACTACGTAAATTGTTGCAGGACCTAAACGAATGTGATTCAGACATTTGTTTTTGTAATGATATTTTTCTTTTTTGTACTGTTCTATACGACTTTGAAAAGAATTTACCGCATAATATTTGATTTTCTTTTTTTTTAAGGAAAATTTCTGCAACATTCCTATCGCCATCTTTTTCAGTGGTACTATTTTAATTATTTAGAGAATATTTTATGATTTTTTACTTTTTTGATTGTCAAAAGATGCATACGCATACATTTTTTTTTTATTAGATTTTGGACTGAATATTTTTATTGAAAAAAATGTATTGTTGACATCACCCTTTTATCTTCCAGTCATTCTCTAGTATTATTATATTGAACATGACCTTTGAGAATTTTTACGCAACATTATTTTCATCTTCATTTTCTTGAGTTCTGTTTCAATTATTGTTAGAGAGGATATTTATGATATTCATTTTCATCATTCTACCATCTCTACAAAAAACTAAAGTGGTAGAAAAGATAGTTTTTATATGCACAATCATGCATGTTTTTTGGGACATTTAGGCCAATTAAGAACACACATCGTATACTCAAAGACCCGAACTCAAGACCTTTTAATTGATAGCAAAAGCTCCCAACCAACAGATCAAGGTGAGCTATGTAGACGCAATCATGCATATTTATTAACACTTTAGTTAGAATTTTAGGTTTACACAGCTCAACTTGATTTGTTGGTTAAGAGCTTAGAATACCAATTAAAAAGTCTTAACTTCGAGTCTTGTGCATGCAATGCATGTGTAAATCTACCTTAATTAGCCTAAATGTCACAAAAAAAAGATTTCAATCAATTTTTAAATAGCTTTTTTTTTTCTAAAATATCAAGCAGCTTTTCATTACAATTTTTTTTAATTTATATTAAAAAACTACTGAAAAAAATACTAAAAAAATCATCTCAAATGAACCCTTTATTAGATGCCATTATGATATCTATATAGTATGTGAAAAATGAAACAGAGAATAAAAATGGAATGAGCTCTAAAAAACCTTTCATTTAAAAGTAAGATTCTCATGCATTAAGAATAAGAGTAATGCTCATACTAAAAATTTATTATTTTATAAAACCAATTGCTAAAATTTTAAAATAAACTGTAAAAAACATTAATAATTTATTTCAAAAAAAAGTTTATTTTATCATACTAGGTGGTATTATATAGATAAAATATAAATGTTATTTGTATAACTACCCCTTCTGCTTTTTTCAAAAGAAAAGAAAGCATAATATTTCGAAATATTATGCTTTCCCTAATCTCTTCTACATTATTGAGTCTTAAAATCTAGCTTTAGCACCAACTAGTTTAATGAGTAAAATTCCTAAAAGTTATTGCCAACATAATATAATTGAATTTTGTCATCATCAAATTTGTGCCTTGACACTCCATTAAAAAATAATAATAATAAAAAAACTTCTAAAACATGATTCAATCCAAGATTTCAATAAGCATATATATGGTGTTAAATGTTGAAGTTCTTGAATGGAATACTTGCACTTTGTAAGGAAAATGTTCTCTTGCTTACAGGTCCCAGAAATATGGAGAAAACCTTATAACGAAGGCTACGAGCAATGCATCTCCAGACCAAAAGATAAAATAAGTAAATCTAGATGCAACCCTCATCCCTCCTTTTACTCATTTATATCTCAATATCTAAACATTGTTACAACACTTTTCTCATTGATAGGACCTGCAACTTCAACCTCGAATGGCTATCTCATAGTTCATGCCAATGGCGGACTGAATCAAATGAGAATAGGAGTAAAATATCCTAAATCAAAATATCCTTTTCATTTGCAGTCATAATACCATCTTCTGAACTAAAAAAAAAAGGTAATTGTGATGATGCAGATAAGTGATATGGTGGCAGCGGCTAAGTTAATGGATGCAACACTTGTTCTTCCCCATTTAGATCATGATTCTTTCTGGAAAGATTCAAGGTACTATATATATAGATATCTATATAGTCTCCTTCAAATTTTTTGTTGGAAAGGAACAAATTTGTGACACTGAAGTATACTAATTTTTCTGTTCTAGTGGTTTCAAAGATATTTTTGACTGGAAGCACTTTGTGAATACATTGAGAGAGGATATTGAGATTGTAGAATCTCTACCACACAAATATGCTGGAATCAAACCACTCATTAAGGAGCCAATCTCCTATTCCAAGGTAATGAATCAACAGCAACTATGGCTGAAATATGTTATATAATGTACTAATTAAATTGCCGCTTCTTCCAGAGCCCGTACTATAGAGACTTTGCCAAAATTTTAAGGAAACGGAAGGTGGTGGTATTCATAAAGACCGATTCTCGAATTGCGAACAATGGACTTCCTCCGTCGATCCAGAGGCTCCGATGCCGGGTTAACTATCTGGCACTGAGATACACACCACAGATTGAAGAGCTTGGGAAGGAACTGGTTGATAGGCTAAGAAATGGAAGCAATCACTACATTGCACTGCATTTGAGGTACCTTCCCCTCCCTTTAAAAGGATATACAGGTAAAGAATCTACTTGTAATTTATGATTAGAAAACGTCATGGAATGACAGATATGAGAAGGACATGCTTGCATTCACTGGTTGCAGTCACAACCTTACAAAGGAGGAGGCAGAAGTTCTTCAATTAATGAGATACCGAGTGAAGCATTGGAAGGAAAAGAGTATAAATGGTGCAGAGAGGAGAATTCAAGGAGGGTGTCCATTGACACCGCGAGAGGCTGCTTTATTCTTAAAAGCCATGGGATATCCATCAACAACCAACATCTACATAGTTGCTGGAGAAACTTTTGGACGCAACAGCATGGCTTCTTTAAAGAAAGAGTATCCCAACATTCATACACATAAAAGCTTAGCAACAGAAGAAGAGTTGAGACCATTCAAACCATACCATAACCGGCTTGCTGCAATCGACTACATTGTAGCCCTAAACAGTGATGTTTTTGTGTATACCTATGATGGTAATATGGCGAAAACGGTGAAAGGTCACAGAAGATTTAAAGGATTCCTTAAAACCATAAATCCTGACAGGTATTTTATACCCCACAATAAAAGCAAGCATGCTCATAGCAAAATGGTTTTTGTTGTAATTTCTCCATGACTATTTGATTTTAATAATATAGGCGGAAGATAGTGGGATTGATAGATAAGTTGGACAAGGGCACCATAACATGGGAGAAATTTGAAGATCAAGTTAGAAGGAACCATGCTAGAAGACTTGGAGGACCATACGAAAGGCAAGCTGGACCCACATCAAAGCTAGAAGAAAATTTTTACGCAAATCCTATTCCTGGTTGCTTGTGCAAAAAACTACACTGATTCATCCTTGAATGACTCAATCAAAGATAGAAAGAAGTCTATAAGAAGATTCTCGATTTTCTGAGACTAAACACAGCATAAAAGGCACAACAAAGCCATTGCAGAAAAAACTGATTCTTCAGGTAAAAATCCAGATCATTGCAACACTCATGGAACTGATTGCACAAGCATGTATAGATTTCGTCATTCTTGGGTGATAAGGAAAGGCCAAGAAAAGAAAATTAACAAACCGTGGTACAGCTGGAGATGGGATGACAGAAAAAGGAAATAAGGACCAAAATCTTCCACTTTTTTTTGTTTAGCCACAGAGTAATAGAGCTTAGTTACTTTTTTCTCTCCTAATTCATTTAAATATATAGTTTACCCAGCATTTGATTCTTGAAATCAACCACTCATAGTAATTATTCAGTTAATATTCTTTGAGTACACCTGGAGACTTTTTAAAATAAATACTCAATATCTCCCTATGTGCAATTCGATCTGTATCTACTTTTATACCCTCTCTTAGTAGCTGGATCATGCATACTTATTTGTAATTTGACTCTACTACATACATAAATTAAAAATTAGCCTTGTGTCCAATGATTAATTTTTATATATATATATATATGAGTACACCTGGAGACTTTTTAAAATAAATACTCAATATCTCCCTATGTGCAATTCGATCTGTATCTACTTTTATACCCTCTCTTAGTAGCTGGATCATGCATACTTATTTGTAATTTGACTCTACTACATACATAAATTAAAAATTAGCCTTGTGTCCGTGATTCCTACCATTCTTAAAATAGAAAGAAAAAAGTAACTGGGATGGATGAAATCATACCTCACTATCCACAAGCAATTGGTTTAATGCCATTGGGAGATGGGGCAATACCCTTGTTACTAATATTTCAACCATGCGATGAAGATATGACGTAACCTGCATATTTTGAAGAAATATTGAGATACATAATGAAATAGGTTGTTGATGCGGACATCGGTACGAAGATTTGGCGCATCTATCACAGGAGGCGTCGCAAATCGACGGCTATCATTTAAACCTTCTATTATGATTTATTTTTCTGAATTTTAGTTCTAAATTAATGTATTTCCTGTTTTACCCCTAGGATAGTTTGTTTGAGTGTTATGGCCCAAGGGGCAATTTTGTAATTTCGATTTTTCTCATATTGGGGCCTATAAATAAGGGCATTAAGCTATTGTAATGAGGATGGTTGATTAATATGAAAAATTTTGTTTCCCACACTTATGTTCTTCTTGTGAGAGAGCGTTAGTGAGATTCCTATGAGAGGAATCTAAGTTGTCACCAGCCGCAGGATGGGTCCGGGCTCGTGATTTGAGTCCCTTGGAGAAGGGAAATCGTATCACCCACCAACCTTGGAGACGGCCGGGTTCGTGGTTTTATTCTTTTCGTTATCTTTTCATTTTCTCCTTGTCGACATCCCCATCTCCTCCTTCCACCGCCACCGGTCCCTTCCTCCTTCCCATCGAACCGCCAGTTTTAACAACCCCTCCATCACCCCAACCGAGAACCCCCACCTTTGCTCCAATTATTAATTGCCTTTCCTAAATTGGAGGGATTAAGTTAACAAAGGATTTGAATTCAAAATTCAAATTTGAATTCAAATTTATTTATTGCTTAATTCATTCTTAATAATTAGGCATTTAATGATGTCATTAATTCTGAAATAAAATCTCAGAATTTTGAATTCAAAAAAATCCCGCCGGCCTCCCTTAATCCTTCCCTTGTAATCAATTTAGGGAAGAGTTCTTCATTAATGCAAATTTGAATTCGAAAATTTGAATTCGAATTAGGATTATTCACCCCATTAATCTCTCCCACCATTTAAGCCAATCGTCATTAATTCTCAAATTTGAATTTAAATTCAGATTTAAGACATTAATTAATCATTACCTATTCTACTTCCTAAAACCAGAATTGGAATTTGGAAATAAAATTTTCCCACTTAATTCTATTCCCGTAACCCACCAATGTCAAACCTGTCACGGGATAATGCAAGTGGATTTCCCAATTTAATTTCCATTTAATTTTCCCTGTGGTCCCGCCGTTTCCCTCTCCTCCTAAATGCTTTAGCAAGAAATTTCCTTCACTCCAAAGCTTTACTCTTATTTCCTAAAATCAGAAATCATGTTTTGGAAATAAAATTCCCTCTTTTTCCTGTGACCCGTCTCTCCCCTCCCTCTCATAACTCCCCTCCTCCTTTACTTCCCTTTGCTGGAACTCCATAGCTCTTGCTGCAAGTCCTTCCTCCCCACACATAGAGTTGGGATTCCTTTCAGATTTCTGAAAGCAGAAAATCTGAAATATTTCAGATTCCATTAAGAAGAATCCCCTCCTTTGCAACGCCTCCTTTTTTCCGTTCTACATCATGAACAGTAGTGTACATAATTAGACCTGATATTGATATCGGTATTCATTTCATACAGATGCCGTCATTTAATGGTAGATTCTCTATGATTTCAGGTGGGAAAAATCATAGCGGCCACGCTTTGGCATATTGTTGAGTAATATAACTTTGGCACAGAGGTAAACACAAATCAACACAAGATTGATAGCATACATGGGATGCTTATGAATGAATCAATTATGACCATAAGAACACGCAACAGAGAAACCAGGAAACTATAAGGCTTTCATGACATTGTATAGCTCAAGTGATATAATAATGGGATATTATAGGCAGACAGGTAAGTAACAGTGAAATTATTTCAGGGTAAATTTAAAAAGTTTAAATAACTATTTTACATTAGAAAATTTTGAAGCCAACTAATCTGGCATAATTATCTAAATTTTAGGTTATAGCTGCCTAAGAAGAGTCGACAAAAGCATGCACTGTACAGTGGAATAGGATTGTGGATTCCTCAAATCAGAGGGCTTTGAAAGTAGAAAGTAAAACTTCAATGATCTAGAGGGGCAAGGAAGGCTTTGATTGATGGAGGTCTACTCAAACTATCACAGCTGTCTCAGCAAAATAGTAAATGAAATATATAAACAACCTATGGAGCATATAGCTACAATTTGGTCCATCTAAACATCAAAATCCACGCAGTACAATGATAAGTGCTATTGGGCAGGTCTAGCTGGCCCTACTAGGTGATATATTATATTGTGCTATTGGGCAGGTCTAGCTGGCCCTACAAAGTGATATATTAGAGTGCTCCCCATGAGCGCATGGGGTAACTTCTGCTAGAGTATGGAGAAAGATCAATGTAGTTGGTGGTCGAGAGACCACCAGAGGGATCTTGGCCAATCGGGATAAAGTCATGATCCTTGCGGTTAAGATAAAGCAAAGAAACGGTGGTTGTATTTCCCTTCGAAATCTGGAAAGAGAAAGCAAATCCATAGCACAATTCATCAATTTCATACTTCGACCTTGCCTTGTTCTGCAAGGATCATTTTGAAACCAGCAGGAAGTTATCAAAAGGAGCATGGTGGTCGTAGGAGAAGATTCTATAAAATTTTCAAGTAGCAAATAGGCCTTCCCAGTCAGCCGTACCCTTCATCATGCATTTATCATTTGGTGTGTCAGTTTGGAGCATATTATACATGCCATGGAAGCACAAACTCTAATTAACCCACTTAATCTAATTCTCTAGTTCATAAATAACAACTCTTCTGGACAAGAAGGAAACAATTCTTATCATCGTTTGTCCTGGCTTGGGCATGCTCTTGACTTTGTTCAAGGTTTTAGCTTCATTTGACACAAAATTTTGACTGCTGCTGTAACACTTTTCGCGCATTATTTTAAGATTTGCTTTGAAATACTTGATTTTGAGAAAACAGAAAAGAAAAAATAGTGAGACGCTTTTATCAGCTCTGGTGAGTGTTGATATGGTTATTTTAGCTGTAGTGATAATCTTCCGCAAAGGTGATGAAAAAAATGGCATTGATGCCTTTTGTATAGCAAATTCAAGAATCAATTCTATAAAACACATGTCAATTTGCCACTTAAGGTATGCATATACCTTCACACAAAACATAACACCTGATGTTTGGATATTCAAGATCTTAGCATTCATGCTTTGTTTTGTTTGCTAAGAGAGAAATACGTGGCTTTTATAAATCTTTGTTTACTTCTGTGCTGCAAGTGCGTCTAGCTAGTGGTTATCACTGCATAACTAAATGCAACAAGTTTAAAATAATGCTGAAAATTTATGTGGTAATTCAACAACAGCAAATTTTCATTTATGGTTTTTGATTTAGAGAGTTATTCCCTAAGATGCACGGACACAGTGACATGACTTGGAACAAGTACAGCGCGTACACGACATTACAAATGTTTTTTAAATAGTGTATAAAAAATTAGAAATTAATGTAACATCATATTAGAAATGACAAACAATACAAAATCAACGTCATAATAACTTTTCTAGTTTACAATATAAAATGTTTAGTACAAAATGTCGAGTATGACCGACATTCTGTATCTAATATTTTTTTATTCTCTAACCTTCCTTACTAAGTAAAGGTTAGCGGGAATACAAGGGGAAAAAAAACCATAAACAATAAATAAATTGGTAAGTATAATTTGCTCACTTGCTTGCGGAAATAAAAAATACTAACAATCTATACTCTAATCGAACTTATCTGCTTCACTCTCCCTCCTCTGGCTTTGACAGAGCAAACACAAGAGTCGTAACCTTTGATGCCCTCGATGACTGCATAAATGGCGAAGACGAACAAGTGAGAAACCTAACGAGTAAAGGGAATGATGAGAGAACAGCTTTAGTTGGACGTACTGGGCTTAAAATAGCACAGTAGCCTGCTCGGTTCGGCTCGCCTCATCGCATAAATTATGAAGACTAGAAGAAGACAAGAAGACAAGGAGGTTTCGGGCTTCAGTTGTGCGCTCCCTCAGCTCATTCGGCTCGCCTGGTCGCACAAACAAAGAAGATGAGGCAAAAGACCAGGGAGAGCGACGAAAACCTAAGGCATACGGCAGTCGAGCATGTATTGATGCATATACGGTTCGAATATCCCCTTAACACAATTTATTTGATTAAAATAATATAAAAAGTCAAAATTTTGTAATTTAAATAAAATTTAATTATAAAAAATTATGATATGGGTGTAGGACACGCGGACACCCGTGTTTATTTAAAAAATTATGATAGGGAGTTGTCTTTCTACCTTGCGGACGAGGTGGGTCTTTGGGAGGGGAGTATTGTTAGACAGGTCCAGCCGGTCTCACGCTAACAAAGGCGGAACTTCTCCACCTCCCGTATGTGTCGATCGCACTGCCCAGGCCAATTGAGCTATTTAGGAAGGATTTTTGAGGGAGTTAGGAGAGAAATTTGAATATTGGGACTATTTAGAGATTTCTTTTTGGATTGTTTGCATTAAATAGTTTGTTTTCCTAGGATTAGGGCATCTTTGAATTTGGCTGAAATTTGAGCTCTCTGAGGTTTTGGGCTCTAGCGACATCTAGAGAGTTGGGAGAGCCGGATCTTCCTCTCCAATTGAAAATCCACTTGTATCTTGTATTTTGTTTCATAAAACTTTCAATAAAAAAGTGTTCTTGAGTGTTATATTCTTAGTTTTCTTGTTGTTGGTTTTTCTAAAATTGTTGAAATTAGATTTCAACCAAGACTTTTCCTAAATTTCTACAAGTACTTCCTATAAGAACTTCACAACATGTCCATGAAAGACCTTACTATGACACAATACCTATTAAAAATAAAAACTAAAGTGGACGTCATTGCTATTACTGATGCCTCTCTACCTAGAGGATATCATTCTTTACACCCTTAATGGTCTTCCATCCAATTATAAAGCCATTGAGATAACCATCCACACCAATCTTGAGCACTTGAGCACGAGTAAACTCTACTCAATTCTTTATAGTGAGGAAACAAATCTTGCACTTGCCAATAAATTTCCACACAAGTTTCTGAACTAGACTCAACTTGCTCTTGCTACTGCTCATGGTTGCATACCTAGATGCTCATGTCCTACCTACAGTGGATGGCCACAAGCACCTCCCATCAATCAGGGTTGCAACAACCTACCACCACCTAAAGCAGGGAAATAACATTACAGTAACCTAATTTACCAAAAATGTGAGAGGAAATGTCATTTTGCTATTAACTGCTAGTATAGGGCAGACCACAAGTCATATCTAACCACCCAATCAGCCCTCTTTACCAACCACCCAACACCAACTCCGATTGGTATCTAGATATTGGCACATCCTCTCATTTTGAACATCCAACTCTCCAATGTCAAGCCATAAACTAGCAGCCAACAAGTGACGGTTTGAAACAGCTACACTCTACCCATCTCGCACATCGGATAAGGCCTCCTCCTTACCTAATCTCGTAAGTTAATCCCTCAAAACATTAATCATGTCCCTAAGGAAAAATACAATCTCCTTTTGATTCACAGATTAACCAAAGACAACTCCTATTTTGTTTCATTTGATTAGCATGACTACTATATAGAGGCCCCAATAAGGGTAAGTACCTCAATGCAGTGTACATTGTCCAAACTCCATCACCAATTGCTCAGCCTTCCAAACCGATTGCCATCATGTTAGCTCACTCTAAATTCGAACTCTGGAACCTGCATTTAGGACTTCCGACAGGTCTCATACTTAAATCCTTAGCTACTTCTATTTCTGAACTCTATAATCTTCCCAATCTATCTTTATGTAATGTAAGTCAAGTATCAAAAAAGTCATAAATTGCCATTTTCTAAAACTCTTACTCATACTGTTTTATACTGTTTTGCCTGTCGAACAAATTCATTTTGATGCCCCGTCACTTCAACACAAGGCTATAAATACTATGTATTTTTTATGATGACTATTTTTAATTTTTTTGGGTGTTTTTCATGAAATAAAAATATAAATCACCGTTCTATTTCTCCATTTTAAAAATCTTGTGAAACAGCAATTAAATCATACAATTAAAATTTTGTGAATTAATGGGAGAAGTGAATTGATGGGGACATCAGATTTCGACACGTGTACCATCGCCGACGGCGCAGATTGATGGCTACGATGCACAGCCTCTATTTTTGAGCTTGTAGCTTATGTCATATTTTCTTTTATTATTATTATTAGTTTATTTTCCGAGTTTGCCCCTGAGGGCATCTTTTGACTTATGTAGCCCCGAGGGCATTGTGGTCTTTTCTTTTTTTTCTTTCATTTGGAGCCTCCATATATGAGGCAATATGCATTGTATTTTGGTAGTTTTTTTTTTTTTGAAATGAAAAATATTCTCTTTTGTTCTCTTTGTGAGTGCACCTCCTTTTGATCTCTTAGTGAGTTCAAAGGGAGAACTAGATCTCTTCGTGAGTTCTAGATTTAATCCCAGATCATTGTGTGGAGGAATAGTTGGAAGAAATTCAAAGCGAGGGAAATCAAGACCAAAGAAATCCTCAGATTTCTTCAGCCAGGCCGCCACCTACAGCAGCCCATCTCGCCCCTTGCAAGGTCGACTTCCGCCGGCCACAGCCCCGCCCACCCCTGGCCAGTCTCCCGCCGGCCACAGGCCTTCCACTCGCCGGCCAGCTTCCTGCCAACCAGCCCGTGGATCCATCCCGCCGGCCTTTGGAATTTTGGGATTTGAAATTCAAATCCCTCATGAGCCTTTTATTGCTTTCCTTATTTACTTCCTAGAATCTAGCCAACTGATTTAATTGAGTTTTAATTCAATTCAAACGGTTGTCTAAATCCCCTCCAATTAAAGGAAAGTTTCCTTTTCCTGAAATCTGTTTTATTACAGATTTGTATTCAAAAATCTGCTAATCAATATATGGTCCCCACTTTCTTAATTCTTTTTTTTTCTCCCTCCTCTAGTTCAGCCGACCCCCATCATGGAGTCTTCTCTCTCTCCTAATCACCCCATTAACTCCACAAATTCAGCCCCTAAAATCCTCCCCATTAACCGCCCCTTTCTCCTCTTGGATTTAATTTCTCTGGAACCTGCATTTAGGACTTCCGACAGGTCTCATACTTAAATCCTTAGCTACTTCCATTTCTGAACTCTATAATCTTCCCAATCTATCTTTATGTAATGTATGTCAAGTATCAAAAAGTCATAAATTGCCATTTTCTAAAACTCTTACTCATACTGTTTTATACTGTTTTGCCTGTCAAACAAATTCATTTTGATGCCCCGTCACTTCAACACAAGGCTATAAATACTATGTATTTTTTATGATGACTATTTTTAATTTTTTTGGGTGTTTTTCATGAAATAAAAATATAAATCACCGTTCTATTTCTCCATTTTAAAAATCTTGTGAAACAGCAATTAAATCATACAATTAAAATTTTGTGAATTAATAGGAGAAGTGAATACTGTTGTCACACTCTTCAAACTACTTTGAAAATCTTGGCATCATCCACAAGCATACTTTTTCGTACACTTTGAAGCAAAATGAGGTAACTGAGTGTAAACATCCCCACCTTATTGAAATTGTAATAAGACTCATGCTAGATGCCGACCTTCCTCGTCATCTCAGGGCCAAAGCTCTCCTCACAGAAGGACTGCAACCTATTTAATTAACCATCTCTCTTCTCCAATCACTAACAGCATACCTCCCTATGAGCTTTTGCACAATCATCCCCCATCTTACTTGCACATTCGAACATTTGGATGTCTATGTTGTAATCTGTAGCCAGTCTCTTCCTAGACTATGCTGCTCAATCAAAGAGTCACATTCCAACCTTACTAACAATACAAATATTTATATCTTGCCATATTATTTTTAATGAAAAATTATTCCGGTTTGCTCATCACCTTAGCTTCACCCCATCACCACCCAATCAATCCCAAGCACCCGTTCTTATATTGGTCCTCATCAGGGGCGGAGCCAGAAAAAATTTTTAATGGGGGCACAAATTTATACTAGTTATCACCACCCAATCAATCCCAAGCACCCGTTCTTATATTGGTCCTCATACATTAGGAAACACATCAAGTCCGAAACCATTACTGCTTATCACATAAACACTAAAGATCAAGTTGCAGATTAGTTCACAAAAGCTTTATCCAATGGTTGGTTCTCATACTTATGCGACAAGAAGATGTTCTCCGCTCATCTTGAAAGGGGATAAAAACTGGTCCTGCTCAAGGAAGAAGTTGTTCTCCACTTTCTCCATCTCCTGTACGAAGGTTTTCATCACCATTCACTATTAACTTCTCATTATATCCATTGTTTCTTTGTCACAGCTTTAGGTACTTTCCTATATAAAGAGGGCAAGTGCTCACCATGATGTATGCGGTATGAAGATCCTTTCTAACTTTTAATACTCTCAACTACGTCTAGATTTCCAACCTTACTCATTTTGTTTGTTTATAAGAACAACATACGACTAAAACAATACCGACAATGAGAAGTGATTATATCATTATACAACATTCATAAATGAGAAGACAATTGATTTCAAGACCGAAATGCTTGATCTATATGTTATACGTAACAACAACATAAGACACATGGAAATCGAAAGCCGCGTCCTTCTTAAATTCCTTTCTTGGGAGATTTACATACATACCACTTTATTTCATGCTATTAACATAACTAACACACAAAACATTAATATTACATGTCAATCACTCATATAATTCATTTTTACCATTCATATCATCCTACAAATTTTAATATTTCATTCCATGCACCCAAATTTGTTCTATGGGTGATAAGCATGTAATATTAATATTTTGGGTGTTAGATATGTAAATAGCATGAAATAAAGTGGTATGTATATACATCCCCTTTTTTTCAAATAATACGATGGGAAACATGCGGCGTGCTGTGCAACTGTGATGTAATGGTTAGCCTGATGGTGTTTAATGATGCATTTTATCATTGATTTTTCAGCTGACAAATGCATCGCTTTTTGCAGATTGAATTGGATTAGTTAATTCTCAAAGAACTACAGTAACATGCAGTCGATTTATCAGTAAGAGTAAGAAAAGAAAAGCAGTGGAAAGCGCAGTGCCTGAGCAAACATAGGCAAAATACTATACAATGAATTCAGCTTCTAAAATCATAAACATAAACAAACACAGAAGATAACTGATTCAAAGTTCAATAAGGAAAAGCTCGATTTATATAAGGTTTATGCAACAACAGCAAAATGATCCACAGAAATAGAAAGCTGTACGTATCATTCGATGGGAAGCATGACCTCGTTCGTCCTCAGAGGAGGCAGAGTCCATGGCGGATTATACCTGGCAAGCACATACTCTCCAACCACTTTATAACCATCCCTTTCCAAGCTCCTCCTCAACCTCTCCGCTCTGTCCGCCGTGGTTGCCTCCGTCGCCAGGCCGCTGAATCTCACAACCCCATACTTCCTCTCACCTTCCTCCCTTATCCTCACCCTCTCGTCCGTCGGCCGCGGCGCATCCTCCGCTTTAGCGTAATTAGCCGGTAGCACGAATTGCATTGTCACCGGCGCCGATCCTCCTCCGCCGCTTGTAACGACGGGCGCAGTCATGGCAATCTTCTGCGGCGAGTGGGTGATGACGGGAGCCGTCATGGGGATTTTCTCGGGGCGGGAGTTTTGAGGTTCGCCGACGGCGCCAATATAGTTGGCTAGGATCATGAAGCCGGCGTCGCGGCCGCCGAGAACGGCGGGGTCGTAGGTGACCTCGGCGAGTACTGAGGGAGCATAGGTGCGGATCTCGTAATCGGCGGCTTTATGGATGAGTTGGTATTTAGGGGTTTCAACGGAGATTTTGCCCAGGATCAGCCCCATTAGACTGCAATCTGCAACTGGAAATTAGGTAGGGGATTTGCTCTTGGCCTGCCGGAAAGTGGCGTTATGTATTCGACCTGCGTGGGCTATGGGCCGATGGCCTTCGTTCGTTGCTGCAACGGAGCTCCTGGATTTCATGCGTCCACGTCTCCAAGCTCTCACAGCCTTTTACTTTTGGACTAATCGTTCCGTCACCCAGGATAAAATTTTTAAAGTTGGCAAGTTTTATTTTATTTTATTTTAACGAGGGTATCTATTCGCTGTTATTTTAAAGAGAATGCGGCGGAATCTAGCGAGCCCATATTTGTTTATCGTAGTAGAGGGATTAGTTATTTTTTTCACTTGAGTAGATCTATGCATCAAGTTTTTAATTATTTTGATTCTGTAAATTACAAAATTACTAGAAGAAGATTTTTCCTTCTTGGTGCTTGATATATCATCAAAAAGTTATTTTGATCGGGCACGAATCTTGAGGCAAAAATCAAGCAGGAAACTTCAAATATTAAATTCGGAATTACCTAAACTATGATTTCAACAAACTTACAGTCAAATTGAGCGTCTCGGAAATACGAACCCAACGACACCAAATTTGGCTCAATATGAGCCCAAATGAGTCCAAATCAAGGACCCGAAGCGCTGTTGGAAGCTTCGTACCACAATTTTATTTACCAAACGGTTTCCAAACATGAAGAGTTTATAATCGAATCAAGCGTGTCGACGAGATGAATCCAACGAGCCCAAGATCGCCGAATTCCAAAATCATTAAGACCTCCAAATGTCTAATAAATAGTACACGATCAAGGGATTCAATAACGGCCGTCCATCCAACCACTCCCCATTTACCCTTGATCTCTCACCTATTTACGGGCCATGCCACTCCAGAAATCTATAAATAGTCCCTCATTTCTTTTGAAAGGGGGACCGAAGCAAGAAGAGAAGAAGATAAGTGAAGGAGGAAGCTCCTCATCGACCACCGTCGGAGTTTCGCCGGACCACCGCCGGACATTCGCCGGAGCACCACTTGAGGCCCTCACCTCCGCCGGACCACCGCCTGACGCCGTTGCTTCGCCGGACCACCACTTGAGGCCCTCACCTTCGTCGGACCACCGCCTGACGCCGTTGCTCCGCTGGACCACCACTTGAGGCCCTCACCTCCGCCGGACCACCGCCTGACGTCGTTGCTCCGCTGGACCGCCACTTGAGGCCATATGCTCCACTAGAACATCACCTGAGGCCCAGACTTTCGCCGAACCACCACCTGAGGCCTAGACTTCTGTTGGGCCACCACCTGATGCCCAGAGTTCTACCAGAGTACCGCCCTACTACAATGGTCTTTCTGACCTTGGTCTCCTACAAATTATGGTCCTTCCGACCTTCATCTCCAGACAACGATATTTCTGACCCTTGTCTCCTGCCGACTACGGTCCTTCTGACATCCGCCGCCTACTATGGTCCTTCCGACCTCCATCAACAAACTACGGTCTTTCGGACCTCTATCTCTTGCCGACTATGGTCCTTTTGACCTTTATCACCTACTACGGCCTTTTCGACCTACATCGGTAGACAACGGTCTTTTCTCTGTCTCCTGCCGACTACGGCCCTTCCAACCAAACAAACATGTCTATGTTGATTATTGTAACTCCCACCATGTAATGTGCTCTATATGACGTACATTTGTAACATCAAGCTAAGGCATTCTCCCTAAGAAGAGCCTCATTTGTAATCAACTGCAAATACTAGTGGATTCATTCAAACTGGGCCAGGGCCCGTGGTTTTTCCCCTTTTTCAGAGGTTTCCACGTAAAAACTCTTGTGTCTCTTATGAACGCTACACCCTCTCACTTATCTGATTGTGTGTTGGATCTTCGTACAATGCTAAGACGTTAAACTATATATTTCTCTACTGTCGCGAATACTCCAGGACACAACAGTGTTCATATTTCAGCTTATTTTATCCGTCAAGAAAGAAATAACCCATCGTTGAATTGAAAAATATGTACCAGTTTTAGAAAATTTGGCACTGCGTTTTGAGCCGTTGATGTTAGATATGATTGGTATAGAAGGAGGTTGTTTGGTGATGAGATTCGAGGAAGCAACTACAGAGATGAGTTTGAAATGTACGAGAGGAAGGGAGTAGGAATTTGGTGGGATGAAATGGTAGTTTGTAGTGACTCTGAGGTGGAGGAGAGATTGTTAGGTGCGGAGTGCGGATGGGGAGAACCGTTGGCACAAGCCTTATTCCGCGCTAGGTACCGGCACTCGGTATCATTGGGTACCGCTGGGTACCGCTAGGTACCCATGTTTGTGTGGACGGTGCACACTCCGCACCTAATAATTTTTTGAGGTGGAGGTATGGTGGAGCGTGCTTGACGAGGAGTGTAAAGCTACTGGGGTTTCGACCATGTGAGGAGTTGGGAGGTGATGAGAATGGGAGATGACATAGTTGGTTTAAATAATGATATTTTTTAAATTTTGAAATAATGACTATGTTCAAAATTTTTTATATATTTACAAATAATTATATCATTATTATAAATATTTAAATATAATAAATATTTACTACATCATCCGATTGGACCACGACAGAGTAATCGAATCGTTAACCTCTCCATCTTTCTATTCGTTGTCGGATTGCCTAGCTTAAAACAACAAATTTACACCAGATATTTTTCTTGTTGGCCATCTTTGAGATCACTGATGACTTATCAGATTTTGGGGCTTTTCATTGCCCATCTAAGCTATCTTTGAATATATATATATATATAGTTTCTTTATCTATTAAATATAATTGTAATCTCTATCAATTTTTTTTTTCTTTTGTACCTCTTAGTAGCTCTGTGTATCTGAAAACTATAATCATATTGTAATTTTGTTCTTCATAAAAATGCTAGGCGAGCGTGACCCGCAATTTCTCTAAAAAAATACTTTTTATAATACTTAAAAGTATCCTAAATAAAAAAATTATAATATCTATGTCAAATTAATAAATTAGATGCAATTTTTTTGTTCTTTAAAGTTGTAAAGAAAAAAAGAATAAATTTTTTCTTCACCTTGTGTTTTTTTTTCTTTGTACGCCTTTGCTCTCAATCAGATTTAAATTTATGCTTGTTGCGGACTAGAATATACGTGACGATAGACTTATAATATTATGTCTTAGCATTGTATGGATATCCAGCTCACACATAGAGAACACAAGAGTTTTTATGTGGAAAACCCTGGAAAGGGGAAAAAACCACAGGGCCTAGTCTAGTTTGAAATGATTCCACTAGCGTTTGGATATATTACAATGGGTTGGCTTATCCTTGAGGGTGATCATATTACAAATATCGAATGCATAGTTGAAATCTAGTGACAAATGATGATGAAGTCTGGCATCACTTGGTGGTCTTGCGGAAGTCTAGCATTACTTGGAAATTCGGGCATGAGGTGGTGGTTCGGTGAGATTTTGGCATTAGGCGGTGGTCCGTCGGAACTCTGGGTGTCAGGCGGTGGTTCGGCGGAACAACGGGCATCATGCGGTGGTCTGGCGGAACTCCGGGCGTCATGCGGTGGTCCGGCGGAACTTTGGGCGTTAGGTGGTGGTCTGGCAGATCTCTAGGGTCAGGTGGTGATCCGGTGGAACTCCAGGCCTCAATTGGTGGTCTGATAGAACTCCAGGCCTCAAGTGGTAGTCTGACGGAACTCCGGCGTCAGGTGGTGGTCCGGTGAAACTCCAAGCATCAGGGGGTAGTCCGGCGAAACTTCGGGCCTCATGCGATGGTCCGACGGAGCTTTGGGGTCAGGCGGTGGTCCGGCGAAACTTCGGGGGGTCAGGTGGCGGTCCGGCGGAACTCCGACATCAAGTGGTGGTCCGACGAAACTATGGGCTGTGGTTAAGGAGGAGTTAGCTAGGGGCAAGAGCGATATGTGATATCTATCATGCTCTCTTACTTGGGGTCCCCTTTTCAAGAGAAAGGATGGTTTTATATATAGATTTCAGAGAGTGGCATGTCCCGTAAATAGGAGAAATATCTGGGGTAAATGGGGAGTGGTTTGGATGGATGACCGATGTTGAATCCCTTGATTGTAGACCGTTTGTTAGTCATTTGAAGGTCTCAATGATGTCAGAATTCCATGATCTTGATGTCAGTTAATATTTTACTCACTCAAAATGTATCATCAATTTAAATATCTCAACGCATTATATATTTGTTTTTTAATAATATAATATTAAGGTCTGTTTGGGATGATATCAACTTTTTATGAAAGTGGATATAAATATGGGGCAGAAAAATACTTTTTTTTTAAATTAAGAAATAATAAAATAATGACCGAATAAAAATTATAAATGTAGTTTTAAAAAATAAAGAAGTAAGAAAATTGTCTCAAACAAATCCTAAATCCTAAATCGTTAAGTTGTTAAAACAGTGTTTTAAATTATAATTTCATATTTTAGGCTTGGTTTGGGATAGCTTTCTTATTACTTTCTAAAGCAGTGTTTAGATAAAAAATTTTTGTAATCGAAAGCTATTTAAAAAAATAGTAAAAAACTATTCCAAACAAATCCTTAATTTATGTTTTATAGATATTAGTTTTAGTGTTATTAACAACACACCTCAATCAGCATGTAGCACATGGAAGCACACTCCAGTAACGACACAAGAAAGACCCACCGTAGGATAATAACAACTCTGATTAATCACAGCCATACACTTGTAAAGGTACCACACATACACTTATATAAGTAGACCTCGCTGCTACTATAGTATGGACCAAGAAAAGCTATTGCATCAGAATGGAAAGTCTGATACTATTATGAGTATTTTCTTACTGTTGCTTTCTCTGCTCTTGTGTTTTTTTACTTCTTGAGATTGTCTTTATGGTATCAGAGCCAACTGGCTCATCATTCTAGTTTCCAAAATGACACAATCTCCATTATCACACACTGGTGAAATATCCACAAATGCTTAATTTGAAACCATCACTATACCTTTCTCAGTCAAGTTCCTCATCTCCAACATCAAAACTTTAGTTCCCACCCATCTCTCCAATGACAACTATCCTACATGGAGGTCATAGATGCTGAAACTATTCAGAGCCAATAACTATGTTGGATTTCTCAATGGCAGCTCCACTGTTCCCTCCTGCCTTCTATAGCTACCCAACGGCACTGCTTCAATCAATCAAGCTTACATACACTGGACACTAGTAGATCAAAATTTGTTAGTTGCACTGTGCTCAACAATCTCCTCAAGTGTGCTTCCTTATGTACTGAATCTTGACAACTCTTTAGAAATCTGGCTAACTCTAGATCGTCGACTATAGGCTAATAACCGCTCTAACGTAATACAGCTTAAAAACAAACTGCATCACATCACCATGGGACAGATGATGATGCAACAATATCTTACCAATGTGAAAATATTGGTAGACAATATCGCCTCTGCAGGATCTTCTATTGACAGTGAGGATGTACTTCTCTATACACTCAATGGATTATCCCCACAATACCAGACGTTCAAGACAGCCATTTGCACCAAGCTAACATCATTAAGTTTAGAAGATCTCTATTCACTACTTATTAGTGAAGAAATTAATCTCACATTTGAATCGGCTAAAGAAACAATAGCTCCCAACCCTCATGCATATTTATATTCTAGTCGAGGACGTGGATGGTCAAGAGGTCACAGACGAACTTCAAACATTGGAGCAAAATCACCAAATCGACTAGTTATCATATGTCAAAACTGTGGAAAAAGAGGACATTATGCAAATCAATTTTGGCATTATTTGAATCTTTAGTATCTGACTCTAACTGCAAAACCAAGCACTTGTTGCATCAAACACATGCACCACGTCTGACTGGATCCTGGATTCTGGAGCATCTGCTCACATGACTAATAGTATGGACAATCTCAACTATGTAGAAGATTATTGTGGCTCATACAACATCTCAATTGGAGATGGTCAAAGCCTGCCAATTGCTCACTTTGGCAAAGGATTACTTCCTACCCCGTCACGTACGATACGCCTCTCTCAAATTCTTCATTTACCTCACCTATCTCACAATCTTCTTTCAGTATCTAATCTTGCCAATGATAATGATCTTACCATGCATATTCCTTGGCTATGCCATCAACTACAAATGCTATAAATGTTTAGACCCAATATCAGGCCGTGTGATCATATATCGCCATATAAACTTCAATGAAGCCATATTCCCATATTCTATCTCCACCAGCTCCACGAGTTCTTAGCCTACCACCATAAACCCCAACTCTCATCTCCTAGTCCCCAACTTTCTTCTATCATCATCCATCCCACCAATTGCTCCCATACATTACCAACAAATGGCTCCACTTACATCCTCACACCCCTCTCCTTCTCCAAAGATCCCAGCATTATCCCCTCCTCTATCACTTCCAATACATTCACATCATCTTATGGTTACTCCTCGGCAACCCGGTGTCACGACCCAACCCGACCGGGACGGGTCCCGCTCGCATCGGGTCGTGAGGCCGGAACTTTCAGACTGACTGAACTGATTCCAGGATCTGGCTTTGGAATTTGTTTCAGAACTTTCTTCCAAACATTACACACAAAAACAGACACACAGAGCCACTATAAACATCAAAATACAGCGGAACAGATCATCTATCTTTTTCTTCCTCAAAAAATCATGTACAAATACAGCTCATGGCTTTCAGACAGAAAGAAAGACATAACAGAAAAGCCATGACTGTATAAAAATCAAAAGGACAAAATACCTATACGGAATCAGACTATGAACTTATATTCCTGGACTTCCTTCCCCTTCCCAGAACTTGAAAACCACGCAGAAAATAAGGATGAGCTACAACAGCTCAGCAAGACATCAAACCTCCAATCAAAATCCTCAGAGTCCACATCAAACACATCAGACAGAAATCCGTACAGAAATCGAAACAGAATCGTATATCAAATCAGAACAGAATCAGAATCGTACAGATCAAATTAAATCAGAACAGAACAGAAATACATCATATCAGAGCTGACAGAAAGTACAAAAATCAGAATCAGATCATATTAGAACAGGCAGAATCAGAATCAAAATACAGATCAGAAATAAGAAATCATATCAAAAGTCAGAACAGATTAAATCAGAACAAATATTTCAGAACAGCTCTTCATTCCAGATTTCAGAACTTCCCATTATATCTCCCTTGTGCATACATCACCAGAACTTCCCCTTATAGCTCCCTTGTGCATACAGCACCAGAACTTCCCCTTATAGCTCCCTTGTGCAGATAGCACCAGAACTTCCCCTTATAGCTCCCAATTGTGCTCATAGCACCAGAACAGAACAGATATACAGAAATTCAGAACTTCACAGAACTTCCCCTTATAGCTCCCTTGTGCATACAGCACCAGAACTTCCCCTTATAGCTCCCAATTGTGCTCATAGCACCAGAACAGAACAGATATACAGAAATTCAGAACTTCACAGAACTTCTCAGAACTTCCCCTTATAGCTCCCTTGTGCTTACAGCACCTTCCCCTTATGGCTCCCAAAAGTATACAAAATCATAACATATCATTTCAGAACAAATCCGGAGAAATTCAGAAATCGTACGAAAATCCGGCAG
>NW_021318693.1:5169226-5232767 GCF_001605985.2 Dendrobium catenatum
GTGGTGAAAGATTGTTAAAAACGTATTTGACGTTTTTTTTTTTTATTTTATTTTTGTGTTTATTTCTTTTTATAAATTAAAGAAATAATAAAAATAGATGACCGAATAAAAATTATAAATTGTAGTTTTAAAAAATAAGAAGTAAAGAAATTGTCTTCAGAACAAATCCTAAATCCTAATCGTTAAGTGTTTAAACCAGTGTTTTAAACTTATAATTTCATATTTTAGGCTTGGTTGGATAGCTTTCTTATTCTTTCTAAAACAGTTTTTAGAATAAAAATTTTTTGTAATCGAAAGCATATTTAAAAAAAGTATAAATAAACAATATTCCAAAACAAACTCAATTAGTTTATATAGATATTGTTAGTTAGTGTATTACACACACACTCATGCGAGCCAATGTAGTCACGTGGATGCGCATTGCGAAGCCACTACTCCTGCTTATAACTACACAACGAAAGACCCACTCGTTCTAGATTTTAATAACCGAACTCTTGATGATCGACACGTCATACACTTGTAAAGCACCACAGCATACCTGATATAAGTCAGACCTCGCTGACGACGTACATATGATGGACAAGAAAACTATGGCTCGAAGAAAAGTGATTATTTTCTACTGATAAGATACTGATTTTTATCGGATTTGCTTCTTTGCTCTTTGTTGTTTTAGTTCTTGGATTGTTTTTAGCATGATCAGAGCCAACTGCTATCATTCTAGATTCCGAAAATACACAATCTCCATTTCACACACTGAGTGGAAATACCACAATGTCCTTAACTGAAACCTTGTCACTATACCCTTCTCAGTTAGTTCCTATCTCCAAATCAAAACTTGAGTTCCTTACCATTTCTAATTGAACAAACTATCCACTGGAGGTCACAGAGCTGAACACATTCATAGCCAATAACTAGTGGATTCTCAATGGCAGCTCCGCTTTCCTCTAGCCTTCTCAGCTAGTGACCACACAGGCACTGGCTGTCAATCAATTCAAGATTACTATCGACTGGACACTAGGAGTAGACTCTAGCAAATTCGTTAGATTCACTGTGTTCATACAACCCTCAAAGTGTGCTCTTGTATGATACTTGGACAATCTTTAAAATCTGCTAAACTCATAAGGTCGTATTAGGCTACTAAACCGCTCAGAAGTTAATAGCGCTTAAAAACAAATGAAACATCACAGCAGATGAACATGCGATATCTTACCTGGAATATGGTAGACATATTGCTCTATGCAGTGATTATATTGACTAGTGAAGGAATATACTTCTCACTATACACTCAAGAGTTATCCCACAATACCAGACGTTCAAGACAGCCTTTGACACCAAGACTACATCATTAGTTTAGAAGTCTCTATTCTATATTAGTGGAAATTAACTCGACATTGAATCGGTTAAAAGGATCATACGCTCCCAAACCCCAGCAATTTAGTTCTGTCGCGTCGAAAATGGTCCGGGTACAAGTCACGACTGTGAGACATTGGAGCAAAAACACAAATGCTAGTTTTCATGTCAAAACAAAGTATTGTGGAAAAGAGGGACATTATGCAAATCATATATTGGCATTATTTGATCTTTATATCTGACTCCAACTGCACAACCAAGCACTTGTTGCATCCAAAAACATCACATGTAGCTGACTAGATCTCTGAATTCTGGAGATCTCTCACATGACAATAGTAGGACATCTAACTATGTATGAAGATTATTGGCTCAGACAACATCTATTGGGAGATGTCAAAGCCCTCCAATGCTCACTCTGGCAAGGCATTACTCCTACCCTGCACATCGGAACATTACGCTCTCTTCAACATTTCTTCATTTACCTCCCTAGAGCTCACAACGCTTCTTTATGTATCTAATTTGCCCATGATATAGTGCTAGCCAGTGCATTATTCTGTGGCTAAGCCACACACAATCATTAAATGGTGTAGACCCATATGCAAGCCGGTGAGATATCTCGCCATATAAACTTCAATGAAGCCATATTCCATATTCTATCTCCACCAGATCTCACGAGTTCTATTAGCCTACCACCATAAAACCCCAACTCTCATCTCCTAGTCCCCAACTATTCTTCTATCATCATCACATCTACACCAATTGCTCCCATCATTACCAACAATTGGCTCCACTTAACATCCTGCTACACCCCCTCTTCTCCAAAGGATCCCAGCATTATCCCCTCCTCTATCACTTCAATACATTCACATCATCTTATGGTTATCCTCGGACAGGACCCGTTACACCCGGCTCTCTCAAACCCCATCAAATTCTTAATATAAGTCACTAACTTACCACTAATACAGCTGAACCTACCACATACATCGAAGCATCAAAACATTCTTATTGGCGAGCTGCAATGGCTTCCGAGTTCCTTGCTCTCCAACAACAAGGCACTTGGACATTAGTACCACCTCCACCTAACAAAACCATTCTTGGATCCCGCTGGACCTACAAAACCAAAACTAACACCAATGGAACCATTGCCAATTACAAAGCCCATTTGGTAGCACAATGTCATCGTCAGGAGTATGGACTTAACTACATAGAAAATTTCATTCATGTAGCTAAATTTCCAACTCTTCGGGTACTCTTAACTGTGGCCTTCAATAACAATTGGCCCATTCATCAGCTTGATATCACTAATACATTTTTACATGGTTCTCATCATGAGAAGATCTATATGAAACAACCCACTGGTTTCGAAGATTATATCAATTCCCTCATCATGTATGTCTTCTTCAAAAGTCCATATATGTCTTTAAACAAGCACATCGACAATGGTTTCATACATTTTCTCAATTTCTTCTATCTAAAGGTTTTCAAAAAAGCCAGGCCGATCCATCCCTCTTTACCTATCATCAAGATAATAATCATGCTTATCTTTTCCTCTACGTCAATGGCATACTCTTTATTGGAAATAATCCACATACATTACTTCACCTCATATCCTCCTTAAGTCAATATTTTTCCATCAGAAATATTGGCCAGCCATCTTGCTTTCTCGGTATTGAGATAGCTCACACTCCCAACAATCTATTTCTTTCCCAGTCAGCTTATACTTGCGCCATCCTACAACAGGCGGGGCTCACCATGTGCAAACCACTCTCTAATCCCTCATATACCAAATTACCCACAAATCTATTAGCTGAATCACACTTCTCTGATCCTATCTCCTACTGCTAACTCACAGGTTCTCTCCGATATCTAACTATCACACGACCCGACATTTCATTTGTGGTCAATACCTTAAGCCAACATCTCCACAATCCACTAACTCATCACTTTCTCCAATTAAAACATCTTCTTCACTATCTATAAGGTACCAATCAATATGACATTCCCATTCTCAAATCCTCACTTCATCTCTAAACATTTTTTGACACTGACTGGGCCACAGATCCTCATACCAGGCGTTCTATATATGGATATTGTTCCTTTCTAGGTGATACTTTAATTTCCTGGACAATTAAGAAACAAATAATTGTCGCACGATCCTCAATTGAGGTCGAGTACTGGGCCTTAGTAGCTGCTACTTCAAATGTTATATGGCTCCGTCGACTTCTTTTAGATTTTCATATAGTTCAAACCGATCCAATCGACATTCAATATGACAATATGTTCGCAATTTCCCTTGCCAATAATCCTATGTTTCATGCCAGAATGAAACACATAGAAGTTGATGTTCACTTCATCAAAGATCATCTTCAAGCCAAGGATACCAGAGTTCTTCCCATCTCCATGACTGACCAGGTTGCAGACATCCTAACAAAATCATTATCTACACCTCGTTTCCAGCTCTTGAGGTCCAAACTAACGATTCATTCTCCACCATTGATTTGCGAGGGGCTAACAACACACCTCAATCAGCATGTGCCAACGACAGGACATGGCAACACATGAAAGCACACTCCAATAACGACACAAGCAAGAACCACTGTAGGATAATAACAACGCTGTTTAATCACAACCATATACTTGTAAAGGCACCACACATACACTTGTATAAGTAGACCTCACATCTATTGTAGTATGGATCAAGAAAAGCTATTACATAAGAATGGAAAGTTTGATACTAGTATGAGTATTTCCTTATTGTTGCTTTCTCTGCTCTTGTGTTTCTTTACTTATTGAGATTGTCTTTAGTTATAAACCTTTCCAAATCATATAAATATGAAAATATGCTAACCATAAAAATGGGGTAAATATGCTACTCTATTTCTCTAAAATTGTATGTATTAAACAACTATTACTTTATTTCTATAAAGTTATATTTACTAATCATTGTTGATTGAGGTCATCTCCAACCAAACATCAAACGATTATTTGTCGTCATAGTGAGCTCCAACCGAACGTCAAATAATTATTTGTTATCACAGTGAGCTCCAACCGAACGCCAAATTCAGCGGCATTTGTGCCACATTATGAAGTATTACTCATTTTGTTCAGTTGGAATTTGGTTAGAGAAAGGATATACTCGATATATTCTTTTTTGATGTTTTGAAATGCCACATTTTAAAGTATTACTGTATTTTGTAGTGTAAAATGAGTATTTCGGTTGGAGATGCCCTAATATAAGTTAGATACTCAGGTTGACTTCAATGCTACATTTGACTACACCAAATAGGACTTTTTTTTTTTTTTTTTTGCGAGAGAAGCCTTAATATTATTTGAGTTTCATGGTGGCTTTTTAGTTCAATTTTAGTGGGGTAACTATTGAAGCATTGCAATATCAAATGCTATTATTATTATTATTTTAAATAATTTAACTTCATATTATATTAAGTATTTCATATTATATTAAGTATTGCATGCACTTTTTTATTATATCAGATTAGTTCCGTTACAGGCCAATTACCTCAAATATCTTATTCTCATTTGTTATTACTCTATACGTAATTATTCTGATAATTTTAATTATACATTACCTTACAGGTGGTAAGCATCATTTTTAGCATTTAATATTCTATTTCTTTTAATTTTTTTTTTTTTTTTTAATTTGATTTAAGTAAAAAGTACAAAATAAAATGATATGGATAAGTTGAGCATTCTCAATGATGAATACAATTACAATTCCAATCCCAATCTCCAACCACCCCACTCGATGCATAAAAAGATAAAGTAATCAGAAAGTCAAATAGATCAAATAAATTAATCAAACAGATCTGCCTTTTCTTTGCAAGGTAAGCAAATAAGTAATAAATAAACCAACTGAATACAAAAGGGATCATGCTCAGATCAGAAGGGCAGAGGGAGATGAGAAGGTGCAGCTGACGAATGCTTTGCCACTGTATGAGACGTGCAGTCGACCACTCGTTTCTAAACGAGTGGACGATGGGAGTAGCAAATTAGGATGAGTCGAAACGAGTGAGATCGGTAGCGCCTCGTTCTTTTTGGAAAAAGAGAAGAGGACGAGGCGGTGCAATTAAGGTTTTTTGGCGATTATATAAAATAAAATGAGCGGGAGCAATGTATCTTCAAATTTTGGAGGGGGCACGATATTACTTGAAGGTATCGCGGTGATACCGATAAATCATTGTAGATATTTCCACCATTTTATAAAATTTTCTATTAAAACATAGCTGATGCATTACTCCACTTGAAGCATCCAATTTGAATTCTAATAATAATATCCCATTTACTTCACCATCACTTTGAACAAAATTTATTAAATGTAATGGCAATCAGCAAAATAATTATATATTTTAAAATACATATGTTTTTATTACTTTGATTTTTTTTTAAATATATATTTAAAATAAATTCAATCAAATTTACTTTCTCTCTCTCTCTATATATAATTTCATCATGGTCCTAAGAGAAATTGACGGCCTTAACGGCTGGTTATGAGTACAAACAATCGCCTATGGCAAATCCCATAATTAAATTTTCCTCATTATGGATCCAACGGTTGAAATTTACCGTTCCATTAATAAGCCGCTCCACATGAAACAAGTCTTCCTATTTCGACGCAGCCCCTCGACCATTCGTATTTCAAATTCGAAATTTGAATCCAAAGCGCGAATCCGACCGTTCACCACTGAGCCGTTTCGAATCAACGGTCTGAAATCCTCCCTACTTTTCAAACAATTCGACCCTTATCAAAACCCTAAGCAGAATGGGGAAAGGGGGAAATACAGACGTTGCGGCTGCTGCCTTCAAAGTTCAAATTATTTATACCCTTATCAACTCCCCCGTTTATCCTTGCCAGCTTCTTGATTCTCTCTTCCTTCCTTTCTTGTACCTGTCCATATCTCTCTTTCTTACTTTCTTAGATCCATATCTCCTTCTATCTCTACGAAGATGCGTGAGATTCTCCATGTCCAGGGCGGCCAGTGCGGCAACCAGATAGGAGCAAAGTTCTGGGAGGTGGTGTGCACTGAGCACGGCATCGATGCTACTGGAAGGTATCACGGTGATACCGATCTGCAACTTGAGCGGATCAATGTGTACTACAACGAAGCCAGCTGTGGACGCTTTGTTCCCAGGGCTGTTCTCATGGATCTTGAGCCCGGCACTATGGATAGCATAAGGTCAGGCCCCTATGGGCAGATCTTTCGCCCGGACAACTTCGTGTTCGGTCAGTCTGGAGCGGGAAACAACTGGGCAAAGGGACACTATACTGAGGGAGCCGAGCTCATAGATTCCGTGCTCGATGTTGTCCGCAAGGAGGCTGAGAACTGTGACTGCCTGCAAGGTACTCTCTCTCTCACATAAGTTGCTGGGTGATTTTTGTTCTTCTGCCTTTAATGTGTTTGATGTTTTGCTTTTGATACTTCTGGTCACAAGATGCTTATTATTGTTGAATTCTGTAACAGTCTTTTTGTATTATTTTTTTTACTCTGATTTGTGCTTGCACTGTGCTCCGTCATGAAGTAACTTGACTATTGTTTGCTATGATCAGTTGATTAAAGTCTCTTCTTTGCTATTCTTTGCAGGATTCCAGGTTTGTCACTCACTGGGAGGAGGAACTGGATCAGGCATGGGAACCCTTCTGATATCCAAGATCAGGGAGGAGTACCCAGACAGAATGATGCTTACATTCTCCGTCTTCCCTTCTCCAAAGGTCTCAGATACAGTTGTGGAGCCCTACAATGCCACTCTCTCAGTCCACCAACTTGTGGAGAACGCTGATGAATGCATGGTCCTTGATAATGAAGCTCTCTACGACATCTGTTTCAGGACCCTTAAACTCACTACTCCTAGCTGTAAGCCCATTCTTCTCTGTGAAATGTTTAAAACCTATTCCAATTTCCATTACCGATATGCTCCGTTTTTTGAACAGTTGGGGACTTAAACCATCTGATATCTGCAACAATGTCGGGAGTAACATGCTGTCTGAGATTCCCTGGTCAGCTCAACTCCGATCTTCGGAAACTAGCTGTTAATCTCATCCCATTCCCGCGCCTGCACTTTTTCATGGTTGGCTTTGCTCCCTTGACCTCCCGTGGCTCGCAGCAGTACCGCGCCCTCACTGTTCCGGAGCTCACTCAACAAATGTGGGATTCAAAGAACATGATGTGCGCCGCAGACCCAAGGCATGGACGCTACCTCACAGCTTCTGCCATGTTCCGTGGCAAGATGAGCACCAAGGAAGTGGATGAACAAATGCTGAATGTGCAGAACAAGAACTCATCCTATTTTGTGGAGTGGATTCCCAACAATGTCAAGTCAACAGTATGCGATATCCCGCCTACTGGTTTGAAGATGGCATCTACTTTCATCGGAAACTCCACTTCGATACAGGAGATGTTCAGAAGGGTGAGCGAGCAGTTTACTGCAATGTTCAGGAGGAAGGCTTTCTTGCATTGGTATACAGGAGAAGGAATGGATGAGATGGAATTTACAGAGGCGGAGAGCAACATGAATGATCTAGTGTCAGAGTACCAACAGTATCAAGATGCTACTGCGGATGAAGAGGGGTATTATGAAGAGGAAGAAGAAGCTCAGGAAGTTTGAAAGGAAGGGAGCTGCTGCAACTTCCAGTTGCAAGCTGAGCTCAGCTTGTAACTGAGCAGAGCTTCGTAATCTTGGTTGAATGGGTGCAGTATTGCAGTAGTTAGTAGTTTATCTTGTTTTAATGTTCTGTTTAGCTCCTGGTTGAAACTTCATTAGCTTTTTCTTTAATTATATGTTATTGTCATCTTGAGATTAGGATGAATTGTTATGAAACTGAAACTCTGGATTCAACCTTTTGTGCAAGCCCTTTTAAGTTTTTTTATTTTATTTTATTTTATTTGATTGGGGTGAGGGACAATGCATGGTAGATTTATTTGGCTTCAAAGTCCTAGTCAAATGTGTGTATGGAGAGAAAAATGAAGAAAAATTAAAAGAATATTCTTCTTTTAAATTATTATTCTTCTATTTGAGAGGTCAAAATAGAAAAACTTCAAGATTTAAAAATTAATATGCACATGTTTAAAGTACATGTGGCTACAAAATTAGTTTTGCTAACAATTAAATTTAAACAGGATATTTATGCACATATTTAAAAAGATGCACATGTTTAAAGAGTGAATATAAACCACACCTAAAGTTTTGTTTGGGATGACTTTCTTATTATTACTCAAATTTTTGTACTTGAAAGCTTTTTTGTTTTTAACTTGAAAGCTTTTTTGTTTTTAACTTGAAAGCTGCTTTAAGCAATAAAAAAGTTATGCTAAACAAAAACAAAGTGCCATGACAAATGAGCGTGCAGATTACATTATTAATAGTTACAATAGTTAGTCTCTAGGTTGATGTTTTAGGATTTGGAACCCCCATAGGATTTAGTCAATGATAAGGTTCTTCATGAAGGTGAAGAAATGCTGAGATGCCCATGAGAGTTTTGACAATGGACGGAAAAAATCATGGCGATAATAGGAGGCAGGAGGTAGAGTGCTGACAGTGAATTTCAGTTGCATCAGCAGATTCTGACTAAGATCATTTATGACTCTGGAGCGACCGCTATGCAACCTTGCAAAGAGGATCTTTGAAGGAATGGAGCAAGGGCTGAAGCCAAGCAAGTTCGATCAATGAAACTAGGGTGATGGTTGGCTCATAAATCCATCCCTTTGAAGATGTCCATGAAGAAAGGTATTGTTGATTTCTAATTGTTGCAAATATCAACTCCGGGAGAAAGAAGAGTAAGAATAAGAAGTGCCATTGCGGATAAAAAAATAAGTACTGTTGTGGATGTTATCATAGGATTGAACGTCTCATGATAGTTGATATCAAGTATTTGATAAAATTCCTTTGCAACAATATGTGCTTTATAACTACGAATGGAGCAATCATATTTTCTTTTGATGCGAAACAAGATTTATAACCAACAAGATTGTGAATATGATACGGAGGAACAAGAATTAAAGTATCATTACAGAGACATGCATTAAACTCATCAAACATTGCTTGGTGCCATTCTAAGATTTAAGAGCTTTGAAGGCATATAGCTTGGTTCACGGGTGCTTTGTGGTGTGGCTACAGCGATGCGAGTATTTCAGATTTTAATTGAATATTTGATTTTTAACTAGAATTTGCATGTCATGAGATGGATTTGAAGATTGGGGGACATGGTAGAGAGGGCATGTAAAGGTTTGAAAGTTTTGATTGTGATGGGTGAAGCCAATAAATGGTTGGTTGAGAAGGAATCTGACATGGAAGGTGATGATGAGGTGTGTGAGAAATGATTATTGTGGCTAATTGGGGAGAAAACTCACATACTTGCGACAAGATCAAAGATGGTAATTGAGCGAAACAATCTATGTGCTAGATACTTTGTAAAGAAAGACGAGAGTCAAACAGGTTGTCCTAGCCGCCTCTGGATTTTTCCTCTCCTCTAGGCGATCTTCTTCTTCCTCTCGCCCGGAGGGCTTCGCCCCCTCCATGGGCCTCTCCTCTCCACCCCCAAAATTCACCCCTCCCCTCTCCACTAACCCCTTAATAACCCTCTTTTTTCCCAACTCAACTGGTCGAATATCGTTAGCCCTGAGTGTCTTTCGTCCAAATATATCCCAGTTTCCTTATGGAAGGAATCTGCTGAAATCGTAGTTTTTCAGAAATCGAAGACTTATGCGGTTGCTGAGAGCTGGTATCTGTCACTGGTTGGTTTTTCGGTTGGTAACAAGCCTTACTTTGTTTCCCTCCTCGCTGCCATGCGAAAAACTTGGAAATTACAAGGTACATTTTAGCTTTTCAATATGAGTGATGGCTTCTTTCTTATCAAATTTTCTTCAATAGTGGATTACGAAATGGTGTGGAATGGGGGTGTTTGATTTTTGTTGGGAAAACCTTTCATCCTCCAAAAATGCACTCCTAAGTTCAAACCGAATAGGGAAGGGCTGTCTTTAGTTCCCATTTGGTTTAAAATTATGGACCTTACCTTGTGTTGCTTGGACTCGGAGGGAATATTGAGAATAGCGAGTAAAGTTGGAATTCCGCTTGCCGTTGACGCTCTTACTGCACAAAAATTATGACTTACCTATGCTAGGGTTTGTGTCCAAGTTAACTGCAAAGCTTCCTATCATGAGTTCATCCCAATCTCCATTGAAGGAGAGATCACCAATCTAAAAATTAAGTATGAATGGAAGGCCTCTTCGTGTGATTTTTGTTCATCCATGTTTCACTCAGTTGCTGCCTGCCCTTCAAAACTTGTAATGGAAAAAGACCAAAAACAGAACAATGCGACTGCTTTTAGGGGAAGAAGCAAGCACATCTCGTGCTGTGGCTAAAGGCAAAAATCGTGATTTTAGCAAAGTTAGAGGCCCGATTTTGAGCATTATTCCCTTTCAAACTACTATATCAAAAGCTCCTCCTCCCAAATATTCCTTCTAATATCCCCTCTTCTTCCACTGTTCCCAGATCTTCCACACCAGATCTTGTAACATCCATTCCAAAATCCAAAGAAATTCTCCCTCCTACAGAAATCATTCATGCTATTACCCCCCTCACAGAAATCCAACCTCCATCAACGATTCCCAATCTAAACTCCCCTTCTAAGGATGCTATTTTGGTGGACATCATCCCCAACATTATCAGCAAACAAAACATCCATATAATTTCCCCTAATAAATTCGATGCCCTGGTGGATCCTCAAAATGATGCTATCCCAAGTTCCTCATCCACCCAGGATGAGGAATCTTCTTCAAAGTCTAGCCTTGTAAACACAAATCATATGAAGAACACAACATTCTCCCACACGAAAAACACCAGAGGCAAGCATTCCAAAAAGCCTCACTCTACCTCATCCAAATCCTAATGACCCTTCCATCCATTGCTTCATGGAACATTAGGGGTTTTAACAACCCTAGCAAGGTTATCGTCTGCAAGAGATTTATTAAGACTCACAAATTGGATATGCTTTGCCTCCTTGAGAATAGGATTCACAGAGACTCTCTCTCTGATCACTCGTTTCAACAATCACACTTGCTCTTTGACCATGAAGAAAGTTGTAATAACTTTTCTTTTTCTACCTCTGGTAGAATATGGGTAAAGTGGTCTTGTAGCAAGCTGCAATTTAATCCCACTTTCATTTCTTCTCAAATGATAAGTGGCATGGTCTCCTTTGGTCCCTCACAGTCCTTATTTATCTCATTTATTTATGGTTCTAATTCGGCTAATGAGCGTAACAATCTTTGGCAGCAAATCCGAGAAATCATCCCAAATCAAGATATGCCTTGGATCCTCATGGGAGATTTTAATTGTTGCAGATTCTAAAATGAAAAAGCGGGAGACTCTCCTCTTCATTTTAGCAGGCTTGGGGATTTTAATTCTCTCATTTTTGTCACCTAACTTCAAGATCTTTCTTCTGCTGGTCTATTTTATATGTGGTCTAATCATAAGTTGAGAATCCTATTGAGATTAAATTGAACCGTGCTCTTGTCAATGAAAAATGGCTCTCTACCTTTCCTAACTCCCATTACCTGATTGGAGATCTCCTATGTTCTGACCATTCTCCGCTTGTGCTTACTGGTGGGATCATAAATGTTAATTATTCCCACTTTCAATTCAAGAATTTTTGGACCTCTATAGATGACTACTGGGGCATCTTACTTGATGTCTTTATGGCTCCATCCCATGGCAATCCACTAGTTGATTTCATGCAAAAACTTAGAAGAGTTAAAGGTATTCTAAAAAGCAAGGTGTGATCTTCTGCAAATACCATTGAGATTTCATTAAATCAGCTCTAGGAAAAACAAAATCTTTTGTCTTCCATCTTGGACTTGGACCCTTATAACCCTTAGACGAATGTTGATATAAAGGTTGTCAATGAAGAAATTGCCAAGTTATCTATTTCTTGGGCCTCTTGGCTTTCCCAAAGGGTAAAAGCAAAATGGTTAAAGGAGGGAGAGGACAATCTCAAATTTCTTTTCTCTAAGATTCGTATGAGGAGAAATTTCAATAACTCGACTATTCTCAGTGCTTTAGGTGATGGAAGTTCTATTAATGCCAAAGAGACCATTTCCTTACATTTCCAAAATCTGTACAATCCCATCATCATTCCCAATCCTAATGTTACTCTTTTTCCTAAGCGTTTGGAAGTTCCTTCTCATATGATTTCTCTCCTGACTGAACCAGTTACTAATGAGGAAATTAAAAATGTTATTTTTTTCTGGCGATTCTTCCTCATCTCTTGGCCTAGATGGCTTCAACTTTCATTTTTATAAAACGAGATGGCATATTATAGGGCCTTCGCTTTGCAAAGCTATTAAGTCTTTCTTTACCAAAGGCTATCTTCCAAATTGTATTAAAGCAACAACATTAGTGCTCATTCCCAAATCTACGCACTCTTCTTCTATTGCAGATTTCAAACCGATATCTTTATGCAACACCTTATATAAGATCATTTCAAAGATCTTAGCCTCCAGACTCAAACACATCATGCCTTTAGTAATTAATCTGTCCCAAGCCAACTTCATTAATAAATAGATTTCTTTTGATAATGTGATATTAGCTTCTAAGCTTTTGGGGTTCTTCAAAAAATGCTCTAATGAAAATTTTTTGTGCGCTAAGCTTGACATTAAAAAGGCTTTTGAGTCCTTATCTAGAGAATTTGTATTACAAAGGATGGCTCAAAAGGGGATTCCGCAAATTTTTGTTAGTTGGGTTAAAACTTAAATTTCCAACGTGCATTTCTCTATTTGTCTGGATGGAGGGTTAGAAGTCTATATTCCTTCTAATGTGGACATTCGACAGGGCTGCCCTTTAAGCCCCTATATTTTCTATTTTGCTATGGATGCGTTGTCATGCCTTATTGACAATTTGAAAGGCGCTAATTCTTTTCAGGCTGTGGACATTAATGGTCTTCATTTATCTAACCTTCTATATGCCGATGATCTGCTTGTTTTTGGGAAAGCCAATATCGTCAACTGCAAAAATCTTACGAATATTCTTAACGTTTTTGCGAGTTATTCGGCCTTGAAGATCAATCCTGAAAAAAGTGTTATCATACTTAAACAATCCACTCCTCATGCTGCTGAAATTTGTGCCTCCCTTCATATTCCCAATTCCTGTACTAAGCTCATTTATTTGGGCATTATCATCTCCATTAAGAGAACTCTCCTTGCGGATTTCTCTCATCCCATCGACACTATTACTAATAAGCTTTCCGGTTGGAAAGCTAAATCTTTTTCTTTTCCAGGTAGGCTCCAATTCCTCCGCTTCACCATTTGGAACACCATTGCATATTGGATACATGGTGCAATTATACTCAAATCTTGTTGTAAGCAAATTTCAAAAAAGAGCTGCAAAATTCCTTTACCTTGGTGACATTCAAACGAAGAAGATTCATTTAATTTCATGGGCTAACACTTGCAAACCAAAAAATAGAGGTGGTATGGGTATGCCTTCTCTTCAAGCCCTTAGATATGCTTTTAACTGCTCTATTATTTTGAGAATCTACAATACTTCTTCACTATTATCTTCTTGTTTTTTTTTTACCAACTATATCTCTCCATGGAAGGCCCCTGCACATTCTTCCTCTATGTTGTGGAAATCCATTTGCGAGACTGCCACTAGCTCCAGAAATAATTTTACTTTCACGATTACTAAGGATTATTCCATTAGTCTTAAATGGTACCATTGGTGTAATGGAAATCGCCTCTTAGATATGCCACTACATCATTCTCTTACCTTGCTATTTTCCGATCACGTTTTGCTCTCAGTTATTTGATGAATCTAGATGGAAGCTTCCCTCGGATTGCCACTAGACGGTGCTGGAAGCTATTTGCAGTGTGTCAATTTTACTTGAGGGTACTGCCAACTGTTTATCTTGGTCGAATGGTATTAAGGCTAAATTTAATTCTTTTTTGCAAGATTATTATAAGTTTGAAAATGAAGTTTGCTGGCACAAAGCGGTATGGTATAAACATTGTGCGCTGTGGTTCTCGGTTTACGGCTGGTTGTGTTTTTCTGAGGGCCTTAAGACGGCTGACTCTCTTATTAGGAGAACATTGGTGTGAATCCTATTTGCTGCTTGTGCAACTCCAAACCGAAAAGTGTTTCTTACCTTTTCTTTGATTGTGACTTCTCTTACACCATTATCTTGAGTCTTCTGCTTGATTTAAGCTCTTTTCTTTTGAGGCCAAATCTCAGCCAAGTTGTGAAATTTATAGAGAGCCTTAATTATTCCACGGGGAGTAAGAAATGTTTGAAATTGATTACTCTTTGGGCTGCTATCTATTATACTTGGAGGGAGCGGAATTACAGAAAGTTTTCTAGTAGTTTTAAGAGCTCTTCCACTGTTCAGAGGACTATTAAAAAGGCTAGTAAGGTGAAAATTGAGAACTGGAATTATGGGGACAAACTGGCTGAATTACTTTCATGATGGAAGCTCATTCTTCCTTACTTATGTAGCTTGCCGAAAGATTTTTTTAGGACTGTGCTGCTGTTTGATTTTTTAGGATGCTGGGCAATGATGTAGAGGTTGCTATCTCTATCCCCTTTGGATGACTGTTTATTTGCAACTTATTTTGGATGACATTTCCGCAACTGGGTGAATTTGAGGGAAAGCTTATGCACTGCAACCTCATTTTTGCCGATCCCACCCCCTATGGTGTTTATGGGGGTTCCCGGTTATTTTTGTTGTTATTCTTTTACATGTATAATTTTCTTTTTACTCCCAGTTCGTGAGTATTTTTTTTTTGTCCCACTTGAGGGGGTTCTCCTCAATTTTTGGTCTTTTATACATGTAACTAGCATCAACTTTTAATGAAATTTGGGCTTAGCCCCTTTTAAATGCGCTTTTTGGTTGTTTGGACCATTATAAATGCGCTTTTTGGTTGTTTCAGGAATGGCATGTTAGTGCAGGTAACGGTGGTTGATTAGGAGTTGACTACGGCCACTCACATATGCCATCTATAGTTTTTCTCCATATAAGAGTTGCTCCCATATGATGATCCCACGAAAAAAATGACATTGTTAGTAAAACAAATTTGAAGAAAAAATTAAGTTTTTTTGCATGATTGGTAATAAGATTTACGCCATAAAATCTTAAGGCTTATGCCTCACCACACAAAAGAAAACACTCCATACCTAATTGCATAATTTAAAACCTTGCCTCGAATGAGTTAATCTTGTTGAATCCATAAGTTGGGGTTTGGATATGTAGTTTCTCAGTCATCATTTTTGATAGTCGATGAGGGCAAGGATGAGATCCATGAATAAATCACATGAGATAATATCTAATTAGAGCATGAAATTGAAAATGCCAAGAGTGGTAGTTGGTAGATGTAAACTTTATTGTGATTTTAGGGGTTGGAGTAATGGAGATGAGAGGAAAATTTGGAGAAAAGGGTTGTTGAGAAGATTACTAACATTTATGTATAGTTGAGTAGAAGAAGACATGGTTGCAGTAATGGTAGGAGATTTTTGGTGCTGTTGTTTATGCTAGCCATTGAAGAGAAAAGAAGCTTTTTTGTGAAAGCTTAGAATGTCTTAGATATCATTACAGGATTTGAGATTAAATGAAGTTTTCAATGCATAATGGTTAATGTATCTCAACATATCATGCGTGTTTAATAGAAAAAACTGAAAGAAAATAATTATAGCAGAAGCTATAAAAGAAATATCATCAAATACAGCAAATGCTCTAAGTAATATTGTAAATTGATGGCAGTTGAGTTATTGCCTTACTTATCACCCACAAAAATCGACACAAACAAATGAGTATCTCTGCTTTATCTCCCAAATTTTCAAGTGAAATTCCTTCATGTACCTCTCATTGTTGGTTGCTTGAGCATCTTAATCTCTATGCGGCCGTAAGCATAATTAAATCTCACTAAATCACATAAATATGTGTGCTAGTATTTATCTATTTATTGTATTTTGATTACTCATCTTGTACGATTTTGCTCGACAATAATATTCTATTCCTAACAATATCTCTCACTTAAGAAAACAATAAAATATACTAAAAAAACGAGTCCCACCTTGTATCAACCACTTTACCATCATCAACAACACCATCAATAGCAGATAACGTCACCAATCAAAATTATAGAAATTATCTTTAAAGCATTTCAATAAAGCCTTGCATGGCAGATATTCCCTAAGTTGAATGCAAAGGATTGAATAGTGCCCGGACATGATCAGATTCAGCTAAATCCCCTTCATTACTGAAGATTACAGGCAAATTGCTCCGTGAAAGTATGAAATTTCTTCGAGAAGAGATTTGAGAGATTGCTTTTGGAGTTATTGGTCACAGCATAATTTATGTATAGGTAACAAAATCACTTGGCGGCTTACAAAGACAACTTGTCAAAGCAATGGATTTGAGATCAAATGAATATCCTTCTGCAAAAGATTTCGGTGATATCTATACTCTCATTATGTTGCAATTTAGAATATTTTCTCTCCTGACAAATGAGACTTCAAAAACTCCAGCACTAGCAAGTGTAAAGAAACAAAAATTGGGTATGGGTACAGTTGGGATCATGAAAATCAATATTTGAACACGCATTTGATGCATACCAAACACATAAAAGATATTTAGAAGAATCAGAACATAATCTTACATATTTTGGTTGAACCAGAGAACTTCTAAGCTTTAGAACAGTAAGACAATGGGCATGCAGATTGCACCAAGCCCATGGACATGCAGATTGCCTAAATCAAAACCTAAGGCTTCCAACTGACTAAATTGGTTCAAGCTATCCTTGAATCGGCTGAGAGTAAGACCCCACATGAAGGAGAACTTCCTTCACGACGATGATGACAAAAATTGGTGTCCCCCTCTCCCCACCTCCACCCCACATGCAAAATTCCCCTAAACTCACCAAGATTTGTTGCATTGCTCTGAATTTGTAGATGCATGGATTGCTTAAATTAGATTTGGAAGGCTTTGAATTGGTTGCGACTAAATCTTCATGTGTGGTCTGGGGTAGCAAGTGAAGGGGGCCTCCTCAACGATGAGAGTGGTAGTTCACAAGTCACCAAGACCTTCACCCCCACTGCCACCCACCAAATTGACCTCACCATTAACAACTCATTAATGGCTTCCAATTGCGCGCATTATTTTGCTATTCGTTTTGGAAACCAATTATGCCTTCAATGCTCCATTGATTCACAAACTAATTGTCTTAAATGCTCCTCTCATGAAGAAGAATTAATCCAAGTTAAATTCTCAATGCATTATAGATAATTTCCAACAAGCCAATTCAAGAGATGCAAAACCTTCTTAGAATTGTTCTCTCCAATTAGAACACCCAAATTAGATCTATTTCCATTGATGCACTCATAAGAATGTTGTTTATACTGTGAGATACTTAATCATCAACTTGAGGCATTACCAACTAAAGCACAAACATCAAAATGAGATATGCTGAGGAAGATAATGTGCATTGATGTTGTTCTAGTTATTTTATTTTTTGTTTTTAATTTATTTTTGATATAGCATGCCTAAGACATTGCTGCCTATAAAAATGAGGAGTGTTTTCTAGTATTTAGATGACTTTGTTAGGTCTTATTTACTGTTGCAAGTTATTTCAATTCAACTAGTATTAAGTATTTAATTAAAGTCTCACTCTTCCCTTCCTTCCTACATATTGTAACACTATGCGTCTTCCTTCTGTCACTAGATCAGTTGTCTTTAGCTATTGATTGACCCATCCCTACTATGATCTGCTCATGCCCTAGCTTCAAGTGTTCAACATGCCACGCTACTCTCCTATTGCAATTTTTCTTGCATAAAGTTGTTAGGCCAAGGAATTAAGCATCTTCTATTGTTGCTATTATTCTAAATCAAAGGCTAGTAGCCCGGCATAGAAGAAAGATTGATCTCATATTGTTTCAAGTTAAATGAACGAAAACTTGCAATATAAAATCAAATATTGGATCATTATCTAATTCTAAGTATTTTTAGGATATAAATGAAAACACGGAGGCATGTAATTATACAAGTTATATATATATTCCTCTCAAACTTGTAGGCATTGTCGAATATGAATTCTCTGGGCACATCACAGATCTTGACAAATCCAGAGAAATGCTTCTCCCTCGACCGACCAATGTGGTCTGGATCTTAAAATTTGTGCTATCTTCATTCTTTAATCTAAATTATTTTGTAATTGGATTGTTTTCATAATTGAGATTTGATCAGTTCTGCCATGTGTTGTTTTTTATTTATATGGTTTGAATCGTATTTGATTTACAATTTCATTCTCATTCTCAATTTTTTTGCAATTAAATTTTCATGAATTTTAATTATTTTTTTGAGCGAATTAAGTGTGTTTTTATTTTAATTTGGCATCAAATGAGACTAATGTTTGCCTAAACTAAGAGTTAATAACATGTAAATTGTGAATTTTTGGATGTTTTTTTTATGAGTATGGAGTTAGATTCATATAAATTGAATTTTTGGATGTTTCTTTATGTATCCCACCGAAACTAGGTTTGCATGCTGGACCTTGGACCTGCATTAAATTGGTATCAAAACTTTATAGTTAGACTATGGTTGTATACAATAACAACATGATTATCCTGTTTAGCATTACATTTTCACATTCGCTGACAGATATGACCTTGCAAATTTAACTAAATCAATAATTAGGAAGATTTCTTTCATCACTACCATTTATTTGATTTTGAAAGAGTAAAAATCACTAATGACATGTTCAATCTTATTGGTGAAATAAAATTGACATTGCCTAATATGAATCATAAACATAAATGAAATTTTATCATTCGATGAATACAGAAGCAAATTGTATAATCTCTTTAAAAGTTATAAAAAAAGCAATTCTAGAATGCTTGAATATTATTAAAGGTTGATAAATCTTGTAGTTAAATATGATACATCTTAAAACTATCTTGTTACCATTTATAAAACATTCAAATGTCTAAGGAGAGAAATTAGGAAAAAAATTAAGATATAATTTACCAAAGACCTAAATGAAGCTTTATCAAGATCTTTAAGTATTAAGACATATTATGAATATTTTATTAAACTATCACACATATAATACATACTTGGGGTATAAGTGAGCCAAGCCAACTCACGAGCCGGCTCGAGCTCGACTCTTTAATGAGCATGGGAGTCGAGCTTATCGAACCATGAGTTTGAGCTCGAGCCTATACTCAAGCTCGTATATTAAACGGCTCGGCTTGAAAGCTCATTAAGCGATTTGATTAAATTAAAATATATTAAAAATAAAAATTCTTAATTTTTTTTTCATTTAAAACTAAGAAATTGAGCTCAATAATTGAGTCGAGCTCGAGCCTATGAATTTTTTAACGAGTTGAGCTCAATATTGATAAACGAGCTCGAATCGAGCTCAATAATAGCTAAACAAGCTTAGCTCGATTAGGGAGATACGTGACTCGACTCGACTCTTTTACATCCCTAACACATACCATTAGAGAAATTTTTTACTTTCTTCTCTAAAGCTCATCAAACATACACCAACACACCAATCCTACAAAATTGAATTTGATTTTATTGAATAAGTTATAATTCATGAATATTTGTTGACCACTAATCCACTACCTCATCACTATCCACTAACCTAACTCCTCATAATTGCTCAAAACACTCATCCCGTAAAAAGATTCAGTCGAAGACCCCTCACGCTCTTGATATCGAACTCAGCCGCACGAAGAATCGCACATAGGAACCCTCACGCCTGCTCGAAACCACTTGTTCTCTCTGTGCCGCACGCATAAGCCCTCTCGACTTCTCTTTTTCGCACACAGGAACCAAACTTCCACTCCCTCTTTGTTTATTCGCACGACCGCACGCAGGAGCTGAAGGCCCTCACAACCTTGTTCGCCCCCTCTCTCCATCTCACTATGTTGAATCCCCCCAGATGCACATGTTCTCTCTCTCATTCTCTATTGGTCGCATGTACAAACAACAATCAAGCCCTCTCGTCCTCTCGGTACCGCACGTAGGAGCTCCCAACCGAGCCCACTCCCTTGTTTTCTCTATATTGCACACAAGAGCCGAAGCCAAGAAAAGACCTCGGTCCTTTCAGCCTTTGATCCCTCTATACGCAACCCCCAGCTTGTGCACACGTCCAACCCATCGTCAATCTCCAATCATATTACCCTAACTGCTGAAGAACCCGCGTCCATTGTATCTTTGATCCGGTCGGGAGAAGAACAAGAACTAAAAAAAAACCCGTGTCTATTGTATCTTTGCTCTGACTACAAGAAGAACAAGAAATAAAGAAGACCGCATGCCCATTATATCTTTTGATCAGACTGGGAAGAATAATGAATTATATGAAGACCCTACATCCATCATACTATATAGGCATGTCATATATGCTTGTTTGTTTAAATTCAATTTTATTTATCATTTCATCATCAATGTACATGCCATAATTCATTAATAATAAATATTATAAAGAATATTAGTATGACAACATTTTCATTACTTCATATCATTTACATAATTTGCTATATGATTTGAAATTTTGAATGACATTATTCACATAAAATTAACAGTTAAATGTGATAATAATGAGACTATACTGCTGTCAACATAAGATAATGTGAAATCCTTAAAAACTTTGCAAAAGAATGTTTAAGAAATTAAATACAAGAAATATTTTGGTATTAGTCCATATAAAATCATACAATATATTGGGACAAATGCATATCATTTAAAATTTTAAAAAAGTATTGATATTAATCTACTTTCAATTTATTTCATTTAATTTTATTACGTGAACCTACTGCTCATGCCTTAGGATTTTCTTCCCTTTTCATCTCCTTATAGTGAATTGATATATTGCACTTTACTATACATCTTTATTCATCTTATTCCAAAAGCTACCTTATATGTAGATATTTCTTCCACTATTGATGGTGGATATAAAGAGTACATTGTGCATTGAAATGACGAATTACTTTTGATGATCCATTTATTGCTTTATAGAAAGCACATTAGTTATGCCAATATTTGCATAACAAATGTCAAATATGTAATCTGTTGAAGTCGAATTTTTTCAAGTCTAGCAAAATGATATAAATTTAAAAACTTATACCCTTGTGCATTGATGTTGATTTGATTTTTTTTTTCCTTTTTTATTTTTTAGTTTATTTTTTATGTAACATGTGTGTTAGTTCCTATGAAAATGATGCGTTCTATAGTATTTTGATTACTTCAATATGTATTATTTACTACTACGAGCTATTTCAATTCAATTAGCATAATGAGGCATAGAGTTTTTCAACAAATTACTAAATACAATTTATATTTTCTCTCAAACTTAATGTGTGTTATTAGATGTTGATTCTTCAAGTGAATAGTAAGTCTTAAAGACAACTTCTAAGGGTTTTGCTTTTCGTACCAACTTGAGGTATGGATTTTCAAATTGGTGACTTTGGATCCTTGTTCTTTCATCTAAACTATCTTGTGATTGAATTATATGCGTGATTGAGATTAGACCAAGTTAATTAAATATCAACTTCCATTTTTATGTGGTGTAAATGTTCTTGTTGTGAAATTTTATACCAATTCAAATAAGTAGCTCACAAAAACATTTCAAGTTATGAAACAATTGCCCCTTTATCTTGTTACAATTACAATGTGAACAACTAGAACATAACTTATAAAAATGTCAATGAGGTGGAGCGGAGCTCATCTACTTACATGACCTTAAGAGATTTATGATCATCAATTGTTTGCAACATGGATGATAAAAACACCAACAAAAAGTCAATGAGATGGAGATAACCCATGATATGGAACATCATAGCTAAAGTTTTCCTTAAGGCTAGCTTATCATAGTTTGTTACATGATTTCTAGAATGTTCTTACTAGCTTATATAAGCAAGGTATTATAAGGAGGGGAGAAGATGAATTTTATATATTTTTTAAGCCTTGAGCTTGTTAGTTATCTAGTTTTATGTATCTCTTCTTGCATCTCCTTCTCCTATTGGATCCTGCCTACATGAACATCATAGCTAAAGTTTTCCTTAGGACTAACTTATCATAGTTTGTTACATGTTTGTTATATGATTTATAGAATGTTCTTACTAGCTTATATAAGCAAGGTATTGTAAGGAGGGGAGAAGATGAATATTATATGTTTTTGAAGCCTTGAGCTTGTTAGTTATATAGTTTTATGTATCTCTTCTTGCACATCCTTCTCCTATTGGATCCCGCCTAAAAGATACTTTTGGTTGGAGCATTTGGAGTTATTACATCATTTGGAGTAGGGAAAACAAACTACTCTGGTCTTAGAAACATCTTTGGAATGGCGCGGTGTGCCCAAGACCTACCAAACAGTGTTAGTTAGCAATGCCTTGACGGGTTGGCAGGGACGCTTCAGGTTGATAGGGTGCTAGCAAAGTTATGACGGTAAGCTGCATTACGTGGCTTCAGAAGTCTTCATTTCTGTCGGTACTTTCGCCGCCGCTGCCGGCTCTTTTCCAACAATTGCATATGTCGCCATTTACAGCATAAGGGGCTTTCTGGCCTTCACCGACTGCTGTTGAGGGTGGAAACAGAGGCAAAGAGAATAGTGGCAACACTACAAAAACGATTGTTATCATTGCCCTTCCTATTGCTTTTGCCTTGGTGGCGTTATGTGTTTTCTTCCTAATGCAATTAAGAAAGAAGAGAGCACTGAAAAGAATGCCAACAGGACACCTTGTAAAGAAGGAGAACATGAGAAGTACTAAATCTTAGTTATTTGATCTGGATACAATTAAGAAAGCAACAAATAATTTCTTTGAAGAAAATAAGCTGGGAGAAGGTGGATTTGGACGCTATGTCATTGACTTCAGAGGTGCTGTTGTTGAGCGCAAAGCAGTTGTTGCTCAAGAAAGATTGCTTCTTAGTCACTGTCTTGTCCTATCTGCACTTGTCTGGAGAATAAATCCAAAAGAGGTCAAAGATATGTTTGTTGTGATAAGAGATTGTGCTGTTGAACTTGATGAAACTGATAACACTATAAAACTTCAGATCACAATCAGTTTAATGTTCTCACTTGTGATTTCCTTTGTATATAATGCTTTGAGGTCAAGTTCTGCTGAGATTTTACTTAAAGACATGAGCTCATTTGACACTTTTATGGTGTTTTAAGAAACAAGGTTATGGAAGGGTTGAGGGCAGAAGGATATGATGTCTACAAGAAGGTCCATATGGAGATCTAGTTTATTCATTGGGAATCACATTTGCTGTAGGCATACCTCCTCTACTTCAGATTTTGGAGACGGGTTCTTCAAAGGCTAAGGAGAATTCTGCTAAGATCCTTGGGAACCTCTATAATCACAACAAGGATATTAGAGCATGTGTACGAAGCGTTGATGTTGTCCTTGCTTTATTATGGTTGCTGAAAAATCTTTTGTTCATATTCAAAATCTTTGACCCAGGAGGATTGGCTATGTTCTCTACACACTTACCTCTCTATCAATGACACGCCTCGACGGAGTCAAATTCTTTAGATGCTAGGGGAGTATGATGTGGAACATCATAGCTAAAGTTTTCCTTAGGATTAGCTTATAATAGTTTGTTACATGACTTCTAGAATGTTCTTACTAGCTTATATAATCAAGGTATTGTAAGGAGGGGAGGAGATGAATATTATATGTTTTCGAAGCCTTGAGCTTGTTAGTTATCTAGTTTTATGTATCTCTTCTTGCATCTCCTTCTCCTATTAGATCCTGACTACATCAACCCAACTAACACCTCCTTTAAATACAACAAGAGGATGATCTTAACAAATTAACAAGGCCTTGTGAAATGCATCATTCATCACTTCTTCAAACCATAAGCCTTACTCCCACCACTTAACCCTGTTTTTTTCAACATATACTTTAGTGACAAGTTCTATAGGATTATTGGTAGATTGAATAAATCTCTATCATTTCTAAAAATCACCATTCTTATTTTAACCAAGAGTAAAAAGTTACTCTCTTTTAACATTTATTAGTCCCAAATGTTAGAACTGCATATGTCAATATTTGCTATCATGAAAATAAGTAAGATGAGAACATCATTGAAGAAAACCCACTTAAAAATGAAAACCTTCATATACTAGATATAATATCAAGAGATAACATAAGCTATGAAGGAAATAAATACTCATAACTTGCCATTTAAAAATGATCAGAGAACATCAATACGAACAATGACCAGAAAATTATGTCGAATGAGTAAATGTATGCATTTACTACAATCATGAACTTGTAAATGGGACAGTAGCACACATCACTGCTTCTACCTTTAGGCATCAAAGAGTTTGTTGTTACAAGAGTTCCTTTCTCATGGAAATTGCAGCATTTGCGAGCACTTCACGCAAAAGCTACATTTTCCATCATACAACACATTCAAATACTAACTAAAACACAGATGCAACTTAATTTACAGTGAAGAGAACAGGCCTCCATTATCATTTTAAGTTGGAGCAGTTTTTGTACCTTTTTCACCAACCATCACAGCCTTCTCATAGTCAGCTTCCACAGGGTGCACAGAACACTCCACAGCAGCAACAGGACTCCGGCAAGAAATCACATTCCTCATAAAAATCACCATGAATGCCATCAATGCACCACAAACAAGACCAAACAACCATGCCATGACATTCATCCTACTGTAATTATTTCTCTGATGAATGCCGGATCCATTTTCAGAAGCCACCATGTATGCACGAGGATCCAGAGGCTCAGAATGCATCAGGTAAGGAGCTCCATGCGTAACTACAAAGCTCCAAGAGTAGATACGGCTACCATTATTTGAATTTCTTTCCTTAGAAAGAAAATAATCACTCGATGAGCTTATACCCACTAGAAGTGCCTCCATCTGCAAGACACTCGAGATATCAACTGGGCAGGAGATGAATGGACTCGCAGGTCTCCAAGCCCTAAATTTGCTTAACCTCACTTCAATTCTCTTTGAAAACCCATCATACTCGACCCAAGAATGTAGCTTCCCTCCGCTGCTCACATCTACATCACCCGAAGAAAATTTACAGCCTTCAGCGCTTGATTCACGACCAACACTAATCCCGATGTGACCACGGCTTGCATTGCTAGTAAATTCCACCAAAAGAACGTTTTTTGACAGTCCAAACAGTCGCGAATCAGCTGAATCGAGAAAGAAAGCTAGGTTATTGGCCCCGGAAGAGGAAAGGGAGAAGCAGAAATAGGTGGAGAACCCAGGCGTTCCCCTTCCCCGGAGGAACTTGAAGGGTTTCCTGTAAAGGACCTTTCCGGCGCCGATCATTTTAACTGTCGAATCTTCAACCACGGCATCGCCGTAGAGAGCTATAGCGGAGTCCAAAGTGACATTTTTAGGGAAATGGTCGAAGGTGAAGGAAATAGGCGTTGCTGTTGCTAGTGCTCTCAGGGCAAAGTTGGTGAGGGAGAGGAGGAGGGCGAGGACGAAGGGGAAGTACCTTGAGGTGAGGGGGATAGCCATTGTCGGAGCTTGTGCTCTGTCCTCGGGAGATTCCTTTGTTGCCTATGCTTGCATTCAAGGTTTCAGCTTTCTTTTGCAGATGCACATGGATTAGATCTAGGGTTTGAAGAAAGTAGGTCCATCGCGTTCCGGATGGGCTCCACGCATCACGGCCGCTACTGTGGTTTCCATTTTAGCTTCTGCAATGGTAAAGTGTAATGCGGCTACCGTGGTTGCCATTAAACTAACTAAGAAAAAAAAAAACTGGAGGGAAATCATTTTATTCCTCAAATTTCTACATTAAATGAATATTCTTAAAATAATTTTTATTTTAACAAATAATTAGCAACTTCTTAAATTTTGGCTCTTGTTAAAACTAACATCACACACAGCTCACTTTTTAGTCTCTTAATTGGGAGTTTGAGCTACCAACTAAGAGGTTTTAGATTTGAGTATTGTGTATGCGATGTGCATTTGAGTTTGTCTTAATTGGCCTAACTGCCCCCCTCGAAATTTTTTTTTTTCTGCTTATTTGATTTGATTTGATTACTCTACCTAAACTTTTTTATACACGCACATCGCAGACTCAAATAATTAGCAACTTCTTAGATTTTTTTAATTGGGAGCTTAATTGGCCTTAATTTTTTCTTATTTTATTCACACGCACATCGCAGTTTGGACCTAGGTATTTTAATTAAGGTCAATCCACACCTATTCGCTTTATTCAACCAAGTCAAGCTATGTAGCGTGCAATTCACTAAAACAAGTTATACACTAATGGATCGTTTGGAAAAACTTTCTAGCCTGTTTGTTTTTTAGATCACATCAATTATAATTTTGTTTGGCTGTTGATTTCTTAATGTTTTCTCACAACTTCTCATAAATTTTTGTGATAAAAATCTATTTTTTGCAACCATAATAATGAAATTATATTATCTATAACAATTTCACAATCAACTTTATAAAACGATGCAACCATCCCAAACAAATCGTAAATCAATATTTAAATCATTACAAGATCTCAAGAGATAACCACTTTAATAAATTGTGGCAAAAACAAATGCCAACGAGCCCCCAATTCTCATGAGCACGCAAGCTAAATAGAAGCTAATAATAGAGTTTGTTGGGCACAGAGATCTGCGTTCAGACAAGTGGATGACCGCCCTACCTAGCTAGGCTTTGCAGTTTGGCATTGTGTTGTGGAGGGAGAATAGTGAGGCCAATAAAGCTATGACAAAAATAATAATAGACGTTGGCAAAAGTTGCCATGACCAGTCTGGTAGTTCTAATATTGCTTGTCCATGAATGCCATATATTTGTTAGTAAAAACTTCACAGGGCTTCTCATATGCAATTGATCTGCGCTTGGAATTAACAGCTCTTGCCTGCATATTGGGAAAGACGAGATAGATGGCTTAATTGCTACGAGGCCAGTATGGACCACGAGCACTTTCTAGTACTCGTGGCTGGAGTTCCAACTGTTCTATCTCAGATCCGTAGGGGTGTGAATGAGGGCAAATTATTAGGTCCGGACATCCAATTAAAACTTATCACGTCGCCTGCACTTTGATTGTATTTTTTGATTGCACTTTAGGTGCGCTTTGCCTGCGCTTTAACTGCACTTTGTCTACGTTTTACTTGTGCTTTTGACGCTCTTAATTTAAAATAATATTTTATCAATATCCGGACCTATCTCCACGTCCAATGACCGGACGTAATAATTTGCCGTGAATTAGGAAGATAAAATAAAATCTACACATTCAAGAATTATGTTCCAAAATTTATTTCAGATAAAAATACTTTCAGTTTTAAATAATCATGGGCTATCTGTTACAAATCTGCATGAATCATATTTGAGCAATGTTGGAATCATGTTCAAGTAGGGTTCCAACTTTGTTTGATCAATATTAGAACAACATTCGAGCACGACATGGTTCGAATCAGCTTAGAATAAGATTGGAATCCTATTTTAAAATTGTTTGATCATGAACAACCTTCTAAATACATGCAATTTAAACAATAAACCCTTAAAGAATATACCAAAACCACACAACCTACTTCACACACTTAGATAGTTTGTTATGACAACCTACTCTAGCCTAGGTTAGTCTGTTGGTGTGAATTATCTGTCGTGTGCTTTGCATGTAGAGCATCATGTGTTTATCTATTTATTTTCAGCACTATGAATGTCATACATTTTTATATTTCTATTGGTGAACTTATGCTCTTTAAGGACTGTATTACAAGCATATATTAGGTAATTACACAATTACTCTGGACATTTTATATTCATACATGCTTATTGTTTCTTAAATAGTTTATTAGATTTTTGCACGAGTTAAAGTAGAATGTACCTAGGAATTATTATATACATGTATAAATATAGTTTGTATATAAATCGAGTTGTATAGCATCTTGAGTTGTGAAAAAAATCCAATGCATCTGCTTATATATACAAATGGAACTTCAAAAGATAATATCCTCTCCCTTGAAAGATACTCTCTTTTGAAATTTCATAGAAGACCCGTAGCTCAAATACAATAAGCAGATATATTTGATTAAATATATATGGTAGGCTTAGAAACTCAAGTTTATTGTGGTGGAGCCTGTCTACCTTATTTTTATGTAGAGTCTGAGTCTATTGTATACATTCAAATCAATAAATGAATATAATTTCTTTTATTTATACAATTCTCTTATTTGCATCATTTCATATACTACATGCATGTACGTGGTAGCTTACATTAGGGGGTTTTAGCTTTTCTTAAATTTTCCTCGGTGTGCATGTTTCAGACTTTGTAGAAACGTGTATACTAATTTTAGGACAATACAACTTTGGTTACTATAGACACCAACCCCTTTACCTATTCATACATATATACATGCTTATTTTATTTCTATTACATACGTAGATCCTAGGTGTATACCTACAGCTAGGAAGGTAGCAGGGTCCCCATTACGCACGGGGGATGCAACACTTTTCCTGTTGGTATAGGGTCGTTATGCTGCCAAAATTTCTAAGAAATTTTAGTAGTTAAAAAATTTAACTAGGTAATCTATATAAGATAAAATTTAGAGTCTTTAGCAAATCATCTTGTTAGCGTCACTTAAACTTGAAGTCGAACTACTCATTTTGAGTCATTGATTTATAGTTTGATCTATTCCTTCAATCTTTTAGGACAAAGCTAACCTTATCATGCATCATATCTAAGACAATTGCGCATGTATTAGGTTGTTAGATGACAGCTCATTCTAAGTAGGCATAAGCTCAGAGGTATTTGCATACCTCAACTCTATGATAAAAATAATATTATGTATTTAAATATATTTTCTACAAAAAAGTATTATTTTTTTAGGGAATGATTGATATTTTCAAATATGTAAGGCAACTTTCTTATATGTTAAAGTAAAAATGAGTTTAATCTCTACCGTAACCAAAGTTTTCTCTTCGAAGATGTAATTTACTACCACTATAGGCCCCAAGATTCTAGCATAAAATAAATCCTGTCTTAGTTTACTAAGAGTGGGAAAAAATCTCTAGACGTCAACTAAAACCTATCATGGGTTAATTTTATATTTAAAATGATAAGCAAAAGTGAATTTTATCATTCGGGATAATTTTTACATTCCCTACGTCAAGTTTGGATACGAAAATAAATTATTTCTTTCCCCAAATCGAGAATATAGTGTCAGTATTTTCTTCGGGATAATTAATACTAATTGTGCAGATTTATCTAAAGAAATATTAAATATAAAATCAATGATAAGATCATTTAATTTGTCCACAATCATGTGAAATGCTTGGTTAGAATGGATTTATCTAAAGAAATATTAAATATTGTTGCGTCCTGAAATATTCTTGGAGGTAGAGAGTGATATAGTTTAACGTCTTAACTTTGTATGAAGATCAAGAACACAAACATAGAAGAGAGTATGATTATAGAGTTTATAAGGGAGACCATAATTTATATGTGGAAAATCCTAAAAAGGAGAAAAATCACGGGGCCTAGCCCATTTTGAATGAATCCACTAATATTTGTAATTGATTACAAATGAGGCCTTTCCTTAGAAGGAAGGTCTTGGCTCTATGTAACAAATATACATCATTCAGAGTGCTTTATATGCTGGGAGTTGGAAGAGATAATGTTGATATGTTCATTTGGGCAGTAGGACTATAGTCGGCGAGCAATATAGGCCGGAAGGACTACAGTCGGATGACGATGGTCGGAAGGATCGTAGTCGGGCGATGGAGGTCGAAAAGATCATAATCAGACGGCGGTGGTCGGAAGTATCGTAGTCGTTAGTAAACGGTGGTTAGAAGGACCGTAGTTGACGATGGTCATTAGAAGGATCATAGTCAGTGGGCGATTGGGATAAGGAGGACTGTAGTTGGCAATGGTCATAGGAAGGGTTGTAGTCGGCGGGTTACTGGGGGTAGGAGGACCATAGTTGGCAATGATCATTGGAAGGACCGTAGTTGGCGAGCGATTGGGGTCGGGAGGACCATAGTTGACAATGGTCATTGGAAGGACCGTAGTCGGATGATAGTGGTCAAAAGGACTGTAGTCGGGTTGCGAAGGTTAGGAGGACCATTTTTAGGTGATGGTGGTCAGAAGGATCGTAGTCAGTGAGCAATGATGGTCAGAAAGAATAATGTCTAACGATGGAGGTCGGAAGGATTGTAGTCGGCGGGTAGTGGAGGTTGGAAGGACCGTAGTTGGCAAGCGGAAGTCTGATGTTGGGTAGAAATACAATAAAAGTCTGGCAACAGACAGAAGTCCGACGATGGATAGAAGTCCGACGACGAGCAGACATATGACATCGGGTAGAAGTTAGATAAAAGTTTGATAGTGGTTGGCAGACTAGCAGAAGTCCGGCTATGGTCGGCGAGCTGGCAAAAGTCCGGCGATGGTTGGCAGACTGGAGGAAGTTCAGCGGTGTTCGATGAATTGGCGGAAGTCCGACAGTGGCCACGAAGAACTTTAACAGTGGTTGAGGAATGGGCGGAAGTCCATCGGTGGCCATGAAGAACTCTAGCGGCGGTCGGCGGCGATGAAGCTCCCAAATTCTTCCCTTCTTTCCCTCCTCTTTCTCCTCCTTCTCCCCCTCCTCTCATGAGAAGAGTGGAGCCTATTTATAATTTTTTGAGAGTGACATGATTTGTAATTATGTGGAGGATTAAGGTCAAAATGGGAGTGGTTTGAAAGGGCGGCTGATAATGATCCCCTTGATCGTGGACCATTTAATGGTCATTTGAATGCCTTAATTATATCGAAATTAAGTGATCTTGGGCTCATTAGATTTGTCTCATCGAGCCGCTCGATTCGACTATAAGCATGTCACATTTAGAAACCGTTTGGTAATTCACATTATGGTTTGAATCTTTCAAATATACTTTGGGCCCTTGATTTGGGCTCAGATCTTGATGGTTTTGTTGTCAATGGGTTCGTTTTTTTGAGACATTCAGTTCCGATTGAAAGTTCGTTGAAATCAGAATTCAGATGATCTCCAATTTAATTTTTGAAGTTTCCAACTTGATTTTGCCTTGAGATTCGTGCCTGATTAAGATAATTTTTTATGATATATCAAATATAAAATCAATGGTATGATCATTTAATTTGTTCACAGTCATGGGAAATGCTTGGTTAGAATTTCTTTATTTAAAATTAAGCATTTTAAATTTAAATTAATTTATAAATATTACTTAATATTTTTATTCTTAATGTATTAAAATTATTTATTTAATTATTTAAATACTTCAAAAATTAAATTGGCCGGTCGGTTCAGCTTGGTTCGATGTAGAAACAGTTTTCAAGATGAATCAGATCAGCCTTAAGACCGGTGCTTGGTTGAGCTGGTCGGATCGATCAGTCCAGTCTGATTTTTAACCCCCTTGTTTTAACACAAGTGATTATATAAGGAGTTAATGTGCTAAAACCTAGAAATTGAAATTAGTGTATTCAACTATTCATGGGAGATCAATGATGCATTCATCCATGGTCATATGCTTCTTTCCTGTTTGATTTATAAAATTCTATAGTCAAATACTTTTACTATGTTTCTTAGTCCTCATAATCTATTAGCATAAACCTCACTTATGTAATAACCCACTAAAATAGTTTTTTTTATGAGTCATTATAAGTCAAAATAAAAAACCATCTTGGCCATAACATAAAAATTATAGTGATTTAATTACAATAATTTTTCATAATTGTTTTGGTATTGGTGAAAATCTTTAAGAAATTGATGCCTATCGTTACAATTGGAGGTTTTGATATCGTTAGGTGTTCGTTTTACAAACCGGTTTCACTAGAATTTTTTAAATAAAATGAGAAATTTTATGAATATTTTTCTATAATGTGATTAAATGATTTCATGTCAAGACAATGTAGCAAGAGTATGATATTGATAAGGATCTTTCAGGTTCTTGTTATTTTAACTATTCTTTTGTACTAAGAGCATGATATATATATAAAAGATAATTTGTGAGGGCATCTCCAACTGAAAAACTCATTTTTCACTCCAAAATGCAGTAATACACCAAAATGCAGTAACTTGTCTTCAACCGAGCTCCATTTTCTAACACCAAAAAAAGAATATTCCTAGTATATTCTTTCTCATATTTCATTTTATATATTTTTAATCATTAATATTATTTATTGATTTTTTGAATTAAATCTATTATAATTAAAAAAATATTTTTTGTTATATAAAATAATTTGGAATATAAATATGTCATAAATAAATAAATATTTAGTTAATAAATTTTTATCTTAATGTTAACTTACATTAATTAATTTTGTAAAAAAATTTTTAGATTCTAAAATAAGATATTTCTAATTTATTATTTAATTAATAATAAAAATTCTAACTTTAATCTTTAAATTAATAATTAGTTTCCAATTTAAAAAAAATAAAAAACAAATGCGTATGAACAGTGCGACGCCAATATTGGCGTCGCACTGTTCATTCCTTCAAATTGCCGGGCAGATATAAAGATCAGGTATGGAGGGAAGGAGGAACGGCAACCAGTGTTGCCGTTCGGGTGGAGAATGATCCTGTGGGGGTGTATCAAAAGCAAGAAAAAGGCCATCCATGGAAAGACCAATGGCATGAATCTTGTTGGAGTAATTGCCCAGGAGAAGGAAAGGTGACTTCCAGATCAGGGAATATATAAGAAAATAAAAAATATTCATGATTATTTGGGGATGCAGTATACATAAATATATTGAATATTTGATCGATAATTTTATTTCTTCGTTTCTACTTTATTATTGATAAGAAATTAAATAAATCTATTTGTATAAATTAAAAAACAAAAAAATTCTTCCAATTTAAAATCTAGAACATTACAAGTTCTTGTAATGAGGAAAAAATATATCTAACCGTCTCTTGCCTCTCAATTTTGGACTATAAAATAACATGAAGAATTTTCTATCTCTTCCTCAAGGGCGGAACTACAGTACCCCTAGCTGGCCCTTAGTATATATCATTAGCAGTTAAACACCCAGCCTATTAACAAATAACACGTGTAAAACCTGAGCCCATTGACAATACATATTGCATTAAGCAGCTTCAATAGCAGTTAAGCCCACAATAAAAAAGAACAATTATAACACCTAATCTCACACACTTCATCCTTAACCTGTTGGTGAGAAGTTAGGCTCTCTCAACTAAGAGGTCTTGGGTTCGAGTCTTTGTGTATGTCGTTGTGTGTGTGAGTTTGCCTTAATATGGCCTAATGTCCAAAAAAAACATAAGAACACTTAGTCCTCGACAATTCCTAGGATCGAACTCAGCCTTACTGGGTTTACGTGATACTTTAGTGGCTGCATAATGAACGAGCGAAGTCAGAAATATGTGAGTGTTCTATATTAATATCACTTGTTCAAGTTTGGTTCATGTTTGTTGAAGCTTTATTGTTGTGTTTCATGTTTGGTTCATTAAATTAATGAGGTTGATCTGTTTGTTTATGTCAATTCATGTTCCGTTCGTTTAGTATATCGAGCTTGTTCCGGAACATATTTAACGGAATTCTTTTTTAACTATCAAACAGACACTTCTTGGCCCATATATAGGAACAACACATTTATAATAACAATTATTATGTAAAAATACAGATGATTATTTATTTATTTATTAATGTATATAGTCAATATTATTATTTTATAGCGAGCTTTATCTCACGATATCAAAATCGAACACGAATCGAGCTTTTTCAGTGAACTTTTATCTCTCGAGTTTATGTCGAGCTTGTTCACGAACTTCAAATGATGTTGTTGCGACATAATGACCCGAAGCATTAATGTTCGATGTTTGTTTATTTAAGAATCGAGTATTTAAAATATTGTTCAAGTTTGTTTGTTTAGTTCATTAAACGATCACAAACGAGCTTTAATCGAACCGAACAACGAGTAGCTCGTCGAACGTTTGGTTCGCTTGCAGCCCTACGTGAATTAATGTTACCACCTGTGCTACAACATAGCTGTGCTTTTGCTTGTACTATATTTTATTTATATTATATTTAAATCTAATATTATGAATATCTATTTTTATACAACTAATACATAAATATTAAAGCTAAAATATGATAGTTGTAGATTTATGTCTAATAAAACTAATATAATATAAAATATGATAAATTATTTAAAATAAATATTAATATTTTGAAAGAAAAAAATATTACCTCACTATAAATTATTAAATAGAAAAGAAAAAAAAGGCAAAAAATTACTCGAAGATGTTTGAAAGTAATTTGAAAATAACTAATTTGTGCCCCCATTAATTAAAATTTCTAGCTCTGCTTCTACTCTTTCTCCACCTCCTCCTGCTCCATCTCATTTTACTTTTAAACCTTATCCCCAATCTCAACAAAATTAATGACTAAGTCAATAGCAAATACCTCCTCATACTTTTTTGTCCTCTCGTTCTTGCAATGCATAAAATTTTGAACATGATTAGTTAAAGCATCCAATTTTTGAGCTAACATTATTTGATTATTTTCTAACTTAATTTGACTACTCTTCAACTCCTATGACAGGAAGCTACTTTAACCCTTCGTAAGATGATATGGATTGACTTGTAACTAATTGTGTTTTTGGTCCCTCTCTAACTTTCTCCTAAAAATGGTGGTGTTTACTTTTCTCTCTATGACTGTAATTTTGATACACTAAGTAAAAATTTGTATGACACAACTATAAAAGTCCTCCCACGAACTCTATGCACTAATGCAAGATTAACACTCGCCTATAAGAAATAATTTAACATTTCATTTATAATAATGATCCACCATATAAATACAAAATGCTTAATTTAAAATAATGATGCACACACCTTATTCATCATGTTAGCAAGAAATCTTCTAAGAATCTCAACACAAAACTTATGTAGCTCGTGGATGGCTTCTTAGGTCAATATTACAGTGAGATTGCAAATCAATTATAGTGTGTTATGTTGAAGTATTCTTCTTCATGATTGTAGCTTTATAATACATCATATCTCTCTTAAACTTTCTTAGTGTCCTCTTCCATAACATTCTATCTCAGGCATATCCCAAAAAATATCTCTTCACCTTCAAATAAGCTAATTTTTTGATAAATATAGAACATTATTTATCATGACTGAAGATGACACCATCTATTTTAAAAAAACATAAACCATGTTTCCAACTATCATCTCTCTTAATGACTAATAGTTTTCTCTATCACAACGTTAATTCTTTATGTGACTTGATCAGTGTAATCTCTTAATAGATATGATTAAAGAATACACCTGCATACATAGCAAATAACTCAAATGAGTCAATTTAGAGTAGTAAGGGCCAAATTAAATGAGTTATGATTGAACCAACCTCAAACATTATCAAGCCATCTTTAAGCCATGATTAAGCATCTTTGAACTATTTTCAAATCATGATTTAGCCATAAAATTATATTCAAATATGATCAAACCATCTTCGAATCATGATCAAACCTTATGTGAACCTCTGTGAACATTATTCAAATTTTATTTGAAACTTCAAGCAAGGTTTGCACAAGGCTTGATAATGATTCAGACAATGTTTCAAACATGGGAGTTTGAAGATGGTTCAATAATGTTTGAAGATTACACACTCAAGGTTTGATTAAGATTCGAAGATGGTTCAATCATAGTTTGAAAATAGTTCAAAGATATTCAATCATAGTTCAAAGATTGTTAGATCAAGATTTGATCATAATATCCTGATTTTATTATAGTTCAAAGATAGTTTGACCATGACTCATGATTTGAAGATGGTTTATAAGTGGTTTGATGATGATTCTAACAAGTTTGTGGTATGTATTGTTATGTGGAATGTCATTATGGATTTAGGATTTAGAGTGTGAAGGATGTATTCAAAGTTAAATAAATTAATCTTGAATATATGATAAATGAAAAAAGTGTCACCATAAAATTTTATTACAACACACACATAATTGCTCTATGATCGCCAAATATAGAGAAGGTGCTATGAAGAGGAAGGGTCAAGGAGCTCCTACGATCAAAAGGTTGCATAATTATTCAATGATGGCTTCAACTCATATTTGCAATAATCTGATGAATTTTGGTCCAAAATATAATTTTAGACATTTTCTTCAAAAAGTAAACAAACTATGATTATTATAAGACGCGTGCACACACACACACACACATAATTAAAATGCATTATGAGATCCACTAGACGACAAATAGAATACCTAGTTTTCAGTTGTAATGAACCTAAACTACACACACACATACGTAATTAAAATGCATTATGAGATCCACCAGACAACAAATATAACACCTAGTTTTGAGTTTAATGAACATAAACTATGCACATAGAAGCATAATTAGAAGTTTAATATGGTCATTAGAGTGGTAAAAAATTCATCAAAATTTACATGCTTATAGTTGAAATGAGTGCATTGATATGATGAAATTTATGAGCCAAATATTGCTTAATATTGAGATCACTAACAAACTTAGATATCCCAAAAATATAACATGATCAAAGGGGATTTATTTAAATTATTTTTGAGACGCCAAATTTTTGACATAAATGTTCAAAATGTCCCCTTAAAATCTATAAATAGACATATAATCTACACATTCAAGCGATAACTTTTAGTAGGAAGAATTCTTAGAATGCATAATGCCAAATATTTGTTATAGATCAACTTCAACCATAGCTATCACCAACATTCAACATGTGTCGAGAAACATTAACACTCATCATCACCATTGCCAATTTCCAGCCATTGATAAGAAAGGATGATAGATTGACATTTGCGTATTGGACGAGGAGAGAGAGGACAATGATGGGTACTATATTTTTTTTCATTCCAATTATAATTTCAAAGGAATATCCAAAATTAAATAGTTTTTTTTAGCTTTTTATAAAACTATTATGAAAATAAAAAATGCATATTTGTTCAATATACATAAAAATCAGTATAGGGAAAATCAACCAATAGAAATTCGAGTTCTTATAGTTAATATTTTAGAATAAAGCATTTAACAACTTATTAAAAGTTACATGATAAAAATATCATAAAACCCTATAAAAACACATTTTAATTTATATATTTTTATAGAAATGTTGGAATTAAAATCAAATATAGGAGTTCAAAAATTTATCTTGTGCTCAACGAAATTCCTAAGTGACCCAATGGATGAAACTCAAGCTTTGGCCTTTAGATTCTCTCTTTTTTTCTCTCTCCTTCTCCTCTCCTTCTCTTCCTTTCCTTCCTTCAACCACAATGGGCTAGGTATGGTAGATGAAAAGTAGTTATATATTTTATACACTACAGGAAAATAGTCTATTACCTACGGATTTCCGACGGATTTCGATTAAATATTTCCGACAGATTTTATGGCAGATTTTTAAGTTGCTTTTTCCGTTAATTTTTGAAAAAAGTATTTCCGGTGAATTTTCCAATGCCTTTTAATAATTTTTGAAAAAAAAAATCGTAATTTCAAAATAAGAATTAAAACAATTTGAAATCAAGTAATAATATTAACTAATTTAAATAAATTATTTAAATATTTAACTAAAATTATTAAAAATTTATTATTATTATTTATTTATTTCATTGATTTTAATATGTTATTTTAATTAATTAAAATTATTTCAGTTTTTTTTGTCGGAAATTTTTCTGGCAGCTTTTTTTTCCATTAACTTATTTTCCTACTTGACTTTTATCGGTAAAAAATTTTTCGTCGGAAACTTTCAAATCCACCGAAAATAAATCATTTTGGGTGGAAAATGAACAATTTCCGTCATTAATAGACGATAAATTTCTCATTTAATTTGACCTGGCGCCACAAGAGTTTACGCAAGGTCACGATAATTTCCTGAGCTCCAAAATATCAGGTGTTACAACTGATATAACTGAAGTTAACCCAAAGGGATGGAAATCATTGACTTAACCAGTTAGGAGTTGATTAAACTTTGATGTTTGTTAATCTGGATGGATGCGTGAAAGATCAAGTAGCCATGCTCAGGCACACTTAAGCTTCGTTTGGGACCACTTTTTTATTGCTTTTTAAAACGGAGTTTTAGTATAAAAATAAAAAATTTTGTACTAAAACTCCGTTTTAGAAAGCAGTAAAAAAACAGTCCCAAACGAAGCCTTAAACCCATCTATGACAACATAAACATATATAAAGAGGAGCAAAATATCAGAAGCTTTATGCAGCAACGTATAGCTATGTTTGAAAGGAGTGAAGGCAAGAGGGAAGTTGACAGACGGTTTTGAAAGAGTATTCACAACTCTCTCCTCATACAAAGAAAAGAAGAGGAGATAAAAGCAGCGATCTCCTTACTCCTTAGCGAGCCATGCAGGCCATACTGCTCTGGCTATTATCATTTCTTATAAGAAATAAATAACAATATTCAGAGCTGATGAACTAGTCAGCTCACATTTCTTCTCTTCTATCTGTCATGAAATATGACTTGTTTCAAACAAAATAAAACATAGAATCTTTTTAATCACTTGAACACACTGTCACAGAAGTACAATAAACATATACACTGCTTGTATAGATTAATTCGATACAAGTAGGTGATTATTCGGAACAATTAAGGCTTAGTTTGGGACGGCTTCCTTACTTCTTCTTAAAGCAGTTTTGTAGTACAAAAATTATAATTTTTCTATTAAAAAGTTGCTTTAAGAAGAAATACAAAAGCCGTCCCAAACAACACTTAGAGCTGAAGCATAAAAACAGGAAAGTGATCCATGACAGATCGTTAAAGTAACATGTTCACAAATATAGCGAAGATAGAAAGCACTGAAGCTATAATAACTGTTATATCTCCTTCCTTTGTTGCTGATGAAGGAGGAGTACTAAAACATAAGTCAAAATGACACGGAGGGGGAGCCTCTGCTATGGCAACAAACATCAGGATAAGGAGAAGAGAAGTACTATGCAGAGACTGCTGAAGCTTGTACATTTTCAGTGCCAATAAAGACTTGGAAGGAGTGAACGAAAGAGGAGGAGCCGAGGGGTGATTTTATAGATGGAAAATGTCTCGGTTGGCAACAATTAATTATAATCATGATATAATTTTTCAACATTTTCTTTAAGTTAGAATCTTTCAGGCCTTGGAATTTTTAATCCTTTTGTTGCACATCAAAATTCAAATATTTCATAAGGCATATCGAGCTAAAATTAAAGGCCTTGTGCCAAAACTATTATTATAGTTGAAATTAAACCATGCTTTATGAGTCAGCATAAACCAATTATAATAATTATAATTTTGAAATGAAGGTCGGTTTGCCGTGACCTCCTCTATTTTTGTTGCGTCCTAGAATATTTGCGGCGGTAGAGAAATATAAAGTTTAATGTCTTATCTTTGTACGAAAATCCCACATGCATACAAATAAAGAAAGAGGGTACAACATTCATAAGAGACGTCAATTTTTTACATGTAAACTCTTGAGAAGGAGGAAAAATCATGGGGTCTATCCCAGTTTGAATGAATCCACTAGTGTTTTCAGTCAATAAAAAATGAGGCCCTTCCTTGGGGGGAAGGCTTTGGTTTAATGTAGCAAATATACATCATATATTGTGCATTACACGATGGAAATTGGAAGAACAAATATTGATATGTTCGTTTGGTCGGCGGGACCATAGTTGGCGGGAGAAGAAGGTCGGAAGGATCGTAGTTAGCAGGCAACAGAGGTCGGGAAGATCATTATTGGGCGACAGGGGTCGGATGGACCATAGTTGGCATGCAACGTACGTAGGTCGGAAGGACTTTATTCGGTGGGCTACAGAGGTCAGAAAGACTGTTGTATGATGATGGAGAACGGAAGGACCGTAGTCGGCTAGCGACGAAAGTCGGAAGGACGGTAGTCGGCGGATGACAAAGGTCAGAAAGATCATTTTCTGGAGACGGTGGTCAGAAAGATCATACATTGTGCATTATCGGCGAAAATTTTTCTTCGGGAACTTTCAAATGAGCCGGAAAATAAATAATTTCTGGCGGAAAATGAACAATTTCCATGAGTAATAGATGATAAATTTCTCATTTTGACCTGGCGCCACAAGAGTTTACACAAGTCTCGTTAATTACCTGAGCTCCAAAATATTAGTTATAATAATTGATATAACTGAAGTTAACCAAAATGAATGGAAATCATTGACATGACCAGTTAGGAGTTGATTAAACTTTGATGTTTGTTAATCTGGATGGATGGGTGAAAGATCAAGTAGCCATGCTCAGGCACACTTTGTGGGCTCCGAAAATTCGGCCCCGGCCTCCCTGCCGCGCATTGATGATTGTTTTTTTTCTTTTCGCGAGGGAGTTTTAACGAACTAAGTTCTGGGGTAAATTTCGAAAGGCAGATGAGTTTGTAGATAAGACACTACCCAGAGATTTAGCCCTCATTTTATGAGGACTTTATGGTCTGAGTAATGGTTTTCTATAGGCGTAAGCCCCTATAGTTAATTAACCCTCCCAATAAAAAGAGAGAACTTTCGATTAAGGCTAGTCATTAATCAGATACGTAGAAATACGTGTTATCTGGCATATAGTAACAACATGGGTTTGGATTTAAAATTTGGAAGATTTGGGATTTTGAAGGATCGGAAGATTTGGAGATTTGATATTTAAAATTAGAAATTGCGCCATCTTGCACTTAAAGCGGATGGTAGGGAAATAGATGATAGACCCCATCAAGATCCCATGGTTCCGTCGTCCCGGGCCATCATAGTTCCTGGTCTACTTAGTCAGAGGAGGTAGTCGACCTAACCTGACAGAAGGATCCTTATCGGCAGCCATGGGTTGCTTCGTCTAAGGGGACCTTATAGACCTGGGGTGAATGTTTGTCTAAGGGGACACATTTGAATCCACCTTAGCTAACAGAGGGCTTTGTGCCCTATCGATTATATCCTATTAATTCATATCTCAAAGATTTGATGCCAATAAGGAGCGTATTGGCTCTGGCCATAACCGGTACTTCGTGGTGCCTTTTGGAGGTAAAACCACTCGGTTCAGAGGGCCCCGGGTCATAATCGTTTATCCTGCGGTGCCATTTGGCGGCAAAATTGTCGGTTAGAGGACACGTACCACATCCTTACTTGCAGGAGACTGTTTGAGAATGTATCTTAGTGATATTTTCGACTAGGCATTAGCTCTATGTGAGCTGAAGTAATTTCATTTTTGTCCACCCGACAAACTGTTGTGGATGGTGGATGGATTTTGCTTTGAGTGATTGATGGATTTATTTCAAATTTTAAATATCTTAAATTTTTGGGATTTTAAGTGGCATTTTTGGAGTTTTGGAATTTAAATGGACCCCTCCGGTTGAGATAAACATTCAACACGGCCATCATCGGGGTGTGGGGTCATTCATTGACTAAACCTTGTCGACCCTATCAACCTGTCGATAGGAGATCAGGTTTTGTAAGTTTCATGCCTTTGTTTATGAATTTTCTTTATTAAAGGCCTAATATGAATGTATAAAGTAAATATTTCGGTCAAATTCATGATCGCATATTTATCCGATGATTTGAGCCCTGTCTACTCCTATTTATCTGCTTAGGAAGACCGGGTTTCGTAGGATTCATGCCTTTATTTAGTGAATTCTTTTGATTATAGGCCTTTAAGGCCTAATATGAATGTATTAAAACAAATACACCGGTCTCCACAACCGTGTGTTTGTTTGAAGGTTCGAACCTTGTCGACTCCTATTGATCCGTATAGAAGGATCAAGTTCGAACCTGAATTCACTTATTGACCAGCGCAGCATTCCTAGGTGTCACATGTGTACCAACAACACGCACGTCGGGACCCATATGGGTGTTTGGGGGCATTTTGTAATTATTTATTGAACCTTATTAACTCCTACTTATCTGCTTTGGAGGATCGTGTTCAAATTAAATAACCCATACAGCATTCCTAGATGTCACGTGTATTCCCATAACACGCTCGCCGGGGCCCATGCGAGTTATGATTGTATTTATCCCTTTAATGTACCTATGTGTATACAATTTATGGTGCACGTCCAGGGGTATCTTGAAATAGTTATAGTTGTGCAAATAACTGTCATTTGGATGCACACAACTTTTTATTTAAGAGCTTATATATGCCTTATGTCCGCTAATACGAGTGTTGCGGATCCGGTGGCGTTCGTTGTAACTTGTAGACGCCTTCTGTCTGCTTGCATGAGTATTGCAGATCCGGTGGTGGTATGGTCTTGATGTTGACTCTCCCTTTCTCATTCACCGAGGTGGCGAGGGGGCGGGGGATTATTCTGGACTTTGAAGTCCGCTGTTTTGAAGAGAACTCCTTTTGAGATCATCGGTGTAGTGGACTTATTATTTCTGGTGTTTGTAGATATCAGAACTGTTTTCTTCCTGAGTATAGGATCAAGAAGGAATTTTGGAACACTGGGAAGTTTAGTTCGAATTTGCTCAAACATCTCCTTCATTATGCCAGGGGGTATCCTTCTCCGTACATCGAGTTGCCCTCGTACTCAGCGTACTTGAAGATCTTGATCACCATGGTCGCAGGTGATATTCGTACTTATGTCCACAGTGGTTCATTGTACTTACGGTGTATCCACTGTTGTTATCCACAAGTGATTTGTACTCATTTGCATGGACTCTTGTATCCACTACGACCTCCTGAAGGTGTTCGTAGAAGAGCCATGTTCTTGCATCATACCCACCTTTCACCAATCTCAGGTGGTTTGATATTGTACTTGTCTGTAGGGAGCAGTCTTTTGCTACTGAATGTCGTTATTGCCATCTCAATATGCAGGCATATGTAGGGATTGTCGTAGGAGTTCATGCATCAAGGTCTTGCAAAATACTTTGAGTCACTATTGACCATACAAATGTTATTGTAATTTGAATTCCCTCGCACATGACTCAAGCTTTTGTACTTTGTGTATGTTTGAGTCTAAGTTAAGTTTCATTTAGACTCGGGTTCATCGAGTCTACAGCTCCCACTTAATGTTGTATAGCATGAGTCCAAGTATGAAATCAAGTTCTTTGTCCGGATCAAATGCAAGACTGAGTCCCTTCTTGTTCTTGAAGGTTCAGGTTCTCTATCGTTCATGTCGAATTTGGGTCCAACTTGAATTCAATTTGAATTCCTTGTTCTCCACATCTCGTTCCAGTTTGAGTTAAGAGTACAATTTCAAGTGATTGTCTAGGGTCTTCTGTATCCTTGTAAGTTCAATTTCAAATTTGAATTGATTTCAATTTTGGTTCCGATTTGATCTTATTTCATTTGGTTTTGATCTTTAGAAATCATTTAAATTTTGTTCAGGTTTAGGTCCACTATTCATTTGAGTCCAAATTCTATGCTTTCAGTTCAAGTACGAGTCCTTTGTTATCCTTTGTATTGCTGCTCAAATGATGTCTTCAAATTATTCAGGCTTTGTGTACTTCAGTGAAAATTTCGGCAGCACTCCGTCATATCCCCCGTTTGGGGGAAATGTAGGGGAGATGGGCCTTCCCACCACACTACTTGAGCGTATATGGTAGGTGTCCTTAGACACCGCGGTCGTACAAAATTTCATCCCACTACGCTACAAGAGCGTGTATGGGGCCTTCAGTAGTACCTGTATCAGAACACTAGTGGCTCTCCCCACCACGCTACAAGAGCGTGTATAGGGCTTACCCAACTCGTCGTATGCATTGCACCGGGCTCCCTCATACCGTGCTACAAGAGCGCGTATAGGTGGTTCCCCGGTCTGCTACAAACATCGAGAGTGGGATTTGGAACATCATACCTTTGCGTAGCAGTCGTTGGCGCTGATGTTGAAGTCGAGGACAATCCCCACCACGCTACAAGAGCGTGTATAGGGCTTACCCGCCTCGTCGCACCTATCGCACCGAATTTCCCCCCACCGTGCTACTAATCATTTAATTAAAACTAATTATAATTAATTATACTAATTATAATTAATTAAAATAATTAGAGTTAAAATTAATTAAAATTAAAGTAAACTAATCCCTCTCTGTTCGGGATTCGGCCGAGGATCCGCGTGCAAGGGCGAGGAAGTTACCTTCACGGTCGGTGAGTTCCTGCTCTCGACTCCGATCAAAATGTCGTAGCTTCTTATTCGGTAGGAAGGGAACCGTCAAAGGAGCGAAGTTGAACAGCCACGCAGGAGTCGGAGAAGGGGAGCTCTGCTTCTTGCTTCCGATCAAAATCCGTAACTTCCAATCCATGGGAAGGAAAAGTCGTCTGAGGAGCGACGTCGAACAGCCGAAAGGAGTCGGAGAAGCGTGCGTATGGGAGAAAGTTACTTCACAGCCGGCGAGCTTCGTTCTTGCAACCGCTCAAAATGTCATAACTTCCCTCCCGATAGAAAGGGAACGTTGCCGGAGGGGGCAGAGGAGCTCACGAAAAGGGAGAATGTCACCTTCACAGACGCGAGCTCCCCGTCGCTGCTTCCAATCAAATGTCGTAACTCTCGATCTCTCAGGAAAATCGAGGAAGGAGCGAAGTAGAACCACAACGAAGAGGCCGAAGAAGCGCACAACCGAGAGAAAGTTATCTTCGCAACGAGCGGCTCCTGTTGTTGCCTCCGATCAAACGTCGTAACTTCCGACCCAACGGGCCGGAAAGGAAAGTCGTTGAGTGAGCGAGGTCGAACAGAGACGAGAGAGGGAGAAACGGGAGAGGAAAGGAGAGTGAGAGAGCCCTCGAGGTCTGCGATCGTTTTGTCCCACAGGGATAGTGCGGCCGTACCCTCTGCGTTCGTACCCCACGAGCGGTGCTCCTTCGGAGGTCCACAGAGATAAAAGCAGCGATCTCCTTACTCCTTAGCGAGCCATGCAGGCCATACTGCTTAGGTTATTATCATTTCTTATAAGAAATAAATTACAATATTTATCAACTAGTCAGCTCACATTTCTTCTCTTCCATCTGTCATGAAATATGGTTTGTTTCAAACAAAATAAAACATAGAATCTTTTTAATCACTTGAACACGCTGCTGTCACAGAAGTACAATAAACATATACACTGCTTGTATATATTAATTCAATGTAAAATTCAAACTATTGATTAGCTATTGGGCTATTAACTATCAATAAACACCACCAAGGGCTTTAATTTGTAAGAGCTTGATGGCGAGCTTTATTAAGTCCGATAATTTGATCAGGCTACATAACAATTGTACTTTCTCTTAATTTTTGTACATTCATGTATATAGCTAACCCTTTAACGCTGAAGCCACAACCCAACAAGTTTATAAGTAAGTGGTTCAGAGTGATCTCAGTTAATGCAATTTTATTCAATTTTCTATAAGATAATTCCCTATGCTCTAGCTATTCAAATAAAATCCTTGAGCTTCTTTATGATTGCAACTTTATAATGCACCATATCTCTCTTAAAGCTTCTTAGTGTCCTCTTCCATAACATTCTACCTTAGGCATATCCAAAAAATACTTCTTCATCACCTTCAAATAAACCAATTTCTTGAAAAAAAAAAATAACACATTATTTATCATTACTGAAGATGATACCATTTATTAAAAAAAACTTAAACCATGTTTCCAACTATGATCCCTCTTAGTGGCTAATAATTTTCTCTATCATGATTTTAATTCTTTATGTGACTTGATCAGTGTAGTATCTCTCAATAGATATGATTAAAGAATACACCTGCATAAATAGCAAACAATTCAAATGAGTCAATTTTAAAATAGTAGTATGGGTAAAATTAAAAGAACTCTAATTGAACCAACCTCAAACATTATCAAGCCATATTTAAACCATGATTAAGCATCTTTGAACCATCTTCAAGTCATGATTGAGCCATAAAATCATATTCAAATATGTTCAAACCATCTTTGAGTCATGATCAAACCTTATGTGAATCTCTTTGAACATTATTCAAACTTTATTTGAAACATCAAACAAGGTTTGCACACTTCAAACAAGGTTTGCACAAGACTTGATAATGATTCATACAATGTTTCAAACATGGTTTGCACAAGATTTGATCATGATTTAATGATGATTTGAAGAGGGTTTGAAGATTGTTCAATAATGTTTGAAGATTATTCACTCATGCTTTAATCATGATTCGAAGATGGTTCAGTCATAGTTTGAAAATAGTTCAAAGACATTCAATCATAGTTCAAAGATTGTTTGATCATAGTACGTATCATGATTTTATTATAATTCAAAGATGGTTTGATCATGATTCAATCATGATTTGAAGATTGTTTATAAATGGTTTGATGATGATTCTAACAAGTTTGTGGTATGTATTGTTATGTTGAATGTCATTATGGATTAAGTATTTAGAGTGTGAAGGATGTATTCAAAGTTAAATAAATCAATCTTGAACATATGCTAAATGAAGAAAATGTCACCATAAAACTTTATTACAACCCACACATAATCGCTAGCTCTATGATCGCCAGATATAGAAAATGTGTTATGAAGAGGAAGGGTCAAGGAACTCCTATGATCAAAATGTTGCATAATTATTCAATGATGGCTTCAATTTATATTTGTAATAATCAGAGGTATTTTGAAATATATCTAAAAGCATGGTTGTTATAAGGCATCAAAGTATTTCTTCAACTCATATGTTGTTTGCTTCAACTCATATTTGCATAATTATTCAATGATCAAAAGGTTGTTATTTGAAGAAATCAGTATAGGGAAAATCAACCGATAGAAATTCGAGTTCTTATAGCTAAAATTTTAGAATAAAGCATTTAACAATATATTAAAAGTTACATGATAAAAATATCATAAAACCCTAAAATACACATTTTAATTTATGTATTTTTATAGAAATGTTTGAATTGAAATCAAAGATAGGAGTTCAGAAATTTATCTTGTGCTCAACGAAATTCTTAAGCGGCCAAATGGATGAAACTCGAGCTTTGAACTCCATATTCTCTCTTTTTTCTCTCTCCTTCTCCTCCCCTCTTCTTCATTTCCTTCCTGTGGCCACAATGGGCCCTGGTAGATGAAAATTGGTTAGATATTTTTTATGTAAAAAAACTCTCATTTTGACATGTCGCCGCGACACCCAAGTTAGCAGCGCCTCTTTGTGCCCAATAAAATATTTCAGATTCTCCCAGATTTCTCAAACCCTAGAATCGAGAACCGCAGCAGCGCTCCCCAGTGTCGTAGTGTTCCCTCAAATCCCACTTCCAAACAAAGAGCTAAATGACGCATCGTCGTCCTTCCCAGCACTGCGGCGCTCCCAACACATTTTTTGGCAACTTATGATTTCTCCTTTCCAAATCAATTATTGAATTATTTAGGATTTATTAGACACTACATGATTTAAAATTTACAATATAATTAATATTAAACAAGAGTTTACACAAGGTCACGTTAATTACCTGAGTTTAAAAATAGCAGGGGTTACAATTGATATAACTCAGGTTATGCCAAATGAATGGAAATCATTGACATGACCAGCTAGGAGTTGTTTAAACTTTGTTGTTTGTTAATTTGGATGGATGCACTAATTTAAGACATTTTAGTTACGAGAAATTATTCTGTACAGAGACCGGATGTAGAACGTCATTTGGAGACCAACCAGAATGTGTCACATCATCATTAATGAGCCGCGGTACCGAGCCACGGTACTGAGCAAAGGGTGATGTGGATCATTCTGGTTGATCTCCGGACGACGTTCAGCGTCCGCACAGAATAATTAATCTTTTAATTACACCCCAATTATGATTCTACATATGTGTGAGTATTCACAACTCTCTCCTTATATAATTTTTCACAATTATTATACATTTTAATTGCCAATAAAGACTTGGAAGGAGTGAAGGAAAGAGTAGCAGCCGAAAGGTGATTTTATAGATGAAAAATGCATGGCTCGGTCGTCAACATTTAATTATAATCCATGCTGTAACTTTTTAACATTTTGTTCGAGTTAGAATCATTCAGGCCTTCGATCTTTTAATCCTTTTGTCGCATATATAAAAAAAAAAACTAATATTTCATTAGGCAGATCAAGCTAAAATTATGGTTGGTGTGCCAAAAACTATTTTTGTAGTTTACCAAAGAAATTTTTAATCCTTTTGCAGCTGTACTAAAATTAAAATAATAATTTTGAAGGTTTGTGGTTGGAATTAGTATGAAATTAAACCATGCTTTTTGAGTCGTCATAAATCAAATATAATAATTATAAATTCGAAATTTATGACGTATCTGCCGTGACCTCCTCTATATTTTATTCTTGCATGTTTGATAAGAAAGATGATGATAAAAAAGTCCAGCGGTAAATCAAACTCACTAAAGCTTTCAACACAAGGTTAGAAGAATCAATATGCATACTCAGTTTAGTCAATAAGATCAATCTCATCAATGATCAGTTATTATTTGTAAAGCTTAGAATGATCAATAATAAAATAGGAAAATCATTACAATAAATCTATGAATCAATAACATACATGAAAATCAGTAAAATAGTGGTACTATAATCATTCAAGCATCATTAAAAAGATTCACAAGCACATATGTGTCAATATTATTAGTCTTATTCTCTTACAACCATCCTATACAATTAAATAAAAAAATTAAGAATAACATCTTATTAAAATTTAATTAATAATTAATCAATTCTTCATTAAGGGTCAAACATTTTTAATTCACAATAAATTAAATAAAATTCACAAAAATATGAAATTACCTTCAACCAAATCTAAATAAAGCATATAATCATTGAAAATAAAATCCAAATCTAAACTTGATTAAATTTTAATTAAAAATTAATCAACCCTTAATTAAATATAATATAAATAATTTCATTAAAAAGAAATTACAAATTAAATTAATTTTAAACTTTTGGAGATTGATATATTGGTTATTCCTAACCTATGATATTAATTTCATAAAGTTTGGAGTTGATTTGTTATTAAATCAAATTACCCCTCTTATGTTAATAATTAAATCATTAAAATAATTCTTTAAATTCTTAATTTCAAACATAATTAAATAAATCCAATAAATACAATTTCAAAATACATAAATAGTTAAATAAAATCAAAAAAAATTTAGAGATTAATAATTTGAATTTTAATAAAAATTTTGAATTAAAATTTAATAATAATTCATTAATAATTATTTAAAATTATAAAAAAATCATTAATTAATTAAAAATTTCAAATAATTCAAATAAAAGAAATTGTAATTAAATTTTAAATCATTTTAACCAAATTAATTTGATAGATTATTTGATTAAAATTTATTTTAGTCAAATAAATTTGATGATTAATTTTGATTAAATAAATGAGGGCCTTCATACTTCATGCTTGACTCTACTTTGAGGGCTTTTTAGCATTTCATTTAAAGGCCTTCAATACATTTTAAATAGCGAAAAATCCCTATGTGTTGTGCACAACTACTTTAAGGAAGAGATTAACACATTGGATTGGGGGGATCTTTAAACCATAATAAATTATTTAACCTTATAGATCATATTTTACTCTACTTGGAGGGCATGCATATTGGATAAAAGTTCTCTTCTATATCCTTTAGTAAACTATTAATAAATTTTCAAAACTTTATGTGGACATCTATCATATATGGAGGATGATTGAATTTCATTTGTAAGCCTTATGGTCTGTAGATTAACAACTCTTACACTTTGAGATTATTAATCTGCAAAGTCTTTATAATTAAATAAATAACTCCAATCATTAAAAATTAAAATAATAAAATTCAAATGCTTAGAAGTTAAACTTTAACTTAAATTCCCTTCTGGCCTTAATGAACAACTTTCTAAATACATGCAACTTAAATTCTAAACCCCTACAGGACATACCAAAACCAGACAGCCTAGTTCACAAACTTAGATAGTTTGTTACAACTAACTCTAGCCTAGGTTAGACTGGTGATGTGAGTTATTTGTCGAGTGTTTTGCATGGAGAGCATCCTGTGTTTGTCAATTTATTTTCAGCACTCTTGATGTCATGCATTTTATATTTCTATTGGTGCACTTAGCTCTTTAAGGACTGCATTACAAGCATTAGGTAATTACACAACTACTCTGCACATTTTATATTCATACATGCTTATTTTTTCTTAAATAGTTCTTTATATTTCTGCAAGAGTCAAAGTAGAATGTACTTAGGAATTATTATATACATGTGTAAGTGACTATAAATATAATTTGTATATTGATCGAGTTGTACATCATCCCGAGTTGTAAAAGAATCCATAGCATCTGCTTATATATGCAAATGGAGCTTCAAAAGATGATATCCTCTTCCTTGGAGGATACTATCTTTCGGAATTTTTAGAAAACCTAGAGCTCAAAGACAATAAGCATATATATATATATTTGATTCTATATATATGGTGTGTTTTGAAACCCAAATTTGTTGTGGTGGAGCATGGCTGCCTTACTTTTCTGCAAAGTATGAGTTTGTTGTATACATTCAAATCAATAAATGAATAAAATTTCTTTTATTTATATAGTTCTTTTCTTTGCTTCATTTCATATACTACATACATGTAGGTGTTAGCTTACATTAAGGGGTTGTAGTTTTCCTAGATTTTTCTCGGTGTGCATGTTTAGGACTTTGTAGAAACATGCATACTAGTTTTAGGACGATATAGCTTTGGTTATTATAGACACCAACCCCTTAACCTATTCATACATACATACATGCTTATTTTATTTCTTCTACATACGAGAGCCTAGATGTGTGCCTACCGTTGGCAAGGTAGCATGGTCCCCATTACACTTCGGGGATGCTACGCTTTTCCTATTGGTATAGGGTCGTTATGTTGCCAAAATTTTAGTAGTTAGAAAGTTTAGCTAGGTATCTAAATAAGATAAAATTTAGAATCTTTAGTGAATCATCTCATTAGCGTCAATTGAACGTGAACTCAAATTACTCATTTTGAGTCATTGATTTAGAGGCTGATATATTCCTTCAATCTCTTAGGACAGAGCTAACCTTATCATGTATCATATCTAAGATGATTGTGTGTATTAGTTTGTTAGATGATAGGTCATTCCAAGTAGGCATGAGCCCAGAGGTATTTGCATACCTCAACTCGATGATAAAAATAATATTATGTATTTAAATATAATTTCTACAAAAATTAAAATATTTTTGAGGGAACGATTGATATTTTCAAATATGTAAGACAACTTTCATATATGTTAAAGTAAAAGAAGAGTCTAATCTCCACTTTAATCGAAAGTTTTCTCTTCGGAGATGTAATTTATTATAGGGGCTTACCATTATAGGCCCCAATATTCTAGTATAAAATAAATCATGTCTTAGTTTACTAAGAGAGGGGAAAAATCTCTGGACATCGACTAAAACCTATCATGGGTTAATTTTATATTTAAAATGATAGTTGAATTTGAGTTTTACCATTCGGGATAATTTTTACATTCCCTACGTCTAGTTTGGATACAAAAATAAATTATTTATTTCCCAAAATTGATAATGCAGTGTTAGTCTATTCATCGGGATATTGAACACTAATCAATCAGATTTGTCTACATAAATATTAAATATCAAATTAGTTGTATGATCATTTAATTTGTCCACATCCATGTGAAATGTTTGGTTAGAATTTCTTTATTCAAAATTAAGCATTTTAAATTTAAATTAAATTATAAATATTACTTAATATTTTATTCTTAATGTATTAAAATTATTTATTTAATTATTTAAATAATTCAAAAATTGAATCATCCTATTCAAGGGAACTAGGACTTGTTCTAGTCGGTTCAACCTGGTTCGATTTAGAAACAATTTTAAAGATGATTCGGCCGGCGTTAATATCGGTGCATGGTTGAACTGGTCAGATCGGTCGGTCCAGTCTAGTTTTTAAACTCCTTGTTTTAACATGAGTGATTATAATCACAACGATTATATAAATAAATCATATTTCTTTTAAGTAAAGAAAATAAATCACGATGATTATAACACAATAGATTATAATTTATGTAAGAAAAGTGTTATCTAAGAGCTACAATATAATGGAGAGCAATCTAACAATCATAATACAATAAGTAAAATTTAAGAAGTATAATATAATAGTCATAACACAATAGAACGCACTCAAAGAGCTATAATCTAACAACATAACATAATATAGTGCAAGAGATATAACATAACAAATTTTAATAGAAATGATCAATCAAACAACATATATTTATAACAAATATATATAAATAATACATATTAGATTAATGAAAGAATAGATAGACTATATTTTTTTAAATGAACTTATGGATCTATGTTATCATGAAATGTGCAATTAGTACATCTCATATATAACCCAATGTAGAAATTTCAGATCTAAATTTCAAAAACAACGTCCTGTTCTGAAGAAAATCATTCCTGATCAGAGTAGAAAGGATCCTATCGAAGAAGTTGAATGTTTCACAGAAATGATTTCTTCTCTGCAGCAAGCTATGATGGATAGAGAGATGGAATTGGGTAAGAGGATTGATAATAATACTGGTTCAGGTGATCAGCCTTTTCAGGCAGGTAATGATGAATTTCCTATCAATGTTAATAAATTTCAGCTACTAGAGAGTGTGGAAGATGTGGTTGAGGGTGGAAAGTTGATAGAAAATTGTTGTGCGAATGACTTACGAGAGGAGGGGGAAATATGTGATAAGAAGGTGGACTCTTCCAGAAAGTTAAAGGAGGTGGTGGAGACGGTTTCTGTCCATACGAAATCCAAGCTTCAAATGGAATTAAGACGGTTGGGGAATGGTAATGTGCATTATAAAGACATAATACATGAATTGATATAGAAGAAAAGTGGTGGGACTGTTCCCACACTTACTTTCAAATGACTTCCAAATTGCCGAGGGGCTAGAAAAAAAAATAGTCTCTCGGTATTTGAAGGAGGTTGTGGGTGAGCCGGATGCTTTTTTGTTGGTCTTTTTGAGGCAAAGATTTCTTCTTTAGATATTTTGGATGTTGAGTTGTTGATAGGAAAAAATTGGGATTATTTTTATGCTCCCGGTTTTCCTTGAATGGGGGTTTACTGGGTGGATATTTTCGTTTACTAGAAGTCAGAGGTTGCCACTTTTTCAATGGTTTTTTCTTCTTCACAGGTAGTTGTGTGGGGGGGGGGGGGGGGGGTTGAGTATTATTAACAAGGATTCTTGGTTAGTGACTACTATTTATGGGAGATGTGATTTAGTTTGTAGGAGACAGCTTTGGAGCAGTTTGGAATTATTTGTGGGTACCTCTCTTCCTGTTATTTTGGGAGGAGACTTCAATTGTGTTTTTTCTCAAGAAGACAAAAGAGGAGGTAAGAAGTTTGTTCTTTCTCAAGGAGCTCAAGATATGCTAGATTTTATGAATAGTGGTGATTTTCATGAAGTAGAGTTTGTTGGACCGAGATACACTTGGTGCAACAATAAAACTGGTTCGACTAGAATTCTTGAAAGATTGGATCATTGCTTTATTAATGCTTGCGCGTTGGAAAAACTTAAATTGCCTGTGATTAGGCATCTAGAGAGAGTAGGCTCGGATCACTGTCTAATTTCGATGAAGCTTTCGTCTGCTGAATTCAGAAAAAATAAAAAGATCAGGTATGAAGATGTTTGGTCCTCTTACCTAGCTTCACATATGATTTTAGCTAATTCCTGGAAGAGATGGGTAGGTGGTAATATGGCTGAGGCTTTGAACGGAAAGTTTGCTAGAGTATTAAAGGCTTTGTTTTTTTGGAGCAAAGCCAAACACAAGCATTTGATGGAGTTAAAGCTTCAACTCAAAGCCGAGATTCTCAATCTGCAGGAGGAAGAAGCTGGCAGTGGGGGTATTTCTGATTACAAACTTGTTCTATTGAATTCGAAGGTTGCTGAGCTCAATTCGACTCTTGGCAGACTTTGTACTTGGTGGAAACAGAGGTTGAAAGTTTCGTGGTTGGAAATGGGAGATACCAATTCCAAATTTTTTTCACTCCTATGCTTCGGCTAGAAGGAGCTGTAACTGGATTAAGCAAGTCAAAGACATTAATGGGTTGTTGGTTGAAGAAAAGGATTTGGTAGAGCAAATTTTTCTTCAATTTTTTCAAAAGAAATGGGAGAGATGTGGCTGCCATTTAGATGAATGGCCTGCTGTTAAAGCCCAGATTTCTGCTTCTGATAAAATTTCCTTAAGCAGAGAATTTTCTAAAGAGGAATTGGAGTGGGTGATTAAAAGTTTGAAAGGAAACGTATCACCAGGTATGGATGGTATTACCTTTGATTAAAAACTATTGGGGGATTATTGCTGATGATGTATGGTTGCCTATTAGTGCTTTTTTTACAATGGGTGAAATGTGTCCGGGGTGGAAAGAAACTAGTGTGGTTTTACTCCCTAAGACTAACAATCCTTGTTTGCCGTTTCATTACCGTCCAATTAGCCTTTGTAACTCCATTTACAAAGTAGTTGCTAGCATTCTTTTGAATAGGTTCAGCGCTCTTCTTCCTAAGTTGGTTTCGGATGTTCAATTTGCTTTTATTAAAAATAGGTCGATGTTTGATCAAATTCTTCTGGCTCAAGAGATCTTTCATAAAATGAGATTTTTTAGAGCTAGAAAAGGTATGGTGGCTTTGAAGATAGACATCGAGCAGGCATATGATAGTATGTGTTGTGGTACTTTAAGAAAAGTGCTTGAAAGGGTTGGTTTTCCTGAAGTTTTCTCAAATCTTATTTTGGAGTGTGTTAAGAATCCCAAATTCTCTATTATGTTTAATGGCACAAATTCTAATTGGATTGTTGGCAATAGTGGATTTCGTCAGGGTTGTCCACTCTCTCCTAATCTTTTCATTTTGTGTGCTCAAATCTTAATTGATGCTTTTGATCAATACGGTAAGGGGATTGGAGTCAAAGTGGCTTCGACTACTCCTTTGATTTCTCACTTAATGTATGCAGATGATGTATTGGTTTTTTCTGATGCTAGCTGGACTAGTCTAAAGTTAACTAAGAGGATACTCTTTGAGTATTGTAAGTGGATTGGACAAAAAATAAATTTGCTAAAGTCTTCTATCTTGTTTGGTAAAGCGGTGAGGGGAAGTAGAGGCTGCAAATTGGCTAGAAAGATGGGCTTCAAGAAGGTAAATGAGATGGAGTATCTTGGAGTGAAATTGGTGCTGAGAAGAAAAGTTATTTCAGATTTTCAAAATCTGATGGTTAAAGCTAATAACAAGTTGAATATGTGGGGAAATAGATTTATCTCTCAAGTGGGAAAACTAACTTTGATTAAGTCCTCATTTCTTAATCTTCCTCGTTTTTTAGCTGCCCACTCTCTCATTCCTATGAAGATTTAGAAGGATTTTGAACCTATGTGCAGAAATTTTTTATGGCACAATAATAGTGGGAAATTCAGCATGCACTATATGTTGCTTGGAATGTGTTGTGTATGCCTAAAACAAAAGGAGGATGGGGATTACATTTAGTTGTGGATAAGATTGGACCGTTGAGAGCCAAGTTTGCTTTGAAACTCATCTCTAATCCAAATTCTTTGCTTAATAGGTCTCTTATTCCCAGATATGGAAATGATCCTTGAAAGGTAGATAGAAGGAAATGTTATTCTCCTTCTTGGAAAGTTATTCTTCATGGTGCTGCTACTTTGCTTCCTATCATCAGATGGAATATTGGGACGAGTTCTAATAGCAGCATTATGAGGGATGTTTGGATATTGGATCGGAGGATTGAGAGTTGGCCAACATATGTGAACATCTCTATTTTGGAGGATGAGAAAGTGTTTGATCTTATTAAAGAAGGTGATTGGGATGTGGAAACTCTGATCTGTAAATTTGGAGTCCTGTTGGTAGAGCTTATACTTAAGATTCCTGTCAATGCTGAGCGGAGTGAGGATTGTGCAGAATTGTTACATAATCTGTACGGTAAAACCATTGCAGCACTAAATACAGAGATATTGTATATGGATGAGGCAGAAGATGACTTTCTTAGTTGGTTAAAAAGATTAAGCTAAGACCTAAAGTTGAATTTTTTTTATGGAGATTGAAATTGGAGCCATTCCTTCCATGTCTTTTTTATTCTACAAGAGATTAGTAAATTCGGAGGGCTGCCCAAGAGGATGTCTAGCAGTAGAAGATGACTTTCATGTGGCTGTTAATTGCAATAAGTTAACCCAGGTGTTTGCTATTCTAGCTAAATGGGATTTTGTTTTCCCTGTGCACAATTCTTTTGAGAATTGTTTGTTATTTTTACTTCAGTGTGCTCGTCAGGATCCTTTCTTAGGCAATTTGTATTACTCTGCAGTTTTTTTTTTATGTTGGCAGAGTAGGAATAAAGCCACTCATGGAGGTTCACAAATGGTGATTCCTTTATTGCTGTGTTTGCAGTTAGCTGTGCTTCAACATCCTTTTGTCTTGATCACATCAAGGAGAGATGGGATACTAAACAGCTTTTAAAGCTGTCTCAGATTTCTTGTTATCTCCCTCCTCCGGGATGGCTCAAAGTAAACTTGGATGCCTCTTTAGCTAGTTCTAATATGGCGGGAATAGGTGGTGTTCTCCGTGACAGCAAAGGAAAATTTATAAGTGCTTTCGGGATCAGCTTGGCTCATTGGGATTGCTCTCATTTGGATATTCTTACTGTCTCATATTTGGGCAAATATATTCAAAATTGGATGTATGATTGGAAAGACATTTTAATTAAAAACGACAACTTGAATGTTATCAAATTTTTTCAGAGTTCAGTAAATAAGGTGGATATTAAGATGGGAGGCTTGAATCCTAAGGATTTCCTCTATCTCAAATATTTCAGTTAGGTTATTTTTCAACATGTGCATAGGGAAGGTAATAAAATCGCGATTTTTTGTGCTAAAGTAGCTATTTCCGGCAATTTTTTTTGGGATTCTCTTGTTTGTTCGGATATACCTCCTTTTTTTTCTTTGTTAAAGGAGGTTATTAGTTGTTTGTAGTTTGTTTTCAATAATATTGCTTTAGCATTCTCTCATATATATATATATATATATATATATATTATATAATATATAATTCAGCTGCCCTTTACTCCAGCTCATTGAGCGGTGCCAGATTCACTTCTTTTATAAAAGATATAAGGATTCAATGTGCTAAAAACTAGAAATTCAAATTAGTGTATTCAACTATGAATGGGAGATCAATGATGTATTCATCCATGGTATTGTGTCTCTTTTCTGTTGATTTATAAAATTCTATAAAAAAAATACTTTTCTTCTTTTTCTTAGTCCTCATATAATCTATTAGCATAAACCTCACTTCTATAATAACCCATAAATAGAATTTTTTAGAGTATGTATAAGTCCAAATAATAAACCATTTTTGCCTTAATATAGGAATTGTAGTGATTTAATTACACCAATTTTTCTTAATTTTTTTAGCATTGGTGAAAATCCTTAGGAAAATTGATATTCTGTTCAATACAAGTGGGGGTTTTAGGACCATCAGATGTTCATTTTGCAACGATTTAAACAAAAAAATTAAATAAAAGAGTTATTTTATGAATTTTTTTATAATATCACTTCTATAATTTGATAAATGATTTTAATATATATATATATATATATATATATATATATATATATATATATATAATATATATATATATATATATATATATATGATTTTATAGACCTTGAATAATGTACATGATTTTTTGAGAAATGAAAATATATATATATATATATATATATATATATATATATATTATATATATATATATATATATATATATATATATAATATATATTATTGATTATTTAATCGATAATTTTTTATTTGTTGCTATTTATATTGATAAAAAATTAGATGTTCTAGTTGCATAAATTAAAAAAAAACATAAATAATATATATATTATTTTTATATTATTAATTAATATTAATAATATCTATTATATATATTATAATAAATTATATATATATAGTTCCTAGGGCATTAAAAGTTCTATGTATGATAACAAAATATGATCTAACGTCTCTTGCATTCTCACTATGTACATAAAATAAAAAGAAAATTTCTCTCTTCCTCAAGGGCGGAGGTATAGTGGGGTTCTGGGGGCATGGGCCCCCACTGGCCCATTATCATATAAATATAGTAGTTAAACACACAGTCCATTAACATATACATGCAGTAGTTAAAGTCCTCGGCCAACCATATATATATATGCCCACAATTAAAAAAAAAAAAAAGTATAACAGTAATCTTGACAATCCATTGGGCTACAACGCAACTGTGTTTTTGTTCTTACTATTTTTTATTTATATTATAGTTAAATCTAATATTATATGTGTGTTAAATATTTATTTTTATACAACTAATACTTAAATATTTAAGCTGAAATAAGATAATTATAGATTTTTGTCTAATACAACTAATATAATATAATTAAATTTTTTGATAAATTATTAAAAATAAATATTAATATTTTGAAAGATCAAAAAATTACGTCACTATAAACTATTAAATAAAAATGAAAAAAAATCAATAAATCACTCGAAGATGTTTAAGATTAATTTGAAAATAATTAATTTGTGCCACCATTAATAAAAATTTCTGGCTCCCCTCCCGCTCTTATGCACCTCGTGCTCCAACTCATATTCCTTTTAAACCTTATTCCCAATCTCAACTAAATTAATGACTAAGTCAATATCAAATACCTCCTTTTTTGTCCTCTCCTTCTTGCCATGCATAAAATTTGAACATGATTAGTTAAACATCCAATTTTTACGCTTTTTTTCTAACTTAAAGCTGACTACTCTTCAACCTTCATAAGGATTTGACTAATTATCGGGCTCGGTACCCGCGCTCAGTACCGAGCGCGCAACCGGATGAGAGAACCGTCTGTTGTCTGCACAGAATAATAGCTTGATCATTTGAAAGGGCATGGATTGAGTTGTAACTAATTATGTTTTTGGCCCTCAATTGCTTTCTCCTACAAAAATGGTGGTGTTTATTTTTTCTTTATAACTCTAATTTTGACACATTAAGTAGGAGTTTGTACAACACAACTATAAAAAGTCCTCCCACAAACTCTATGCACTAATGTAGGATGAACACTCGCCTATAAGGAATAATTTAAGATTTAATTTATAATAATGATCCATCATATAAATAAAAAATACTTTACTTAATTTAGAATAATGATGCAGACACTTTATTCATCACCGTTAGCAAGAAATCTTTGCTCACGAGCACCTTAATACTTTTTTTTAGCATAAAATCTTTAATAACATCTCTCTAAGAATCACAACACAAAATAAACCATGTTTCCAACTATCATCCCTCTTAGTGGCTAATAATTTTCCCTATCACAATCTTAATTCTTTATGTGACTTGATCAGTGTAATATCTCTCAATAGATATGATTAAAGAATACACCTGCATACATATCAAACAATTCAAATGAGTCAATTTTAAAGTAGTAGTAAGGGCAAAATTAAATGAACTATGATCGAATCAACTTCAAACATTATCAAGCCTTATTTAAACCATGATTAAGCATGTTTGAACCATCTTCAAATCATGATTGAGCCATAAAATCATATTCAAATATGGCCAAACCATCTATAAATCATGATCAAACCTTATGTGAACTTCTTTGAACATTTTTCAAACTTTATTCGAAACTTCAAACAAGGTTTGCACAAGGCTTGATAATGATTCAGGCAATGTTTCAAACTTGGTTTAGACATGATTTGATCATGATTTGAAGATGATTTGAAGAGGGTTTGAAGATGGTTCAATAATGTTTGAAGATTATCCACTCATGGTTTGATCATGATTCGAAGATGGTTCAATCATAATTTGAAAATAGTTCAAAGATATTCAATCATAGTTCAAAGATTGTTTGATCATAATTTGATCATAATATCCCGATTTTATTATAGTTCAAAGATGGTTTGATCATGATTCATGATTTGAAGATGGTTTATAAGTGGTTTGATGATGATTCTAACAAGTTTGTGGTATTTACTGTTATGTTAAATGTCATTATAGATTTAGGATTTAGAGTGGGAAGGATGTATTCAAAGTTAAATAAACCAATCTTGAATATATGCTAAATGAAGAAAATGTCACCATAAAACTTTATTACAACCCACACATAATCGCTCTATGATCGCCAAATATAGAGAAGGTGCTATGAAGAGGAAGGGTCAAGGAGCTCATATGATCAAAATGTTGCATCATTATTCAATAATGGCCTCAACTCATATTTGTCATAATCAGAGGCATTTTGGTCCAAAATATACTTTTAGACATATTTTTTTTCAAAAAGCAAAAAAACCATGGTTATTATAAGGCATACAAACACACACACATAATTAAAATGTATTATGAGATCCACTAGACGACAAATAGAACACCTAGTTTTGAGTTGTAATGAACCTAAACTATGCACGTGTATATATATATATATATATATATATATATATATATATATATATATATATATATAGTTAAAATGTATTATGAGATCCAAAAGACGACAAATAGAACACCTAGTTTTGAGTTAATGAACTTAAATTATGCATGTATATATATACATACATACGTAATTAAAATGTATTATAAGATCCACAAGACGACAAATAGAATACCTAGTTTTGAGTTTAATGAACCTAAATTATGCACATAGAAGCATAATTAGAAGTTTAATGTGGTCATTGAAAGTTCGTTAGGGATGTTAAGCCCTTATGAACTTAGTCCCAAAGCTAACCAAGAGGAGGGGTGAATTGGTATTTTAAAAACTTTAAACAAAGCTCAACGAATTTCATAAACCAATTCACCACAAAACAAACAATGCGGAAATTTAAGTGCGGAAGCAGTAAAAATAAAAACACAAAGGTTTATAGTGGTTCGGTCAACTCGACCTACGTTCACGCTCCGGAGGCGCCCTCCGAGTATTGCACTACCAAAGTGACTCTCCTTTAGCCCCCATAGCTAGGCGGAGAAGCCCTTACAAAGACACCTCCTTTTCGCCATCCCGATAAGGCAGAGAACCTAACTCCTTTTGCTTCCTTCTGAAGCTGGTAGAGAACCACGATCACTTGCTGAAACTTACCTCTCCCAACCCTTCCAAGGACAATAGACTCTAGGGAAGAAGAAGTGGAACAATGCTTGGATCTACCCCTTGTGAATCCCCTCACAAGCTCCCCCTCACAAGATCCTCTCTCTCTCTCTCCCTCTCTCTCTCTCTCCTTTAGGTTTTCTCAGGTCAAGACAGTAGCCAAGGATGTTCAAAAATATTGAACAAGAGCTCTTAAATAGAAGAGCTTCAAAGGAGCTCATTAATTGCAAGTTGCCGAATATATCGTCCAGGACGATATGGACATCGTCCTGGCTGATCAGTACAAATCTCAGAAGATCGGCCAGAGCATCGTCCTGAAGATGATCTGGACGATTGAAAATTGGCTTGATCGTCTAGGTCGATCTCACGATCATCCCGGCCGATCAGTTCAAATAGAGTAAAATCGTCCTGAGCATCGCCCTGAATTTGTGCTGGACGATTTTTATCGTCCAGGAGTAACTAAGAAATTTTGAATAGATCGTCCTGGCCGATCCTACGATCGTCCAGGATGATGTGATCGTATCAATCATCCTTAATTACTTCCTTGATTATTTGATTAATTAAGGCATAATTATAAATATCGTCCAGGCCGATCCAAGATCGTCCTAGCCGATTACCAAAAATATAGAATACATTAATTGATTATGTCGGCAAATTCTTTCTATTTTGAGCCTATCGTCTTGGCCGATACAAGTATCGTCCAGGCCGATTGGCTAATGACGACTGCCTTAATTAAGAACCCCTGATTAGATTTTCTGTTTAAATCCAGATCGTCCAGGCCGATGTAAATATCATCCTGGCCGATATGAGTAAAAACAGAAATTCTAAGTCTCTCAAGTGTGTGTGTGTAGGGTTACTTTGCATCAGTCACATCAAAGATTAAAATTGACTCAAGAGGGAAAAAATAAAATTACAGACTGACTCAACCCTAATCTACCCATTCTTGAGCTGACTCCGTTTTTCCATCCGATCTTTGATTTCTAAAAAGTCAGTAGTAAAAGGCAGTCGAAAACAAGTAAGAGTGTTTGCCAATCATCAAAACATAGTTCATGGACCTGAATTTGCAACAATCTCCCCCTTTTTGATGTGGCAAAATATTACGACATTTATTTTAAAAACAATAATGTAACACACGGAATCGAAAGTGCAAGAAAGATCTGAAACTTCTCCCCCTTTTAACATCTCAAAAAGGAAGGAATTAAGAACTTAAAGCAAACCACAGACAATTTTTTTAGTTCTCTTCATAATGCATGCAATGAAGTAACAATTTGAGTGAAACGATTATACATGTCAGAAATAGATTTAGAAGGTTTCATATGAAAAACGTTCATAGTCATACAAGAGAATATTCAAATGAGATTATTTTACTTCGTTGGTTTCTTCATAAGTAATGTATAACCTATCACAAATTTCCTTACCAGTTGAGCAAGTGGAAACACGCATGTAATCCTCAGATTTCAAAGCACAGAAAAAACAGTTCAAAAATTTTGCATTCAATTGAGCTAAATCTCTTTCATCGAAAGTCCATTCAGTAAAAGTAACTTCAGTTTTAATTCCGTTAATTTCATGAGAAGGTGAAAAATATCCTTCTTTAATAAGCATCAACATGTGATAATCAGTAGATTGCAAAAACGTTGTCATACGGGTTTTCCAAAAATCAAAAGGTAGATTATCAAATAAGGGAGGTCGTGTAATCGAATATCCTTCAGTAGTGTTACGATTCCCAAAGTTAACCATGGATCAGATTCAAAAAGTTTTCAAACTTAATTTTTAAGAATAAAGCTCCGATACCACTTGAAAGTTCGTTTGGGATGTTAAGCCCTTATGAACTTAGTCCCAAAGCTAACCAGGAGAGAATTGGTAATTTAAAAACTTTAAACAAAGCTCAACGAATTTCACAAACCAAATCATCACAAAACAAACAATGCGGAAATTTAAGTGCGGAAGCAGTAAAAACAAGAACACAAAGGTTTATAGTGGTTCGGTCAACTCGACCTACGTCCACTTCCCGGAGGCGCCCTCCGAGTATTGCACTACCAACGTGACTCTCCTTTATCCCCCACAGCTAGGCGGAGAAGCCCTTACAAAGACACCTCCTTTTTTCCACCCAAGCAAGGCAGAGAACTCAACTCCTTTTGCTTCCTCCTGAAGCTGGCAGAGAACCATGATCACTTGCTGAAACTTACCTCTCCCAACCCTTCCA
>NW_021318693.1:5233855-5300001 GCF_001605985.2 Dendrobium catenatum
ACTTCCAAGGACAAAAGACTCTAGGGAAAGAAGAAGTGGAACAATGCTTGGGAGCTACCCCTTGTGAATCCCCTCACAAGCTCCCCCTCACAAGATCATCTCTCTCTCCCTCTCTCTCTCTCCTTTAGATTTTCTCAGGTCAAGACAGAAGCCAAGGATGTTTAAAATATGTTGAACAAGAGCTCTTAAATAGAAAGAGTTCAAAGGAGCTCATTAATTGCAAGTTGCCTGACTATATCGTCCAGGACGATATGGACATCGTTTCTGACCGATCAGTGCAAATATTAGAAGAATCGGGCCAGAGCATCGCCCTAAAGATGATCTAGACGATTGAAAATTGGCTTGACTAGGCCGATCTCACGCATCGTCCGCCCGATCAGTTCAAATAGAGGAAAATCGTTATGAGCATCGCCCTGAATTGTGCTGGATGATTTTTATCGCTCCAAGTAACTAAGAAATTTTAATAGATCGTCCTAGCCGATCCTGAGATTGTCCAGGACGATGTGATCGTAAAATCATCCTTAATTACTTCCTTGATTGTCTGATTAATTAAGCATAATTGCAAATATCATCCAGCCGATCCAAGATCGTTCTGGCCGATTACCAAAAATACCGAATACCTTAAATTGAATATGTCGGCAAATTCTTTCTGTTTTGAGCCATTGTCCTGGCGATACAAGTATCATCCAGGCCGATTGGCTAAAGACGGCTGCCTTAATTAAAACCCGATTGATTTTTTGTTTTAAGCCAGATCGTCCAGGCCGATGTAAATATTCGTCCTCCGATATGAGTAAAAACAAATTCTAAGCCTCTCAAAGTGTGTGTGTTGTGTGTAGGTTACTTTGCATCAGTCACATCAAAGATTAACAATTGACTCAAGAGGAAAAAGAATAATCTCTCTCTTTATGATAGGAAAATTAAAAATCATTATAATTTTATCAATCTATTTTGTATTTTTGGATAATATTGGATTACATTTTCATTGGGAATCAAATCAAATACATCTTTTTCAATGTAAGGCACAAGACAATCGTTGAGCCAATCACCACTTATCCTACTGCGCAATCGATATTTGATAATTTTTATTGTTGAAAATGCTCTCTCAAAATCATTATAATTTTATCAATCTATTTTGTATTTTTGGATAATATTGGATTACATTTTCATTGGGAATCAAATCAAATACATCTTTTTCAATGTAAGGCACAAGACAATCGTTGAGCCAATCACCACTTATCCTACTGCGCAATCGATATTTGATAATTTTTAGTGTTGAAAATGCTCTCTCAACTGTAGCAGTAGCAACTGGTAAAATTAATGCTAAAATAATAAGTCTGTAAACTAGAGGATACACGCATTCTTCTTCCAGTTTTTGAAACATTCTCCAACAAATGAATCTCCACCATCTTGACCTTTAATAATATGCTGATCTTGAGGTTTAAATAGATAGCAGTAAAGGCAAAAAATAGCATCTTTTTGCACAATGTACTCTAACCAATCAGAGTATTCATCAAACCATTTCGCATTGAACCTACGTGCAATATTTCTATATAAAGTTAGAGGAAATTGATGACTTATCGGTTGATGAGGTCCCTTCAGTAACTATGATCTCCGGATCATCTCTCTATCATTTACATCATAACTTCAAATAGGAAGTCGGAGTCCTGGATCTGTTGGGAGATTATTAATATCAATTTCTATTCGCTCTTTCCTCTTTAAATAACGCTCCATTATTTAACCCTAGAATGAAAATTATTACAAAGAAAAGCAACCGTAAATCAAAATATTTACATCATAACAAATAAGTATTAATACAATAGAAACTTGAACTTAAACTTGACTAAAAAGCTATGCTATGCTTATTTTAATAGATTTTGTAGATGAGATACATACACTTAAATGCTAGCTATAATTTTATTTTCTTTCTTCATTTTTATATTTGAATAGTTTAAACAGTTAAGCTCGTTTCATAGGAATTTAATTTTATAAGACCAATATTACCAAGAACGTTACAACAATTTCCATAATCGAAACAGGTAATCTAAAAAAGCATAAAAACACTAAACTGATGTGTCTTATTCACCCTAAATCAATCATTAAATTCTTAAAAATAAAATTCCAAAGATTTCATAGAATCAAAGCAACAATACATTATAAGGATGGAAAATTGTAAGAAATAGGAGAAAAGTTCTCTTCAACCAAAATTTACCAAGAAAATTTGAAAAAAATGAAATCCTAGCCCGACTAGCTACTATTGAATCCGCAGACTAAGGCTCTGTTTAGTTTGAAAGATTTGAAATAGAGGAAATATAAATGGAAATTTGTAAGGAAATTGAATTGAATTAAGTGTTCGTCCAATCTGTTAGGTTGAGGAGAAATTTAATTAGTGGAAAAGAAATTTCTATTTTTTTGTTTAGATTGAAGGAATGATAAATAAATTGAAGAATGAACAAAGCCTAATGTTATTCACGCTTCACTTTCACCTCTGTTTAAGAAGATAATCATCCGTATGTTCAAATTTTCTCGATAAAATCATTCTTTTATGAATTAAACCCAAATCAAAATGGTCAAGATATTAAACAGAATTCCTCAAAAGGAAACATAGCCGAAAGTAGAAGATATCAATTCATAAGAGAACTATTAGAAGACAAATGTATTAACACTTAGTACCACATCACCTGTATTATTTACAAATCTTATACCTGTACTAAAACTATATATAGGTCTGTATGTACACCGAAGCGGATAATGAAATAATCAATTCTTCTTGTTATACGATCTGTAACTTCTCTTGTCATATTCTTAGTTTCTACATGGTATCAGAGCCGACAAGATTCTGAAATTTCTTCTCTCATGGCCTCTTCGTCTTCTCTCATGGCCTCTTCGTCTTCATCCACATCCACGACTCTACTGGAGAAGATAACGAATGGTGCCGGCATTCCGGCAAATCTCAAATTCGTTGTATCAAACCTACGCACCCTGGTTCCATCTCAGCTCTCCACAGACAATTATGCGATCTGGAGAAGCCAGATTGTGAAACTTCTTCGGGCAAATGGTTTCGATCAATTTCTTGAATTGCCATCTTCCGATCTTGCGCAGCAAGAACAAGCCTCCGAGTCCGGCGACACCATCATCCGGTCATTGATCGATCAGAACCTCTCGGCGGCCATTTGCTCTACAATATCAGCTACCGTTCTTCCATACGTGTTACACTTGGAATCCACGGCGGCGGTATGGAAAGCGCTTGAGACTAGATTCCAATCTTCAAATCGTTCGAAAGTTATCCAGCTCAAAAATGAGCTCCATAACGTCCAGATGCATGACCAATCAATGATGCAGTACCTTACTACCATCAAGAATTTGGTAGATCAAATCGCCTCCGTAGGCGCTACAATTGACAACGAAGATATCATTATGTATATCTTGAATGGCTTGCCTCCGGCATATCAAGCCTTCAAAACCACTATTCGTACGCTGCAAACATCTTTAAGCTTGGATAATTTCTACTCACTTCTTGTAAGTGAGGAAATTCATGTATAAAATGATTCAGCTAAAACGATTTCTCAACCCGATCCTCAAATGGCGCTCTACGCCAACAGAGGACGAACGAAAAAGAATAGAGGACGATCTTCCTCTACATACCAATATTCCAACAGGGATACCTCTAAACCTATCTCTGTGTGCCAAATTTGTAACAAGAAAGGACACATTGCGACGTCGTGTTGGCACCGATTAAATGTCAATTACACACCGCAGCAACCTTCCTCTGGTTCGACCAAAGGTCTCACCGCCACTACCAATCTTCAACCGCAAGAATGGTACCTTGACTCGGGGGGCCTCCGCACACATGACGAATACTTCGGATAATATCTCCAATCCGTCGCTCTATCGCGGACCCGAATCGGTCACTATTGGTGATGGGAGAAACCTCTCGATAGCTCAATCGGGAAATGGTATTCTTCCAACACCAAATCGTATCTTATCAAATCTTTTACACATTCCTAACATTTCTTATAATCTTTTATCCATTTCTAATCTTGTAAAAGACAATAATATTTCTATTACTTTTACACCTAACGGATTTGTTATGAAGGATCTGATGACGGACAACATTCTTCTTCGTGGACCCTATAAAGGACTCTATTCCATTGCATCACCTCAACCGTCGCTCTCAACTCTTTCATCAATCACTGCATCGTCTGCTAGGTGGCACAACCGACTTGGTCACCCAAATAATAGAACCTTGCGTCTTCTTGCTTCCGCACAGCCGCAACTTCATATATCGGTTAACAATCATACTTGTAATTCGTGTAAATCTTGTAAAGGTTCTAAACTGCCATTTACAAGATCATGTAACCGAAGAATGCATCCTCTTGAAATGTTGCATTCTGACGTTTGGGGTCCGTCCCCTGTTACCTCTAACCAAGGTTTTCGTTACTATGTTTCGTTTATTGACGACTATTCTCGTTTTACTTGGATTATTCCGCTTAAAAACAAATCTGATGTTTTTGATAATTTTGTCAATCTCAAATGCCTTCTTGAAAATCAATTCAATACTAAAATTAAAGTTCTTCGTACCGATGGAGGAACGGAATACATTAATAATAATTTTATCAGGTTTCTTGAGAATAATGGTATTCAACCCAAAGATCTTGTCCCTACACTCCGGAACAAAACGGTGTCGCAGAACGCAAGCACTGTCACATAGTTGAAACAGCAAGAACCCTCCTACATCAAGCTTCTCTTCCGGATAAACACTGGATTGACGCTGTGCTCACGGCAGTATACTTGATCAACCGCCTTCCCTCTACTAACACAGAGTCTACTTCACCTTTTCAACTTCTTTACAAAGAAGTTCCCTCGTACTCTAACCTTAAAACATTCGGCTGCGAATGTTTTCCTCTCTCACCGCATCATTTAAGAAATAAATTACACCCTAAATCAAACTCATGTGTGTTTCTTGGTTATGTAGATCAATATAAAGGCTACAAGTGCTACAATTGTCAAACAAATTATGTCTTGATATCTAGGCACGTTACCTTTATTGAAGACTCATTCCCATTTCAGCACAATACAGATATGACTTCCTCTACCTCTCAGTATACGACTCCAGCGTTTCTTATGCCTCACTCATCGGCTCAGCAACAAACATTGAGGACTAATTTGGGGGATTCTCAACCCCAACAGAATCAACTTCCCAGCTCAATTACTCAGGAGCAAACAGTGGTCATACCTACTTCAAACTCAGCATCCGAATCTATCATTCCTCCAAGCTACAGCACCATACCGACTCCTATTACAACTAATCAACATCCAATGGTCACCCGTCTACGAACTGGATCTCTCAAGCCTCGCAACAGACTTAATCTTCTACATCATTATTCGGACAATACTCTCTCAGAACCAACTACTTTTCGGGATGCCTACAAATCTACGGATTGGCGTCATGCTATGGCAACTGAATTCATTGCCTTACAAAAATAGGGAACATGGATCCTTGTTCCTCCACCTCCATCTACATCTATCTTAGGATGTCATTGGACCTTTCGTACAAAAAGACACACTGACGGATCTATTGCTCGATACAAAGCTCGGCTTGTAGCTCAGGGCAATCATCAAGAACACGGTGTTGATTATCTTGAAACATTCAGCCCAGTTGCTAAACTACCCACAGTTCGCATACTTATTACTATTGCTCTGTTTCACAACTGGACCATCAGGCAATTTGACGTGGAAAACGCCTTTCTTCATGGTAAGCTGTCGTAGACGGTGTATATGAAACAACCAAAAGGCTTTGAAGATACATCGCATCCGGATCATGTGTGTCTTCTACAAAAGCTATTTACGGTTTAAAACAGGCTCCGAGACAGTGGTACAACACATTCACTGAGCACGTTCTCTCTCTCGGCTTCCAGCACAGTTTGGCTGATCCGTCGTTGCTTACTTATAAGAAAAATGATACGCGAATGTACTTGTTGGTCTATGTAGATGATATATTGATCACCGGCAACAATAGTCAAGCAATCTCTAACCTTATATCTAAACTCGCAGCTCGCTTTAATTTAAAAGACCTTGGTCTCGCTAATCAATTTTTAGGCATCTCTATACATTATGCTAACAATTCTTATTTCCTATCACAGAAATCCTATGCGCTATCTATTCTGTAGCAAGCAGAGATGGAAGATTGCAAAGGCCTGGCGAATCCGACCTGCACAAAAATACCGTCTGACATCACACCCGATGCGCTGCTTTCAAATCCAGTCACATTCCGGCGAATAACTGGATCATTACAATACTTAACATTGACACGTCCCGACATTGCTTTCGCAGTCAATGTTATATCTCAAAATATGCATAATCCGCTCAATACTCACTGTTTTTTGTTAAAACAACTTCTCAGGTACATTCGCGGCACGCTAGACTTTGGACTACCAGTCACCAAGTCGGACCTTAAGCTGCGATCGTTCTCTGATGCTGATTGGGCAGGCGACCCAGCTACACGAAAGTCCACAACAGGGTTTTGCATTTTTCTCGGGCAAACACTGGTTTCATGGGCAGTAAAGAAACAAAAAGTCGTAGCTCGCTCTTCAACTGAATCGGAGTATAGAGCACTTGCAGCGGCCACCGCAGATCTCATATGGATCAAACGATTGCTTGCAGATTTTGATATTTCTCAAGACAACCCCGCCGATCTATTTTGCGACAACACTTCAGCTATTGCATTAGCTAATAATCTTGTATTTCATGCCAGGACAAAGCACATTGAAATAGATCAAAGATTCATTCGTGACCAAATTCAACACAACAATATACGTCTTCTTCCGATTTGTCGGTCGATCAGGTTGCTGACATTTTTACAAAGCATATGTCCACACCAAGATTTCAAGATCTAAGGCTCAAACTGACAATCATCAATGATCCGTCAGTTTGCGGGGGAATATTAGAAGACAAATGTATTAACACAGTACCACATCACCTGTATTATTTACAAATCTTATACCTGTACTAAAACTATATATAGGTCTGTATGTACACCGAAGCGGATAATGAAATAATCAATTCTTCTTCTTATACGATATGTAACTTCTCTTGTCATATTCTTAGTTTCTACAAGAACATTGCAAACAAAAACCCAAACCGATCTCCTTACTCCTTATAGAGCCATGCAGGCCATACTACTCTGGCTATTATCATTTCTCATAAGAAGTAAATAACAATATTCATAGCTGATCAACTAGTCAGCTCACATTTCTTCTCTTCTATCCGTCATGAAATATGGCTTGTTTCAAACAAAATAAAACATAGAATCTTTTTAATCACTTGAACACGCTGCTGTCACAGAAGTACAATAAACATATGCACTGCTTGTATATATTAATTCGATACAAGTAGGCGATTACTCGGAACAATTAAGACTTAGTTTGTGACTGTTTTCTTAATTCTTCTTAAAATAGTTTTATAGTACAAAAATTATAATTTTTCTGTTAAAAAGCTGCTTTAAGAGGCAATATGAAAGCTGTTCCAAACAAAACCTCAAGCTGAAGAATAAAAACAAGAAAGTGATCCATTACAGGCCGTTAAATTAACATGTTCACAAATATAGCAAAGATAGAAGGCACTGAAACTATAATAACTGCTATATCTCCTTCCTTCGTTGCTGATGAAGGAGGAGTATCAAAACATAAGTCTTTTTTACACCCAAGGGGAGCCTCTGCTATTGCAACAAACATTAAGATAAGGAGAAGAGAAGAACTCTGCAAAAAGTGCTGAAGCTTGTACATTTTAATTGCCAATAAAGACCTGGAAGGAGTGGAGGAAAGAGGAGCCGAGAGGTGATTTTATGGATGGAGAATGGCTCGGTTGTCAATAATTAATTATAATCCATGATGTAATCTTTCTTTATTTTCATTAAGTTAGAATCATTCAGGCCTTTGAATTTTTAATCCTTTTGTCGCACATCAAAAAAATCAAATATTTCATAAGGCAGATCGAGCAAAAGTTAAAGATATTGTGCAGAAACTATTATTATAGTTGAAATTAAACCATGGTTCCTGACACTTGGCATGAATCAAATATAATAATTATAAATTTGAAATGCAAGGCGGTTTGCTGTGGCCTCCTCTATATTTTATATTTTTATTCTTATCATTCAATTCAATATCATGGTAAATTAATTGTAATAGCTACAAGTTGACCGAAGAAATGGCTCGGTCGTCAACATTTAATTATAATCCATGATGTAACTTTTTAACATTTTCGTGAAGTTAGAATCATTCAGGCCTTCGATCTTTTAATCCTTTTGTCGCATATAAAAAAACAAATATTTCATTAGGCAGATCGAGTAACGACGTCAGACAGTGATCCGGCGGAGGTGAGGGCCTCAAGTGATGATCCGGCCGAGCAACAACGTCAGGCGATGGTCCGCTAGAGATGAGGGCCTCAAGTGGTGGTCCGGCGGAGCAACGATGCCAGGAGGTGGTATGGCAGAGGTGAGGGCTTCAAGTGGTGGCCCGGCAGAAGTCCAGCGGTGGCCGAGGAGGAGCTTCTTCCTTCTATTCCTTCTCTTTTTCTTTCTTCTCTTCTTGCTTCAGTCCTCCTTTCCCAAGAGGAATGAGGGGTCTATTTATAGATTTCTAGAGTCGCATGACCCGTAAATAGCTGAGAGATCATGGGTAAATGCCTAAATGAGGAGTGGTTGGATGGACGGCCGATGTTAAACCCCTTTATCATGGACTGTTTGATGGGCATTTAAATGTCTTAATGATGTCGCAATTCGGCGATCTTGGGCTCATTCGATTGGCTCGTTTGATTCGTCTCGTCGAGCCGCTCGATTCGACTATAAGTACGTCATATTTGAAAACCATTTGGTAATCCAAATTGTGGTTTGAACCCTCCAACATCTCTTTGAACTCTTGATTTAGACTCATATGGGCTCGGATTGAGACGAATTTGATGTCGTTGGGTTTGTATTTCCGAGAAGTTCAATTTGACTGTAAGTTTGCTAAAATCGAAATTTGAATTGTCTCAATTTTAATTTCGGAAGTTTCCAACTTGATTTTGCATCGCGTGCCCGGTCAAGATAACTTTATGATGATGTATCAATTATAAATTTGAAATGCATGGCATGTTTGCCGTGACCTCCTCTATATTTTATTCTTATTATTCAATTCAATACCACTGTAAATTAACTGTAATAACTACAAGCTTTATTAACTGTAATAACTACAAGTTGTACGTGCACTTTTTTTTTGTATTGTAAATCAAGATGGGTAAATAAAGCCAATTGGTTTGCATATTTTGAACCTCAACAGTATTTGATGTGAGCAAAGTACTAATGGAAATCTTTATATAATTCATTAATTACATAAAGTTTTTAGAAAGTTCATGATTTGTTTGAAAATATATATACACTTATGATATTCCTTTCAAGTGTTATATCTATGTGTTTGATAAGAAAAATGATGATAAAAAAGTCTAGCAGTAAATCAAACTCACTAAAGCTTTTAACACGAGGCTAGAAGAATCAATATGCATACTTAGTTTTTTTTTTTTTTTAGGGGAAATCCACCAAAGGGGCCTACGCGTTGATTTAAGGAAAAATTACATAGTCCTTAAAGGGGACGATCCACTCGCTAATGCTCGAAGAGCTACAATGCATAAAAAGAAAAGAAAAAACTAAAGAGCAGAAAGTCCCCCGCTAAACAGTACAAAATTTCCTAGAAATATTCTAAAGTGGCACCCAGAAAGCGCCCAAAAAATACAAAAGAAAGCTAGAGATCTCACATTCAGCATAAGCCTTCTTCCAAAAGATCTACTAAGAGTAAGAACATCCTGCAAAAAAGAAACAACAAAAAACCTAACAAAAAGAAAGTCAAGCTTAGAAAAACCTGGATATGAATAAGCCCAAGGAAATGACAGTAGAACCCAGGTATCCCGCGGCTCTGCAAATAAGAAAGAGGAAGTAGCAGCAAAGAGAAACCAAAGACAATCTTTCTAATCTAGTACAAATGGCGGCATAAGGCATTAAAGTATGGAACATATATATAGGAACAGAATTAAGAACATACTTAATAAGAATCAAACGACCACCAAAAGACAGAAAGTTAGACGACCAATTCGCAAGTTTTTTTTGAATAATAGTGAAAATATCTTCAAAAAGAAAGTTCTTCTTTTTACCTTTATAGATAGGAGTTCCCAAATACTTAATCGGAAGATTTTTAGCTTTAAAACCACAAACCCTTTGAATCTCTTGAATTCTATTCTGATTTATAGAATTAGCACCAATAAAAATACTCTTCTCTCTACTGAAAACCAAACCACTGTAAGCATTAAATTTATCCAGAAACTTCATATATATTCACTCAATTTATATTTGTATAGTATTTTATTGATATTTGTAATTTGATCACAAAATTTGATTTTTTGGCATTATAAGGTGGTTTGACCAAGTATTTCCCTATTTCGATTGGGTTACATCAAAATTCAAGTTTAAGCCCATATCTTTTTGCTTTAGTCATGGATGTTTTCACTAGACATTTGCAAGAGGATGTACCTTGGTGTATTTTTTTTTGCTGATGATATTCTTCTTGTTGATAAGACTCTAGAGAGAGTTGAAGGTAAACTTGAATTATGGAGGTCAACCTTAGAATTTAAAGGTTTTCGCTTGAGTAGATCTAAAATAGAATATATGAAGTGTAATTTTAGAAGTAATAGATCTAGTGAAGGGATTGTGACTTTGGGCGATCAAGTCATTAATAAGAGTACATGTTTTAGATATCTTGGATCTATTGTTCAGAGTGATGATGAAATAGATGAGGATATTATCAGCAGAATTCAAGTTGGATGGTTGAAGTGGATGAATGCATCGGGCTTGTTGTGTGATAAAAAAGTATCTCTCAAACTTAAGGGAAAATTCTATGAGATGGTGGTGAGGCCTGCAATACTTTATGGTGTCGAATGTTGGTCAATAAAAGAGAAGCATAATACTAAGTTAAGTGTGGTAGAGATGATGATGCTCAGGTGAATGAGTGGCTTTACCCTTAGAGATATGATACGAAATGAACATATGCGTGAAAAGGTTGGAGTATCTCTAGTAGAAGATAAGATTAGAGAGAGTCGCCTTAGATGGTTTGGTCACGTAAAACGGCGGCCTTTTGATGGCTCGGTTAGGAAAGTAGAGGTATTAGATTTGACTTATGTTAAGAAAGGTAGAGGCGGACCTAAAAAAACTTGGTTAGAAAATATTAGAAATGATATTTATCTATTAGATTTAAACGAGAATTTAACTTTTAATAGGACACAATAGAGAAAAAGGATTTATGTAGCCGACCCCGTGTAGTGGGATAAAGGCTTGATGTTGTTGTTGTTGTATGTATATTTTTAATTTATCTTACCATATGGCAGCAATTTTAACACCTACTAAAAGCGCTGCTAAATCCTTCCTACAGTAGCACTCATAAAACCGCTACTAAAGCTTTTTCAGCAAACCCAAATATAACGGACTTGTAGCAGTTCCTAAATAGATGCAAATAAATTAATAGGTGTTTAAACCGCTGCAGTATGTCCTAAAAAGTACAGTGAAAGCCTTATTTATTAGTAGTGACATGACTTGAGGGTTCTGGGATTATCATACCTCTTTGTTGAAGCATAATTATTTTGCGCATCAAAATTACATGATAGGAGAGTATATTGCTTCTCTTTTAACTAAATCAATTGAATACAAAGGAACATGAATAAAGTTTTCAAACTTTTAAGCTTATAATTCAATATCTTATATGTAGCTGTAACGCCCCAAGATCTAACTTTGAAAGAATTTCAAGCAATCCATTAACAATTTACCAGAGCTATCTATAACTTCAATCAAACAGTCTAGCATACTCCAGAAAATTAGCTGTTTCACTGCACTGATCGTCCTGGACGATCTCAATATCGTCCCGGACGATCCTGGGAGGAAAATCAGATTCAGAAAGGAACAATCAAAAGAACGAGCTCTCACAGTAGCTAACAAACAACATAAAACTAAACTGAAAATTTCATTCATGGACATATGATCTTCTAACTTGTATTAAGAATCAAATAATGTAGAGAAAAACTAATTTTAAGCGATTGCATTTCTAAGGGCTTTACTACATGAGGCAATCTTTGTATGTATATATACATATAGAAATAAATTCACAAGTTTAGAGATGCAAAAAGAAATACACATGCTTATGAAATTTATAGTAATATTCATAAAAATGAACTCAGAGTCATGTGAGGCACAACTATGTTCTTCCGCCATTAAAGTTTGGATCAGTGGATCACGATGCATTTCACATGAAAGCTATCCTACTACCAAGAATCAGTGCAACTACCGCTGAAATTGAATATATAAAAACTTACATCCATAAATAAATTTTATATACTATCTCATTGATAAAAAAAACTGCATATAATTCATGCTACATCTTATTCGATATAAAAACGAATGATTCTAAACGTGCATTTCAGATAATAAATGTTCATAAAAAAATAAAAAATAAAAAAAACTGATATCGATGGCGACAATGTTCAAAATTGTGGTATTCACAAAATCTGCTTCAAATCTAAATTTGATTATTACTACAAGAGCTCTCAATATATCCCAATCAATGGAGTCACAGGAATTCGTACAAATCAGACAATATAGATTTGTTCTGTGAGTTTAATGGCAACGTACATTCATGTCCATTCCTTTAAATAAGATTATGAAAGAGGTTTAAAAAAAAAAAAAGGAAATCTGTTCATATACATATGACAAAATAAAATTAAAAAAAAGTTAATATGAATGATTGAAGTCATTCCGCGCTCTTCCCAATTTTTTTTAGAAATCAGAACAAAGAAAAATAGAAGAATCTCACACAGGAGCTATTCTTCTTCTGTTTGGCCTTCTATGAGCCAGCTTCGATCGGCTTCGTGTCGTGCGGCTGCTACGAACGTGTGAGAGCAGAGATCCGAGGGAAGGGGGTCTTTGCGTGGGGACGAGGGAGAGGGTGGCTAGTTTCATCTGCTACCTGTGAGGGAGGAAGGGAGAAGACTTCGGCTATGTGTGTGAGAGCCGAAGGGAGGAGGCGGGCCCTTGAATGAAGGGGAGAAGGAGAGGTCGGCACCAGTGGAGAACTCCTTGCGTGGTGTAGAAAGAAGAAAGCAGTTCTTGAACAGAAGAGGTGAAAAGGAAATAATATGGATCTTTTGGTGTATTATTAAAATGAGTACAAGACGTATATATAGATGGAGAGAGTGGCGGTATACAATGTGACCAATATTCTAATGCCACATCATCCAAATAGAAAAAATACCATTGCATAAGTATTTATTTTGTGTGGTCTAATACGCCCCCACAAGCTTATGGTGGAGGAATGACCATCAGTTTGAGTCGTAGATTATGAAACCTTGGTGTAGAGAGTGATTTGGTGAAGATATACGCCACTTGATCTATTGTGCTGATGGGAAGTAGACGAATACTTTGGGTTTGTATGTGATCCCTTATAAATTTTTGATCGATTTCGATGTGTTTTGTATGATCATGAAATACGAGATTATTGGCTAAGACAATCGTTGAGGTGTTGTCACAATACATATATGTAGGAGATTGTTGAGTTATACCAAAATCTGTAAGAAATATTCTAATCTAAATATTGCCCGATGTTAGAGCTGCAAGCGCATGATATTCTGATTTCGTGGACGATCTTGACACAATATGTTGCTTCTTGATGGTCTATGAGATGAGTGTTTCTCCAAGAAAGGTGCAATAGCCCGATGTTGACTTCCGAGATACAGGATCGCCAGCCCAGTCATCATCTGAGAAAGAAGTAAGAATAAGGTTAGTTTTGGTGATGGGTATAACATAGTCAATTGTACCTTTGATATATTGTAGCATTCATTTGAGAAGATAGGTATGTTTAGGTAGAGGGTTATGCATGTGATGAGATAGTAAGTTGACACTATAAGCCATATCTAGACGGGTGAGAGTTAGATATTGGAGATAGGACTGCAAACGAATCGAGCCGAGCCGAGTATGTGAGTGTTCATTTTTGAGTTTGTTTATTATTACCTTGTTCAAGTTCAACTCATGTTTGATTCAAGCTTTATTATTTGTGTTCATGTTTGGTTTGTTTAATTTATAGGTGTTCATGTTTGGTTCATGATCGGTTCGTTTAGTGTTTATCGAGCTTTAAACAAACAAACCTTAATGAGCTATGTTCATGAACATATTTTGCAAACAATATATTGAACAAAAAAACCTTAAATTTGTTCACGAACATCTTAAACAAACAATCTAGCAAACTTGGATAAATGTAAAATGTCATTTGTTCATGAACAAATTCATTCTATTGAAGGTATAAAATAAAATAAAATTCATTTATAATAAAAGCATATGTCTATTTAAAATGAAAATATGATTAATTTATATGAATATATTTTTATCGAGCTTCTTATCGAGTTTAATATCGAGTTTGTTCACGAGTTTCAAATGATGTTGTTTGTGAACATAAATGAACCGAACACATTAGTGTTCAAGCTTGTTTATCAATGTTTGGTTTGCTTGCAACCCTAATTGGAAAGATCCAGTAAGCCTTCGATATATGGTAGGATCGCTAAGGATGGAGTCTTCCTTGAAAATGACCGGAAGCTTAGTACACATTGGGTTGGACAGGGAGTTGCAATTTGTGAGATTGGTTTGTTGAAGAATAGATTGAGCATATTTTCTTTGAGATTGAAAATATTGTTGATTGATGTGAGCTATCTTTATTCCAATAAATTCGTTGGCCGCCCCAAGATGTTTCATTTTGAATTGCTTGTTGAGTTGATCCAAAATTTTTGTAATAGCTTCTTGATCATTGCCTGTTATGAGTATGTCATCAACGTACATTGGTAAAAATATTTGAATACCAGACTGATGAAAAATTAGAAGCGATTGATCAGATTTGCTGTGAGAGAATCCCAAAGAAGCCATGTCCGAAGTAAACATGTTGAACCACATTCTAGGAGTCTGCTTGAGTCTGTAGATTGCTTTGTGGAAACGACATACGTAATCAGGATGTAAGGAGTCTTCGAACCCACGCGGTTGAGTCATATATACTGTCTCAGAGAGTGGTCCATGTAAAAATGCATTTGAAACATCTAACTGTTGTACTGGCCAGTCGTTGTGTGCAATTACCAATAATATACTGATTGTAGGTAGCTTAGCAACTGGGCTAAACGTTTCAAAGTAGTCAATGCCATGTTCTTGATGGTTTTCATGTGCAACTAGACGAGCTTTATGAGTAGCAATCGATCCATCTGTATGAACTTTGGTGCGATAGGTCCACCTGCGACCTAAAACAGTGGAGTCATAAGGGGTTTAACAAGACTCCATGTCATATGTTTTTGGAGAGCAAGAAATTCAGTTGTCATTGCTTGGTGCCATTCAGAGTGTTTGACAGCTTCTGTGTACGAAGTAGAAGCGTGAGGTAACTCTTGAGGGGTTTGAGTGTGAAAGAGATTTAATTTGATGGTAGGTTTTACAAGTCTTAAACCTGGTAACCATAGGATGAGACGATTGGATGGTCTGAGATTGTAATTTATGTGGCTCGGATTGAATGGGTATAGGCGACGAGATAGTGGTATAAGGAGAGTTTGAAGAAGGAACAGAATCACTGTGATCATAGTTGCTGGTAGTGGAATGAGTAGGATGTTTATAGAAAAATATGTTAGATAGAAGAGTTAATAGAGTAGGCAGAATGTAGGTAGATAGAGTAGGAGTGGGTAAAGAATCATTAGAAAATGGAAAAGAGTGTTCAACAAAGGATGTATTTCGAGATATGAAGATTTTATCGGTGTGACGATAAAGACATTTATATCATTTGTGAGCGTTGAAATAGCCAAGAAAGACGCAAGATTTGGCCTTGTGATGAAACTTCTGTTGAGAGTGCGACAGAGTCAAAGGAAAACATTCGCAACCGAATGTATGAAGATATTTATAATCATGTTTTGTGCCATTGAGGAGTTTAAATGGAGAGAGATTATTTGTGGTTGGTGAGGGCAGTCTGTTGATAAGGTAGACAGAAGTCAAAACAGCATCCGACCAATATTTATATGGGACAGAGGCAGTTAAAAGCAAGGTTCTAGTAGTTTCGATAATGTGCCGGTGTTTCCTTTCGGCAACACTGTTTTGCTCAGGGGTATAAGGACAAGAAACTTGGTGCGATATACCATGAGTGATAAGAAACTGATTTAGCAATTTATTATCATATTCCTTACCGCCATCAGTGTGATGTGTTTTAATATGATAAGAGGTATATTTTTCGATATAAGTTTTGAAATGAATGAAAATGTTAGTAACTTCAGATTTATGACGCATAGGAAAAAGCCCAGTAAAGCGCGAGAAATGGTCGACAAATATAACATAATACATAAAACCTTGAGCAGACATGAACGGGGCAGGACCCCAAACATCAGAATGAACTAAAGCTAGAAGAGTTTTCCGGCAATTTTCAGATAGAACAAAATGAAGTTTATGGCCTTTAGCCTCTTTACAAGATTTGCAAAAAAAGAAATGGTTTGTCTATATGCAAGTTGGGATTGCAGTGAGATATAAGATCAAGAGTTTTAGTATGCGGATGGCCAAGTCTATGATGCCATGGAGCAGGATGTAGTTGTAGCCGCAAGAGCAGTCTGAAAATTTGGGAAGCTAGTAGGCTGAATGGGGTAGAGTCCACCACTACAGGGTCCTCGAAGAAGTACTTCCTACATCTTCATATCCTTAAACATAAAACCAGATGGATCAAAAATCACACAAATGTCGTTATCTTTGGTAAGTTTATAAATAGATAATAAATTATATTTGAGAGATGATGCGTGAAGAATTTTGCGATAAGTAGAGCTTACGAGATGGGGTTGGTAACAACCCCTATCCCGAAAGCGATATGTTGACAACACGACCATCCCCTATGGTGACAGAGTCTGATCAATGATAAGGAGCTGATGCATATAAGTTTTCAAGAGAGTTTGTGAGATGTGACGATAATCCTGAGTCCAAGTACCAATTTGTAGGGGAATTGTCTGAGTTAGCGATCAAGGCAACGTTCTGGTTGTTCTTGGACGAGGGGATGTATTACGGATTTAGTCTGTGCCAGCAGGCCTGAGTGGATGCCCCTTCTTATAGCAAATTTGACAGATAATCGGTTGAACCGGTGGATGAGCGCCTGGTGTTTGGTTCGCATAGTTGTGACCTTTGGTACGATGTCCTCGTCCTCTGTATGAACAAGAGCAGTATTCAGATCTGTTGAAGGAGTGACCACGACATCTGAAGCGATGTTTATTTCTTTGCTCAACAAAAGAGGATATAGTTGATCGAGGGATATTGGAATGAGCATTGTGCGAATTGCAATCTTGAAGGATTGATAAGAACTTGGTAAAACTTTGAGAATATACAATATTATGTCTTATGTGTCCACGGACGAGCCCGCTGCAACAATTTGATCAACTAGCGATTTGATTTCAGATAGATATTGTGTCATCGTAGAGTTCTTGAGAGATACATTGTGAAGTTCATTCTTGAGTTGAATGACCTTGGAGCGATTCATTGATTGAAACTGAGTTTCAAGAGTGAGCCAAATTTCGACAGTGGATTCAAAATTTATCACATAGGGCAAAACAGTTGCGAAAATGGTGGAACACATTGCCGGCTCAAGAGTTAGGTCGGTGAAGATCCATTGATCGTAGAGAGGATTAGGCAGAGAGGATCCATCGGATTGTTGCAGACGACAAGAAGGAAGATTAAAGGTAACATCTAGAAATTTATGAAAGCCATTAGCTCTGAAAATTTTCATGATAAGGGAACGCCAGAGAACATAATTGTCCGTGGCAAGAAGAACATTGACAAAGTTTTTAAGGTTGGATACAACACTTGAATTGCGATGGAGTGGATGTTTCAGCGGAAGGAGCGGAATCGATTTGTTCGTCTAGACGAGAAGAGGAGGAATGCGCCATGGAAGAGGATCGATTAGGCTGCATTTGATATCATGTAGAAAGAAGAAAGCAGTTTTTGAACAGAAGTGGTGAAAAGGAAATAATATGAATCTTGATGTATTAAACAAAGTACAAGACGTATATATAGATGGAGAAAGTGACGGTATACAATGTGTCCAATATTCTAATGCCATGTCATCCAAACAGAGAAAATACAATTACATAAGTATTTATTTTGTGTGGTCTAATACGTGGGATCCCTTTACCAGGGAGAGAGAGCTTCCTTTTTCTTCTTCTATCATTAGAGCTCTTTTTTTTTTCTTAATTTAAATATAATTTATATTTTAAATTTTAATTTAAATATAATTTATATTTTAAATTTTAATTTAAATATAATTTATATTTTAAATTTTAATTTAAATATAATTTATATTTTAAATTTTAATTTAAATATAATTTATATTTTAAATTTTAATTTAAATATAATTTATATTTTAAATTTTAATTTAAATATAATTTATATTTTAAATTTTAATTTAAATATAATTTATATTTTAAATTTTAATTTAAATATAATTTATATTTTAAATTTTAATTTAAATATAATTTATATTTTAAATTTTAATTTAAATATAATTTATATTTTAAATTTTAATTTAAATATAATTTATATTTTAAATTTTAATTTAAATATAATTTATATTTTAAATTTTAATTTAAATATAATTTATATTTTAAATTTTAATTTAAATATAATTTATATTTTAAATTTTAATTTAAATATAATTTATATTTTAAATTTTAATTTAAATATAATTTATATTTTAAATTTTAATTTAAATATAATTTATATTTTAAATTTTAATTTAAATATAATTTATATTTTAAATTTTAATTTAAATATAATTTATATTTTAAATTTTAATTTAAATATAATTTATATTTTAAATTTTAATTTAAATATAATTTATATTTTAAATTTTAATTTAAATATAATTTATATTTTAAATTTTAATTTAAATATAATTTATATTTTAAATTTTAATTTAAATATAATTTATATTTTAAATTTTAATTTAAATATAATTTATATTTTAAATTTTAATTTAAATATAATTTATATTTTAAATTTTAATTTAAATATAATTTATATTTTAAATTTTAATTTAAATATAATTTATATTTTAAATTTTAATTTAAATATAATTTATATTTTAAATTTTAATTTAAATATAATTTATATTTTAAATTTTAATTTAAATATAATTTATATTTTAAATTTTAATTTAAATATAATTTATATTTTAAATTTTAATTTAAATATAATTTATATTTTAAATTTTAATTTAAATATAATTTATATTTTAAATTTTAATTTAAATATAATTTATATTTTAAATTTTAATTTAAATATAATTTATATTTTAAATTTTAATTTAAATATAATTTATATTTTAAATTTTAATTTAAATATAATTTATATTTTAAATTTTAATTTAAATATAATTTATATTTTAAATTTTAATTTAAATATAATTTATATTTTAAATTTTAATTTAAATATAATTTATATTTTAAATTTTAATTTAAATATAATTTATATTTTAAATTTTAATTTAAATATAATTTATATTTTAAATTTTAATTTAAATATAATTTATTATATTTATTTAATTTTAAATTAATTAGAAAAATTATATAAATATTTTATTTCCTCATTTTTATTATTTTTTAAAAATAAAGATAATAGTCTCACTTTTTTCTCTCGTCGACATGCGTCAAAAGACATACAACTCGAGCACAAATGGGCTCGTTTGAAAGATCTTGACGATCCAGACACGCTTGCACAACCCGTTTCTCAAAATGAGGTCTCAATTAAAAGATGTTAAGCATGGAAAGAAGATGCATGCGAATGGTTAAAATATACACAAAATATTCAACTTGACATTGACACGATCACATATTTTTTCAAACATAACGACTGGTTATATGTAACCCACATGAATAAATCCCAAAGTTGACAGCAATTCGAGATAAAATGTGTGAATTGATCTTTCAACAAACACAATAGAGCAACATGCAAATAAGTGCATTGACATACGAAATATGCAGTGCATGTGATAGACACCAAAAAGAATGTCAACAATAATAACAATTTTAACTAGCAATAAAGTAAGGTGAGTAGCACATGAGTGTTAGAGATTAAGGATATTGTGTGTTTTGTGGTTGCAAGTTTTAGAGAGCATTTTTATCAGGAGGGAAGGATGGAGATGGTCTATTTGTTATGTGGAGGGCTAGTATGGGCGAAGGTAAGGGGAGGTCAATGAGCTAGTATAAGGTAGTTGGGGCTGTTGAGTTTGAAGGCATAGGATGACTAGTGGGATGTGGAATAGGGATGATAGAGGAGGTTGGCGTTATGCATATTTTGATGTCTTTTGGGTTGTGCAATGCCCCATCTACTTTTATGCGTGTAACGAATTAAGTTCTAAAACCATTCCCAAGCCTATTTGGCTTGGGTGATTTTTCATAAAAGGAAAACGCATGCCTTATTTCAAATAATTTTTAATTGAAAGCATGACGCATAAAAATTTATATAAACTAACAATAAGAAGCATGCGAATATTTAGTTTTAATTTGGAACAATTTTTTATCACTTTTTTTTTTCAGTTTTAAAAATTTATTTGTATTAGAAAGTTATGCACCTTAGAAAATAGTAAGAAACTCATCTCAAATCATATACTGAATGAAAATCAGTCCTCCCAATCTTGAAAGATATAGAGTGCGTTGCTCGGGTGAATTACTATCGGTCAAGTTGACCCAAATAAAAGGGTTTGTATTAACCTTGTTGTTTGTAAATTTGCATCGAAGCATATTTAGTAACACCATAATTTATAAGATATATGTATTGGATTATAAGAACATAATAAGGCACAAAAACATAAAGCATAGTTTCTTATTGATCTTTTGCATGGGAAAGTGAAGTACAATGAGCATGACACTAAGAAATCATACGTATATGATGATTTTTAAACAAATATTTTTGCAAATAGAACAAAGAATGAAAATGTGGAAGCTACAGTAACCATCAGATCTCCTTTCTTTGTTGCTGATGAAAACTGATCAGATGGATCGCACTTGCCCAAGCGACATGGAGTATCTTGCTGAGCCATAACCATGAGCATAAAGAGAAAGAGGAGAAGAGAAGTACTCAGCAAAAGCTTAAGCACATACATTTTGAAGGCGAAGATTTGATCGGAGTGAAGAAAAGAGGAGTCGAGGGGTTCTTTTTATAGATGAAAAACAACTCGCTCAATTAATTTGGATGTGATAAACATATATGATGCATCACCAAAAGGTGCCTTGATCTGGCACGAATTTGAATCACTCTCTTGAGAACAGTTCTCATGTTATTGGATTCTTCCATTCATAAAAAAATGTTATATATAATATATATGTGCTATATTGACCCATCTCTTTCCCTCAAGAAAATGCATCATTTGTAATCAATTGCAAATGCTAGTGTATTCATTTAAGCTGGATCAGACCCTGTGGCTTTTCCTACTTTCAGGATTTTCCATGTAAAAACTTCGGTATCTTCTAAACGCTGCACCCCTCTTTCTTATTTGTCTATGTACTAGATCTTCGTATAAACCTAGAATCCTAAACTCTATATCTCTCTACAACCGTGAATTTTTCAGGACACAACAATACATATTTTTTATCTATTAAACATTTAAAAATTCTTTCAAATTTAATAAAGATGATGATGATAATAATAATAATAATAATAATAATAATTAAATAAAATAAGATGGAGCAGAACAAAAAACTAAGGATGAAATTTGATAGACTTTAAGAACTGTTCCAGTCTTGCATCTGTAAGATAGAATGCTTCTAATTTCAAACCTTATCATTACATGCCTGTCATAATACAGATGTTGTAGGAAAAGTATCATTATACTTGATCAAATGAATCAATGGATTAAATAATTTCAAGTCTTTTTCACCAGCACTAGAAATTGATAAAGAAAACATGGAATATAAATACATCAAATTACAATTCAAAACATATTTTCAACTTATATTTTCTTTGAGAGCAGTAATTGATATGAATTCCTTAAAAATTTCTCTTAACCCTGTCTTGATAGAATGATAGGATTAGAAAGCCTATAAGAGAGTCTACACCAAAGGAATAAAAAAAAAAACAAAAAACAAAATAATGCATGATTTAATAGTATTAGTATGATGATGATCATGATTCAATTACAAATATATTGAGATAAAAGTCAGTTGTTCAGTCTAACAAATTTTATGATCTAATTATGTTGAAAATAAGAGTTAGACATTATTAATAAATTAAACATCTTAAATTTAAATCAATTTGTTAGGAAATCAGATTTTCTACATAAATTCCAATCTTGTTTCATTTTGTTATGAAATGATATTTTCTATAAATTAATTGTTAAGAAATCACATATCCTCTATTGGGTAACATATAATCCCTAATGAATTAGATAAATTTTAGCTATTTAATAAGTAGAAATTAAGTAATCTAGGCTTTGTTTGTGACTACTTTTTTATTGCTTCTTAAAATCCTCCTATGCTTTTGACTAAATGCGGTAGTCAGATTTTGTTGTAGCCTAGCTCCCTCAAAGCCGTTTATACTCATCACATAAAAGTTAATAAAAATTTAAGTAATTTATACATGACATCAAAAATATTAAGCTCGCTTACTTACATAGGCTTTCTTTGCTCACTCATCAACTCATTGCTGATCCTTCTATCGCTTGTGGGTCTGACTATGCAATTCAACAAGGGTTGGTTCTCTACCCATCACCTCTTTATGTAAATACTTATATTAGTATTCATATTAAAGTAAATTCTATCTATTTTGGTCCATCATTCTGCTATACTCTAGGCTACCCCAAGCACTTATCAACTCAGTTTATACACTCTCACCATTCTAGAGTGGTCACTCGCCTAACTTTCTTATGCCTGTAAACATATTTCATATTTGAGTCGAACCACATTTTTTAAGATTCTTTCTGATTTTATTATTTTGTTGGGGCAACAAATAAAAATCTTTATACATTTAAAAACATACAATATGTAATATATATTTTTATTAGCTTAAGTAAAAAGATATAATACAAAATATATTTGTATAATATCTAATCCCAAACTCTCTAAACGACATGTCCCACACTTCTTTCGTGACTTTCTTCAAAGAAACATAAGGAGCATCATACATGCTACATATTGTATCCCGTATTTTATGCATCAGTTGTATTGACGAGTGATGCCTACAACAAAAATGCTAGATGAGAAAAAATATTATTCAATTTTAGTTGCTGGTTAATAATATAATTAGTACGTATGTGTCATCATCATATTCAATCAATATGCGGCCTTCTATCATCTATTCTTTTGCAGCTGGGGTCGAAGGTCCACCTGTAGCGAGCTAAGAGGGCGGTGGGAGATAGTATGGAGGGACATATAATGGATAAACCTAATCTTACATTTCTTGGTTGTATGACGAAGGTGGGATGTGTACAATCAAAGTGCTTCCAAGCCTCTACTTTTAACAAATGTGTAATAATGCTTTCTTATAAAATGTGTTCATTATGTAATCTCATATGTGCAATAGATTTCATGGATGCATATAAACATTGTAGTATATGAATATGGGTAAGTAAAATATACTACTAATATATACTTCCTTCAGCTTTCTTTTCGTTCCAAACTTTAGATTAAATCTTGGTGCATTACAATAATGACATACCATTTCTGATTAATCATCTTTCAAGTATAACATACATCTATTGACACATCATTCTATTTTTGTGTATGCCAAACCAAGTTTGAAAATCAACTTTTTTTTCTAATATAAATCTGTAGCAATTATGTTATCTACCAGGCTGGTTTCTTTAAGCAGCCCAACAAATTGATTAAAACATACATGAGAGACATTATATTATATTCTACTTTGATGCTTAATATCTTCATAGCAACGGATAACTCTGAGTAAGTGATACACCACTTTCATATGGGTTATTGGGCAGCATGTAACAAATCATAAAAAATTTATACCTTCTTATTTGGTAAGTATTCTGTATATTATTCAAAATGTGCTCTAGTTGCATCATAAATTAAGTCCTTAAGATCTACTCGGTTATTTTCTTCCTAACCAGCTATGTTAGAACTTGTAGACAGGTCATATTGAGAATCAAAATATGACTCATACTCACCATGAGATATTATGGCAAGAACCCTCTGCGATATAGATTAACAATTACGTCATATGATCTTAGGTACACGAAGCTTTGTATTTGAGATGAAGCTGGATAGTTGCTTCGCTATATGAAAAAAAAGTTCACTTTGTTTCGCTATATGAAAGAAAAAGTTCACTCCATTAATGAACTCATCTGTTAATGTCTTCGTCCTTACGACAATCAATTATACATCCAATTTATTTGATTTCTAATATCCATAATATAACTTACATATAATATGAAGATATTAGATATTATTGAAAAATCTGTTGAAGGGGAATAAATAGATTTCAATTTTATTTATAAATCGAATGGTATTATTTCACATAATGTCAATAAAAAATCTAGCAGCCTCTTGGCGTCTCCCTCATTGAGTAACTTTTGGAGCCTAAGAGCTATCCTTATATTTACTAAGAAGGGAATCTATTTTCAATGAGAAGGAATTCTGTTGTTTGTTATGTATTGGAAGTTGGGGCCTATGGGTCATTCCAATATTTGCTATGAGGTATTTGTTTATATTTTAATCACTTTTATACAATTTCACTTGTTTATTTACATACTTATTTCAATTCAATATCAATGCCTATATTGGTTTCAACTTTTTGTATAATACTTCAGTTTATTATTTTAGCAATTTTAGCTCTTTTGATTTGAGTTATTAATTCATATTTTAGGCTATTGTAGTGTTATGTTAACACACTTGTGCTTTTCCTTCCATTTTTTGGCCAAAGAAAAAGTAAGGAGTGAGTTGAATAGTATCTGATATTAATTAGGATTTAGGGAGTACCATGATATCAACTTAAGGTCAAGCTTAATAGCTATGAGACACATTGGAGGAGAGTTAAAGCCCCCAGCTCAAGTAAAAAACTTGTAGAAGGGCTGAGGCCCAAGTGGACAATTAGTATGTGCTCAACATAATTATTATTTCCCTCAAAGGGAAAGATATGTCTTATAAATCTAAATGAGCATAATAATAAATCACTCAAAGAACAATCCTACTCAATTTGTAAGCCTACTCTCCTCTCATCACTCAATGGCTCACACATCAGACCCATTCAGAAGGCCCATCTTAGGTTTTGATTAAGTCCAAAGATAAAAATGATAAAAATTTAAATAATAATTGTAATATTCTTCAAACTAGAAAGCTATTTCGACATTTTCTATTTGATGTATTTTTGCTTCATTATATTAATTCTTTTAATTTTTTCAAGCCACTCTCCAATGATATAAAAGATTGCGGAACTAACTATATATTTGAATGTGCTTGTGACTTGGGTTAATTTAGATAAATCTACCTTAAGGTGAGAAAATCTAAACATGCACTCGTCAAAGACTATGGTGCACTTGCTAAAGGGTCAAGAGTCGCTACTCAAAGGCCAAGGTTATTCTTTAGGGATTCTATGAGGAATCCAACAACTCTTTAGGAACTCTCCAAGTTAACAATAAACTCATTAGGTTCATAGTGAACTTGCTAGACTCATGATCTCACTCTCAACTTGTCACTTGGTCGGTGCACTTGTGACTCGTGGGCCCACTGGCAACCCATCACTTGTACTAATCGCTACGGGCCCTTGACTAGTGACTATCAATGTGTCAATTGCCTATATTTTTATATTTTCTTAGCCTCTTGACTCGCCACTTGCCACTCATCGCTTGGCCCGTCTTCTGTAAATGGTTATGTTTCTTTATGTAACTTTTCTTTTAGCCCAAGAATCCTATTAACAAAGTGTCATAGGGAAATTTTAGAGGAGTAAGACATTTGAGAGCACTTAGATTCAAAATTAAAATCCTTCTAATCTCTTTCACTTTTTTTTTTAATCCATGAAGTCTTAGAAGTAAAATCACCAATGACAAATTTGATTTCAATAATAATAACTATATACATATAGTTATGATAAATGCTTATTAATTCTTTGATGGGAGATGTAATATTTTAATTCAATCAAAATTTATATTTAGGTAAAATTTAAATTTTTATTTCTAATTAATAAATTAAAGAGAGAAAAAGTTAAGCATTCATTTATATGCTTTTAATAAAATAAGGCATTGGTGTGATTATAAGTTTTGACCAACTCAAGTTTTGACATATTCTCCTTAGGCCGAAGCCTATTTGGCTTGGATGATTTTTCATAAAAGGAAAACACATGCCCTAAAGCATGCACATTACAATTTGATATAAATATATAAATTAACAATAAGAAGCATGTGAATATTTAGGCTTTATTTGTGATAGTTTTTTATCACTATTCTTTTACAACTTTCAAAAATTATTTGTACTAGAAAGTTATGTACTTTAGAAAACAATAAGAACGAAGAACTATAACTTTTCCATCTTCGTCACCTAATTTGTGTACCTGAACCAAACGAAGGCAAGCACAGGCGGAAAACAGAGAAAGGAGAAGAATCGGTGCATAAAGCTTTTTCTAATTTCATTCTATTGTGTTACTATTTTCTTCTACAACAATACATAAACCAGTATATAGAAATATGATTATACGGTGTAGATTAGGTGATTAGAGAAGAACGGTTGTGATGCAAAATCAGATAAAGTGCTATGTTGTACCGATGTAGTGGAAGCATAATTACAATTTGATATGTTAGATTGCTTATCAAAGGAAACCATCCCAAATGAAAACTTAGTTTAAGAAAAATCATATGTTTAATGCAAACCAATCCTCTTAATATTGAAAGATACAGAGTGATCCAGCTTTGTTGTTTGTAAATTTGCATCGATGTATGCTATATTGGGCCAATTTTTTTCTTATAAATAAAAAACAAACTATTTGTAAATGTTGTACTTCTTTTTCACACTCCTATTACTAAGCCAGAAAGAAAAAAAAAAAAAAAAAATCAAACTCAACTTGCTTGTGTGTCATGAGCAGTGCATATTTATTAGCAACTCCATAATTTATAAGATATCTGTATTGGATTAGAAGAACATAATAAGGCACGTAAACATAAATCATAGTTTCTTATTGATCTTTGGCATGGGACAGTGAAGTACAAGGAGCATGACGCTAAGAAATCATACGTATATGATGATTTTTAAACAAATATTTTTGCAAATAGAACAAAGAATGAAAATGTTGCAGCTACAGCAACCATCAGATCTCCTTTCTTTGTTGCTGATGAAAACTCTGGTGGATCGCAAATGCCCAAGCGACATGGAGTATCTTGCTGAGCCATAACCATGAGCATAAAGAGAAAGAGGAGAAGAGAAGTACTCAGCAAAAGCTTAAGCCCATACATTTTGAAGGCCAAGATTTGATCGGAGTGAAGAAAAGAGGAGCCGAGGGGTTCTTTTTATACATGAAAAAAAGCTCGCTCAATTTATTTGGATGTGCTGTGATGCATCACCAAAAAGTGGCTTGCTTGATCCGGCACGAATTTTCATCACTCTCTCGAGAATAATTCTCATGTCATTGAATTCTTCTATTCATGAAATGTGTTTTATACAATAAATATGTGCTATATTGACCCAACTCTTTCCCTCAAGAAAAGACATCATTTGTAATCAATTACAAATACTAGTGGATTCATTTAAACTGAATTAGATCCCATGGTTTTTCCCCTTTTTAGTATTTTTCACATAAAAATTCGAGTGTCTCTTCTGAACGTTGCACCCCTCTCTCTTTTATTTGTCTATGTACTAGATCTTCGTATAAAACTATAATGTTAAACTCTATATCTCTCTATCAATGTGAATTTTTTAGGACACAGCAAAACATATTTTTATCTATTAAACATTTAAAACTTCTTTCAAATTTAATAATGATAATGATAATAATAATAATAATAATTATTATAATAAATTATTATTATTATTATAATAATAATAAATCATTATGATGAGAACAAATAATAAAATAAAATAAAATAAGATAGAGCAGAACAATAAACCAATGATAAAATTTGATAAGACATAAAGAACTGTTACCGTCTATCTTCTGTATGGTAGAAAGCTTCTAATTTCAAACCTTATCATTACCGGCCGACAGTTATAATATGGATTGTAGGAAAGGTATCATTAGACATTTAGACTTCATCAAAGGAATCAATGGATTAAATAATTACAAATCTTTTTCACCAGCTTTTGAAATTAATGATGAAAACATGGAATATATAAATACATCGAACTATAATCCATATCAAACTATATTTTCTTTGAGAGCAGCAATTGGCATGAATTCTTTAAAAATCGATCAATATCTAGTAATACCGAGCAATTTTGGGTCCGTTCCGAATCGGGTTGTCGGGGCCCGCTGTAAATAATAAAAATGCGTGGCGCGGTTCTACTGACGGCCGAACGTAGAGTTGCGTACGTTCACCGGACCAAATAAAAGTTCCTAAAAGAGAGTCTACACCAATGGAATCATAAAATAATGCATGATTTGAATTCTTCAAATATGTGGATAATCATCTTTGAAATGGCGCTAGAATAGAACATCTTCACAAATGGCTTTGATGAGTGCCTTTATTAAGAAATTAGATATCTTAAGTTGGAATCAATTCCAACTTAAGGAAATCAGATTTTCTGCATCAAGCAAATTCCATTCATGTTTCATTTTGTTAGGAAATGATATTTTCTATAAATTATCCGTTATGTAATAATATTTATAGCTAATTTGGCCGTTTTTTTTTAGAGAGAAATTAAAGGTGATGAAAAAAAAAAATATTGGCAGGATGGATTAAAAAGTTGGCGTAGAGTTATCTCCGTAAATATGTAAATATTATATAAGAAAATATAACTAATTTTTAACTTATCTTAGTGCTCATTTTATGAATTAAGAAGAAATTTATTACAAATTTTAAAATCTATCTTACTATATAAGTGGCCATGTTTTATATTTTGAATTAATTGTTAGGAAATAATATTAATATTTTTTTATAAATTAATTTCTAGGAAATGATATTTGATTAATTTCTATGAATTAATTGTTAGGAAATAATATTAATATTTTCTTTTGCCAAACGCTGTTGTAGAGAGACTTCATATTCTATTAATATTTTTGAATAATATATAGAAAAAATATTTATGAGATTTAGTAGTCTTCCACTTTATATTTATATTCACTAGCGGCTCTGCATTGTATATGATTTAGAGTTTCACAATATTTATGCAACTAGATCTTGGCGACAATCTCAGCTTCTTGTCACGATTGGGCACGGTATAACCTATGTGGTTTGGTCGGATCATAATGAACGGGACTAACTTTTCATTTCTATTCTTTCTTGCTAAGCCTTTCCAAGTTTCTTCCTTGTGTTTTCTAGTTCTGTGTGAGCTGAATAGGAACATGGCAGCCTGTTCATTTCGTTTTTATTTAGCCTGCATCCAATTTCACAAAAAAAAAGTGAAATTTTTTGAAAGGGGATTACATATTTTCACTTGAAATTCAACATTCAATTTTCAAGTTTTGACCTATTCTCCTTAGGCCCAAGACTATTTAGCTTGGATGGTTTTTCATAAAAGGAAAACACATGCCCTATTTTAAATAATTTTTAATTGAAAGCATGGCACATAACAATTTGATATAAATTAACAGTAAGAAGCATGTAAATATTTAGGCTACATTTAGGACATTTTTTTTATCACTATTCTTTTATAGCTTTTAAAAATTATTTGTACTAGAAAGTTATGTACTTTAGAAAACAATAAGAATGAAGAAATGCTTTAACTTTTCCATCTTCATCACCAAATGAAGGCAAGCACATGCAGAAAACAGAGAAAGGAGAAGAATCGGTGCATAAAGCTTTTTTTAATTTCATTATATTGTGTTACAATTTTCTTCTACAACAATACATAAACCAGTATATAGAAATAGACTTATACGGTGTAGATTAGGTTGTTAGAGATGAACGGTTGTGAAGCAGAATTAGATAAAGTGCTCTTCTGTACAGATGTAGTGGAAGCATAATTACAATTTGATATGTTAGCTTGCATATCAAAGGAAACCAGTTAATCAGTTGGTAGCTCGTTATATTGGGGGATTAAGGGACTCAATTCAAGATAAGTTGAAGGTTAATTTCGTATGGACTCTGTCTCAGGCCATAAATTTTGTGCTCAAAGCTGAAATTCAGTTGGCTAGGAAACCTCTCACCCAGTAGATTCGCCGATCATATGCAGAACAATCTGTTGACAATTATAGAACTCTTAATAGTTCCAAAACCATCCAAGCATCTCATACGGCCAGCACTCGCACTCTGGTAGCCGCAGAGCCCAAGGGGCAGCCTCAAAAACTCAACGCTCTAGTTATAGAAAATCATTATGTTAAGCCAACTGTTATCAAATGTTTTCGCTGCCTCCAGCATGGCCATAAATCTAATGAGTGCCCAAGACGGCCACAAATACAGTTACTGGAGGATGAGGCAGAGGAAGGAGAGGAGAATTTTGAAAATGACAAAGAATTGGAACAAGAAGATCTAATGGGAGATGAAGGAGAACAGCTTGTTTGTGCCATTGAAAAATTACTGAGAGCGCCTCGACAACCAACTAACTCTTAGCGAAATGCCATATTTAGAACCAAGTGCACCGTGAAAGGCAAGGTATGCCAATTGTTGATTGACAATGGGTGCACAAAAAATGTGGTGTCTCGATCTATGGTTCAAACTTTACAGTTAAAGACTACAAAGAATCCCCATCCTTACAAGATAAGTTGGGTAAACAAAGGAATAGACATTGCAGTCATCGAAATGTGTCGTCTATCCTTCTCGATTGGGAAGCATTACATGTGTGAGGTGTTATGTGATGTCGTAGACATGGATGTGTGCCATTTGATATTGGGGAGGCCATGGAAATTTGATGTCGGTGCTATTTATGATGGAAGGGCTAATACTTATTCGTTGGAATGGAAGGGTAAGAAGTTGAGGCTTTTATCGCAACCATCTGACAACTCTTGGGATTCTAAGGAGAAATCAGCATTGCAACTTGTCACGGGCTCAGCACTTTTGAATGCTTGGAAGGAGTCATCTACAATGTTGGCCTTGGTAGTAGCAGAACCAAATGAGAATTTCAGCTCAAAAAAAGTTCCTGAAGCAGTACATCATTTACTCCAACGTTATCAAGAAATTTTATCTGAGACGTTACCATCCATTTTCCCGCCATTGAGGGCTTTGCAACATCAAATTGATTTCATTCCTGACTCGGTATTGCCAAATCTACCCCATTATAGAATGAATCCCACGGAGCAAACTATAATGCAGCATATGGTTGATTTATTGCTAGAAAAGCAATTGATTCAACCAAGTTTGATCCCTTGCGCGGTGCCGACATTACTTGTGCCAAAGAAGGATGAAAAGTGGCGATTGTGCATGGAAAGCAAGGCAATCAATATGATTAATGTAAAGTTTAGATTTCTGGTGCCAAGGGTGGACGAGTTGTTGGAAAAATTGGTGAGTTCCATAATTTTTTCAAAACTTGATCTTCGCAATGGTTATCACCAAATCCGAATTAAGCCCGTGGATGAATGGAAAACTACGTTTAAAACGTGACAAGGACTATTTGAATGGAAAGTACTTCCATTCGGCTTGTGCAATGCGCCATCCACCTTCATGTGGCTGATGAATGAAATCCTGAAGCCTTTCCTCAACAAAACCTGCGTCGCTTACTTTGATGATATCCTAGTCTACAGTTCAACAATGGAAGATCATATTCAGCATTTGACATCCATCTTTGAGACATTGAAACAAAATCAACTTTATTTGAAGCGTGCCAAATGCAACTTTGCAGTCCCAAGTGTCTCATTCTTGGGCTTCATAGTCTCGGCGGATCCTCAAAAAGTTGCAATTGTCGCCAATTGGCCGGTACCCAAATCTTTTTCTGATATTAGAAGTTTTCATGGTTTAGCTAACTTTTATCGCAGATTTATAAAAGGCTTCAGCGTGATATTAGCATCGACTACAGACTGCCTAAAACACAAGCATTTTTAGCAGACATATGAACAACAACGAAGTTTTGATGCTGTCAAAGAAATGCTTACAACGACTCCTGTTTTAGCCATTCTAGATTTTAGCAAAACATTTCATGTGCACACTGATGCCTCGGCGATAGGGATTGGAGTTGTTTTGAACCAAGAAGGTCGTCCCATTGACTTCTTTAGTGAAAAATTATGCGACGCTAGAAGAAATTGGACTGTGTATGAATAGGAGCTATATGCGGTGGTGCATGCACTGCAGCATTGGGAACATATCTACTCCATCAAAATTTTGTTCTATGGAGTGATCATAAGGCGTTGCAGTATGTCAACAGTCAAAAAATGGTAAACCGCAACGTTTTACCTTTGTGCTCAAACACAAAATGGGCGTAGAAGATAGAGTGGTCGATGCTTTGAGTCGTTGCCATGCTCTTATTATACATCTCCAAACTGAACTAACTGGAATGGAACACCTCAAGGATTTATATCTAGATGACAAGGATTTCAAGCAGATGTGGCAAACTTGTGTCCAAGGTAATGCGGCGGGTGAATTTTCAATTAGGCGTGGCTATCTATTTAAAAACAATTTGTTATGTATTCCCGATTCTCCCTATCACCATCAACTGATTCAAGAGATTCACGGGGGTGGTCTAGCTGGGCACGTTGGTCGGAATAATACCATTGCTCAACTACAAACTCGTTTATTTTTTGGCCTCAGCTACGTAGGGATGCTACTCGTTTTGTCGAACGGTGTAGTATTTATCAAACGAGTAAAGGGGGCAGCCACAATACGGGATTATATCTTCCATTACCAGTTCCGGACACTATTTGGGGAGACTTGAGTTTGGACTTTGTACTTGGACTGCCGAGAACCAAAAGAGGCAATGATTCTATTATGGTGGTAGTCGACAGGTTTTCAAAAATGGCGCAATTTATCGTGTGTAAGAAAACCTTTGATGCTCTTAACATTGCCAAACTGTTTTTAAGAGAAATCGTGCGGCTTCATGGAATTCCGAAGAGCCTGACGTTTAATCGTGATGTTAAGTTCATTATCCATTTTTTACTAGAACTGTGGAAACGTTTACAAACGGACATTAGATTGAGCTCCGCATACCATCCTCAATCAGATGGGCAAACCGAAGTCGTCAACCATACTTTGGGCAATATGCTCTGTTGTTTGGTGCAAGAACAATCGCATTTTTGGGATGATATTTTGCCACAAGCAGAATTCGCTTTATAATTCCATGCCTAATTGTTCTACAGGGAAGTATCTTTTAGCATAGTATATACTAAACTTCCAAATCATACTGTAGACATTGCCATGCTTCCAAAATGCAAAAGTTCTGCTGCTGCTTCGTTAGCCGATCAGTATGCACATGCCATATATAGGCATATTTGCTAAAGAATGAGATAGCTGCTATTTTTCCCAGAAATATTTCGCTGTTCTATTGCTTGTAGTTTTTCCTTCTCTGCTTCTTCCGCAGCGCCGCTTCACTTGTGTTTTCTACTTTCTTATTTTGCCTGCAGCCAATTTCACAAAAAAGTGAAAAAAATGTTGAAAAGGGATTACAGATTTCCTCTTGAAATTCAATTTTCAATGTGTTGTGGGCTTCTCTAGCTTGTGGATTTCTTGATTGTATTGTGTGTTGAAGCTGAAATTGTTTGGAAATAGGTGAAGCTTAAACCAATTCAGATGTTGAAAAGGCAGAAAAACTAAATCATTATGCATAGAGATATAAGAATTTTATACAAGATTTCAGTATATTCGGATTGTTTAGAAGCTATAACCCTATCAAGCGCAAACAAAAAAAATCAAAATCAAAATCAAGATTTCCTTCAATTAAATAACTACAAATATTGAATAGATTAGAGGAGGATCAGTTCTCTTCAACCCCTGCGAAGCCTTATTGTGAAGATAAGGATTGATAACTTATATTGTACTTCCATTTCTGACGTTCAGGAAACATGTTTTGGTGTCTAAAATAATGGTTTAAAACTTAAGAACTGTAGCATCTACTATTCATAGACCATTAACACAAAGCAGCAAAGTAGTCCACGTTTTTTTTTAAATAATTTTTAAGCACAGAAACGAGAATGCAAATCTTCTTACTCTACTCGTCCCGCTCTAAACAAGCTCGAGCCACTTGCGAACCTCCGGAGGTTCGGGCCGCCCTCCGCTTGGTCGTCCACCTTCCGAGTTTTGAGCTCCAATAAGCTTACATGCGCACGGTCCGTCTCATTCTATGAATTCACAAGCAAGAATTTCAAAACCACATGCAGAATTTTTAATAGTGTGGGCGATATTTTTAAATTTGATAAATAAATAAAAATTATTTCAAAAATAATTCAAGCTCACGAGCCTAGGCTCATTAAACTCAAACTCAAACTCGAACTCGTTTATTAAACGAGCTCGAATTAGAGCTCAAGTCGAACTCATGGCTTGAAAAGTTTGGCTCGCGAGCTTGTTAACAAATCGAGCTCGAGTCGGCTCGGCTCATTTACACCCCTACTTCTTACAAATGCTAACAAAAGAGAACATTATTACGAGTTGGATGGTTATGATTATGTCATGGCAAGTCTGGGAATTCAAGAAAGTTGGAGTATGTATTTCAATTTTTTTACATGTTTGATGTGTTTAATCGAGATCAAGAATTTTCTATTATGTGGATTCGAAGTTAAAGATGTTTTCTCTTTTTATTTTTTATTTTTCAAGTGAGTAGAAATTTATCAATACATGTCCAAGTTGTATGTAACTGCTAGAAGCTTGATATTGTATATGCATGCAGCATGCATAAGTTTAAATGTTTGTTATATTTGTAGTGACAGTAAGCCATTAATTTAAATTCATGAAATAATTAATAACAGGATTTGGATGTTTGTTTAATAATAGGATTTAAGAATTTTAAACGAGCTAGCTCGAGTTCAATAAATTAGTTCAAGTTCGATCTCAACGAGAGCAAACAAGATCAACTCGATTATGTATATTCTCGACTCGACTTGGCTCATTTACACCCCTGCCTCTGGGTGATCAAAGAAGGTTTGACACCTTTAGAGCAAGTGTAAACTCCCAAACGAAATAGAAGAGATAGAGTGAAAGAGAGAACAATATATTAATATTCATTCATGATCCTTTTTCTTAAGATGTTATTTACACTGCTTTGGTGGATCAAGTTTATAACAGGTACATTTTCTACCTAAAGTTAGCTCAAAATAGGATAGGTAGATTGGGTCTATCTTAACTATAATAGAATAAAAATAAACCAGTGCTTATCACATATTTGTAAACTAACTTTATGTTTCAATTAATGAATGTTTTGGAGTTTTTCTTCTTCTTTGATAGACTTTCATGGTAGTCAGTTGCTTCATCATGTTGGTAGCCCATTCTACATAATTTGTTTTTATAATTTTAGGATCTAATTAAATATATTGATGTCTAACAAGGACTTTGAAGTTTGGACTTTGACTTAAGATTCAAGAGAACTCTAAGGATCCCAAATCACCACTGTTGGGTCACTATCCACCATTGTTGTTGGACCACCAGCTAACTGTCGCTATTAAACAATTATCTGATCGTTGCTAGAACACTAACCGATCTTCGCCTTTGGAATTCAACTATAGTCCTCTGACTATCATTGTCTGACATTGGTCATTTGACCAACAGTGTCTAATGAAGGTCCTTTGACTACTGTTGATTGACTAAGATCCCTTAAACATAGTCGTATGTTGCCCAGCTATTGCCCCTTGAGCGCCATTGCCAGTAATCCATTTACGAACCAACAACCAACGTCTCTTGGCTACGGTTCTTCGGCCATTGTTGTTCGACTATTGATTGTTAACCACCATTGCCCGACTATAGTTCTCCATCACATGACTATAGTTCTCTAACCAATGTTCCCATGACTAGAATCCTCCACCACTATCGTCTGGCTATAGGATGTTGACCTCCACACTCAAGTATGTTCCTATGATAGCCATTGTCCAATTATAGTTCTTTGATCACTGTTGCACGATTATGATTATGTGGCCTTTATCGTCCGACTACGATCGTTTGACTTTGTCACTAGACTACTATAGTCTATCCATCACCCGGCTATGAACTGTTGACATTTGTCTTCCGATTATGATCCTCCTATTTTCGCCACTCGACTACGGACCTTCATTGCCCGACTATGACCCCTCAACCATAGTCATCGATTGTATTAATATGGTGACTATCATGATTTAGTCACTAATATGTTAAGATAAAAGCTATGGTTTGTCATCGAGTGTATTAGTATGACGACGATCGTGATCTAGTTCACAAATATATTGTGATAAAAGTTGTGGTTATTCTATTACTAAGATAGAAGGGGTATCATATGTTTTTTAAGGATGAACTTAAGGATAAATAGTATATAGATGCAAGCGACCTAAAGTTTTTGTGATATAACTATTTTAGAAATAATAAGTTCTCAAAAGTCGGAGATTATTAGAAAATAAGATTTCTTAAATTTAAATCATGTTTTAATTTGTTAGGCGATATATCTTCAAAAAATTATCTTGATCGGGGACGAATCTCGACATCAAAATCAAGATGGAAACTTCAAAAATTAAATTAGGGACCATCTAAACTCCTAACTCAGCAAACTTATAGTCAAAACTAAACATCTCAAAAATACAAACCCAATGACACCAAATTCGACTCAATCCAAGCCCAAATGAGTCCAAATCAAAGACCCGAAGCACATTTGGAATGTTCACACCATAATTTGGATTACCAAATGGTTTCAAACGTGACATGCTTATATTCGAATCGAGCGGCTCGACGAGACGAATCCAACGAGCTTAATATTGGAAAATGCTGATATAACTAAGACATTCAAATGCCCAGTAAACGGTCCACAATCAAGGGAATCAACATCGACCGTTCATTCAAATCACTCTCGATATGTCCATGATCTTCTCCTTATTTACTGGCCATGTCATTCTAAAAAAACTATAAATAGACCCATGAATTCTCATGGAAGGGGACTCAAGAAAGAAGAAAAGGAAGAGAGTTCTCTTACCACCAGATTTCTCCTCGACCACTGCCAGAATTGTGCTCGGCCACCAACTAACGTTAGAGTTCTGCCCGACCGCCGACTGACACAAAACTTCCTCCAGACCGTCGACTGATGTCGGACTTCCACCCGGCTTCCAATTCTTGTTGGACCTCCACCCAATAACGGTCTTTCCGACCTCCGCCGTCTACCGACTACAGTCCTTCCAACCTCAGTCAACAGACAACGGCCTTTATGACCTTTGTCGCCCGTCCACTACGCTCCTTTTGACAAAATTTTAGTTATTAAATCTCATAAACCACCCGTATACATAAATTAACAAGCCGAGCAAAGGGGGCCAAATAAGATCATACCTGTAATGAATTCTAAGAAGTTGATAGTGTCAACATACAAATTAAATAAAACATAATATTTTATTTATGAGTTGCATAGTTTAACTGAAGTACAATAAACATGTTAATTGATTCAACATATATAAGTAGGCGATTATTAATTGGGAACAATACTGATCGATCGAAGCATAATAGTGGTGAGAGATACATAATTAAAATGGGTCGTTTGCAAATACAACAAAGAAAGAAATTAGAGAAGCTAAAATAGTTTCTCCTTTCTTTGTTGCTGATGAAAGCGGAGGATTAATGGTGGAGTAATTATTACGATGAAATCTGAATATATCCGAATTTATACCGAGTCATATGGAGTCCTCAATATCGAGTTTTAGGTGATGTGGCGTGTGATTATTGATCTCTAAACGCATACGCTTTAGCCATCATAATGACTTTGAGGAAGTTACTTAGATTTAAAAGGACTGAAGGTAAGGAGGAGAATCGAGGAGTGGTTTTAATTTTTATTATAGCTGAAAATTATTCGTGCTTTAATTTCTTTTAAATATTCACTTAAGAAATATCAAAATAGAACCGCATTTAATAATATTTGAAGTACAAATATTATATCAAGGCGAGTGGGTTGGTTATTTTGAGAAAAAAAAATTCTATTAAGATATTATCATATACACTTATTATATGTCATCAAAAATTTATTTATCTTGATCAGGCACGAATCTCAAGGCACAAATCAAGTTGGAAACTTCAAAAATTAAATTTGGGATTATCTGAACTCCGATTTCTACAAACTTACAGTCGAACTGATAGTATCGGAAATACGAACCCAACGACACCAAATTCGACTCAATCTGAGCCCAAATGAGTCCAAATCAAGGACCCGAAGCGTTGTTGAACAGTTCGAACAACAATTTGAGTTACCAAACGGTTTCCAAACATAACATGCTTATAGTCTAATTGAGCGACTCGATGAGATAAATCCAACGAGCCCAAGATCGCCGAATTCCGACATCATTAAGACCTTCAAACGTACGACAAACGGTCCATGATCAAGGGATTCATATCGGCCGTCCATCCAACTACTCCTGATTTACCTCTGATCTCTCATCTATTTACGGGCCATGTCACTCTAGAAATCTATAAATAGACCTCTCATTTCTCTTGAGAGGGGACCAAAGCAAGAAGGAAGCAAGAAGAGAAGAGAAGAAGGATAGGAGGGAAGAAACTCCTCCTCGACCACCGCCGCCAGAATTCTGCCCAAATGACGTCAGAATTCTGCCCGACTTCCACAAGACGTCGGAATTCTGCCCAACCCCCAAGTGGCGCCGGAATTCCATCCGACCTCCAAGTGACGCCGGAATTCAGACCGACCTCCAAGTGACGCCGGAGTTTTGCTTGAATACCATCTAACTCTGGAGTTCTACCCAGCCGCCGACTAACGTCGGACTTCTATCCGACGCCGGATCTCCGTTCATCACCAGATTTCTACCCGACGCTGAATTCTATCAGTTATCGGACTTTCGCTGGACATCTATCCGATGATGGATTTCTGTCCATTGTTGGACTTCTACCTGACACCATCCTTCTTGTAAAACCTTCAAAAAAAAAAAAAAGCTGATTTTTTTTGTGCTGTTAGTCCCGTACGATCTGACCTTAGTACTGGACGAACTGAAGAAATTTGTGAAGAAATCTGCCATTTTCGTCTGTACGAACCTGGAGCAGTCGGGACGATCCGTCTGTACGAAATCTGTCCAGAGAGCAAGTCGCCCGGGACGAATTTGGATTTCGTCTGTACGAAATTTGCCAAGAGAACCCATCGTACCAGGACGAAATTTGGATCGTCCAGGACGATCAGTGTTAATAAATATCGGATTTGAGATATTTTGGATTCATTTTGGAGAGAGAGAGAAGGCAAGAGAGAGAAAGAGAAGGAAGAGAAGAAGGAAGCTTGGTTTTGGAGGCCACGGAGCGCTTTTCGTCCGACGACGCTGTTAGAAGATTTGTTTGTCTCGCTGTAAGGACTCCGAACCCTATTTCTGTTTTCGAAGATTTTGTATTTTGATCGAGTTGTGCACTGTTTTGTGTTTTTGTAGTCGAACTTTTGACCTGATTTTGTATTGACACGACTTTCACCGCACAACTTTTAGTATGTTATAGATATGAATATTGTACACGATTTGAGTACTTTCTGCGATGATTTTACCGGTCGGAATTGATTCTACGCGATTTTAATTGAATAGAAAAATATCAGGACGTGATTTGATTTGGATTCTATAGAATAATAGTCTTATATTGATGTCGTGAATGTTCTACTGTAATTTGGAAGAATTTGGAACTTGTGCCTTTTTGCAGGGGCCTCATTTGTAATCAACTGCAATACTAGTGGATTCATATCTAATTGTGTGCCGTATTTTCGTACAAAGTTAAGACGTTAATTCCATATTTCTCTACCACCGCGAATACTCTAGGACTCAAAAACTTTATTAAAATGAAGTTCCAAATTTTAGATTAATGATAAAGATTATTATATATATATATATATATAATATATATAAAGAATTCATGTCATTATTATTCCATAAATTTTATGTTGATTTTCGAATATCTAATATAACTCTTCATTTTTTTCTCATTTAAGACTTGGGGCATGAAAATAAAAACATTAATCTTAATGCAAATTAAAAAAATTGAAAATCTGCTCTAGTGTGTTTTATATTAGACAACAGATTTTAAAATCATGCTAATATTTTGTGACACGTACATTGCTCTTGAAATATCGCTATTAAATACAGCGAAAAATATCATTTTTTAGTATTGGTTTTTTGTTTCTACATATACAACTAAAGCTACTATTCTTTGGCACATATGAAGAAGTTTCATGACACATTGCTCGAAAGATAGAATATGTCTTACCTTCAAATTTCAAACTAAGATGACATAAATGGAGGAATTTTAAAAAGAACCATGCTTAAAATTTACTTAATAAAAAAAGCTACTATTCTTTGGCACATATGAAGAAGTTTCATGACACATTGCTCGAAACATAGAATATGTCTTACCCTCAAATTTCAAACTAAGATGACATAAATGGAGGAATTTTAAAAAGAAGCATGCTTAAAATTTACTTAATAAAATGAGCGTATTTATTATTAAAAAGGAGCAAAAAATATCAAATAATTGATATTTTCTTAAGAAAACACTAATTCATTAAGCATTTTAAAATTTTAAAAATATTAAAAGGGACCAAGACAAAGTCCTCCAAGAAAAAATCTTCTTAATAACTTGGTATCTACCCATGAATTTTATCGAGGGTCAATGGAAAATCTTTGAAAATACTTTTATAGTGATCGATATATTCAAAAGGATCAGAAGATCCATTATAAGCATCTATTAGGGATGTCAATATTTAACCTGACCAAGATAATTTTGAGTTTGGATCAACTCGTTTGCTATAGTAGACGCGTTTGGGTTCAAGATTCTTACCGTTTTCAAAACCAGGTTAGGCTCGGGTTGACTCGAAAACCCGAAGCTGACCAAGAACTAACAAGCATCCCACACTTGTGTTCTCGTGTATTATAAAAATATTTTCTTTTTTTGAATTTTAAATTACATATTCACCCCCCCCCCCCCCCCCCCCCCCGCTCGATGCCTTTACCACTATAGCCCGCACTCATGGCTCGATTCTACGGTCCCTGCGCTCATCGCCTAGCTCGAAACCTGTGGCTAGACTCGTCTGTGTCCGCTCGATTGCACCCATTAGTCCAACATCATGAGTTTGCCTGAACTGCCCCGTAGCATACTCACCTTGCCTCCAACTTCCAGCACCCGACACCCTTTCCCTGCCTCACACGTGCACACCCCTCGCATGCCTAGGCCAGTGCTCGACCCATCACAACCGCATCGAGTGCTCAACTCTACACATGTTTACTCCCTTGTTTCACCATACTATTACCCGTTGAACTCACTCGTGTCCGCTGTGTTTTGGGTTCGCAGGTACACTCGGGTCAACCCGGCAACGCGCACGAGTCAGGTCCGGATCTGAATTTCTGACATGTTTGCAAAATCAAGTTGGGTTCATGTCAACCATTTGGACCCGAGTCTAAAATCCATTTTAACACCCCTAACATCTCTGCTCGATAACTTGAAACTAATAAGGATAGGATTTTTAAAGATTTCTTCGATTAAAGGAGATGTTTGCCTTCATCCTCCAAAGGAAACTCTTCCCTGACTAATTGTCGCAATTCATCTCATAGAGTATTGTGTTGGAAAACTCTTCCCTGACTAATTGTCGCAATTCATCTCATAGAATATTGTGTTGGATTTCATAATGCGAGGTTGGACTAATCCCTCAATAGTGATCGGAGGAATGCAGGTTGGCGTCCTACGCAAGAGGGATGTGTAGAACTTGATGTGTTAAGGTCATTATCTCAATGTGATGGTGGATGATTCCTTGACTGATGGAGAGGATGCACGATTTGAAGATATTCAGGTTGGATGTCCCGTTTTAATGGTGGATTTTGAGGAGATGAATCTTCGTTGTGCCAATATTTGTTGTCTAATCCCTCGTAAAACATGAAAGATATCATTTTGAGATTATTTCATTTTTTGGATGTGGTATTATAGGGAGGATCCTAATGTCCCTTGTCAATCAGGTTTTGCTTATCGAGATAAAAAGAGACAAATGTCTGACATCTTTGAATCATTGATATATTCCTTGATTAGTGTGAGTTGGAGTAGGATGCTCCAAAATTGTGATTGCTGCGCCTATTGACCGTTATAAATGATTCAGTTGTATTTAGAATAGTGGGATTGTGTTCCCATAGATGACGTCAAGTTAGAATATTCATGGTGATAAAGTTAAAAAAATTTGTCTTAGCATTGCACGAATATCCAGTACACAATCAGAGAACTTAAACACACCAGTATTTTATATGGAAAACTATAAAAAAGAAAAGAAAAAAAAAACCACAGGGCTACGCATAAGCGAAATGATTTCATTAGTAATTGTTTATAAAGATCGTCCCTAAACTTAAGGATGGTTAGATTATAATAGTTCATGTAGTGGGTTGATTTTGTGTGAATGATGATGGTTCAACAGAATTCTATTAGTGGAATATCATTTGGTCATCCAATTATTTGAATATCATTTGGTCATCCAATTATTTTTAATTGAACCTTCTAAATGTGCTTCGAGTCCTCCATTTGGACTCAATTAGGTTGCATTGAATTTAGTGTCATTGAGTTCGGCTCTTTTATGTGTTTAATTTAAGTTTAAGTTTGCTGAAATCAGAGTTGATGACTTCGAATTTAATTTTGAAAATTTCAAATTTAAATTTGCCTCAAGATTCTCGGAGCCAAATGAAAATTCGTCACATCACCTCCTACTCGGTATTGAGCTCGATACTGCTCGGTACTTCACAGTACTAAACTTGGTACTTCACAGTACTATGAATACCAAACATAAGCTATGTCCTGTATCCAAACCCAATAATCCAGCAAAGACCTAACTTTATTCTAAAAGATTTTATATTTATTAAATATATATATCCTAATATTTTTTTATATTTTCTTAAGAATATACCAATTTATTTGACTTTTTCTTAATACGTCGAATTATTATTTGATTTTTATTATTTCTTTTTAATTTTTTAATAATTATATTATTTGTTTATTAATTACATTTTAATCATTCTCCTTTCTAAAAAAACTAGAATTGAAATTTTTGTTATTGTATGAAATAAAGGAACAGTTCAAAGTGATCGATAGATTGACCACACGTTTTCTTACAGGTATTACAATATAATATTAAGTATAATTATAAATTTTGTATGGAATGAAAAATAATCAATATGAGAACAAATCAAATTAAAAGGGTCAATTAATCTAACGCAAATCTTTATCGCCAGCATTGCAAATTAACTATAGAGACGGTGGTAAATAATTCTATTCAATATTTTTGCCTGCATATTAAATTAACTCTATGACTTGTTCTTTCGAACGCTTAAATTTGTATAAAAAAATTTCCTTAAATCCTTACTTTCAATTCAATATATTTTAATTTAATAAAATGTTTTAAAATCGTATAATTTACTCATAATAAATGGTATGAATATTTAATTTACAGTTCCTTCCTCCCACGCGATATAAGCCCGTTTGAATAAATAGGACTCGGTCCAAATCGGCTCCTGTTCAAATTGAAAACTTATTGGCCAAGTTACCGTTGAAATTTATTTAAGCACAATTGATTCATAGTTGAAGTGACAGTTGTATCTCGATTGCCTTTGAATTTGGATCCATGTAAATCTTGTATTATTCCTCTGTGGTTATATTCATAATTAAGATTTTGTTTGCGACAATTTTGTTATATCTTTTTAAAATAATTTTTTATATAAGAATTATATTTTGTCAAGTAATTGTTGACTCAAAAGGATTCATTTGGATTATATTTTCTCCAATATTTCCCTGAGTTTTGAGTGTTAATTAATGTTTTCTTTCACTTTGCATTAATTAGGTACAATAGACTTGATACATCACCAAAATTTGTCTTGATAGAGCACGAATCTAAAGACATTCAAATTAGGAACTTCCAAAATTAAATTTTGGACCATCCAAATTTTGATTTCATCAAAGTTATAGTCAAACTAAATGTTTCGAAGAGACGAACTCAATAATGCCAAAATTGATCCAATTCGAGCCTAAATGAGTCCAAATCAAAGGACAAAAACATATTTGAAAGGTTCAAATCATAAATTGGATGATCACATGATATCCAACTATAGCATACTTAAAATCGAATCGAGTGGCTTGATGAAACAAATCTAGGGAGTCCAAGATCAGTTAATTCTGACATCATTTGGGTATATAAATACTTGACAAATATTATATGATTAAAGTGATCAATATAAGCTATTTGATGGAGCACTCCAAATTTAATTGCCCCAAATCTTCTCCATATTTACAGGGCATATCACTCTCAACAATCTATAAATAGACATTCACTTCACACATGAAAGGAGGGCTTGGACCATTTGCTGGAGATTAATTGAAGAGAGCTCTAATGCTTCATAGATTTAGAGCTCCACCCAAGCACCACTGTCTGCAAACTTCTATTGACTGTCGTCATACCACCACCCTACCGTTGTTGGCCGCCACCAACCAACTACGGTCCATTCAACCTCTATTGTCCACCGACTATAATCGCCAATGGTCCCTCTGACCACTATCACTTACCGACTACAGTCCACTCCGACCTCCGTTGCTCGCTGACTACAATCTCTCTGGCCTCCATCGCCCACAGAATACGGTACCTCCAACCACCGTCACACAACAATTGTGGTCCCTTTGACCACCACCATAGCCAATCATTTACGATCCCTACAACCACCATCGCACGTAGACTACAATCTCTCCATCGTCCTTCGCCTGCCGACTATGGTCCCTTCGATCTCTGTCGCCCTCCTACTACGGTCACTCCGGACTTGATCTCCCATCGACTACGGTCCCTCCGACCTCTATGGCTTGCCAACTATGATCTCTCGACCACCGTCGCTCACAAACTACAGTTCTTTTGACCTCCATCGCGCGTTGACTATGGTCCCTATTGTTAACATCTAATCATCATTAGTTTATATTAATATGCAATTACATCTATGTAAGCATAGTTACTCAATAAACCAATGTGATCGCTACACGTGTAATGACCATTACCTGCAGCCTATTTATAGGCACATGTACTACAGTTCTAGATGAATGAAATTTCCCAAGATCTGAGTTAGCTTCATAACTTTCTTGTCCTTTTCTAAAGCCATCTTCTTCCTGCTCTCCGGCTAAGTTCGCCGGAACTTGATTTCAACATGGTATCAGTAGCGGTCTGATTCTTCGACCTCCTCCATTCATGGCGTCCTCGGTGTCACGATCCTCGTCTCCCACACCTCCGACCACAACGGAAGGTCAGGCGATCAAGTCCAAAATCGGATTATATCCCGCTCTCAAATTCATCATCAGCAATCTTAAAACCCTTGTTCCTCACCATCTCTCTCCTGACAACTATCCCATTTGGAGACATCAGATCGCCAAGCTATTCAAAGCAAATGAGTTCGATCAATTTCTTGAAACCTCAGTTTTTCAAGATCATCAAGATTTCCCATACACAGAAACATCTTGGCGGTTCACCGACCAAAATCTCGCTGCTGCGATCTGCTCAACCATCTCAGCACCAGTTCTTCCCTACGTCGTCCAACACGACTCCACCCATGACATCTGGATAGCTCTCCAAACCAGATTCCAGTCAGCAAATCGCTCTAAGGTAATGCAGCTCAAGAATGAGCTTAATAATATCACCATGAAGAACATGACAATGCAAACCTATCTCAACGACGTCAAGAAGATAGTTGACAACATCGCTTCCGCTGGATCATCTCTGGACACCGAAGACATTATTCTTCATATACTAAACGGCTTGCCGCCATCGTATCAGTCTTTCAAGACTACAGTCAGAACGATGCAATCCTCACTCACACTGGATAATTTCTACGCGATGTTGATTAGCGAAGAAATTCATGTCCAAGCCGACGCTCTGCGCAACGCTAGTCTTCAAGAACCTCCAATAGCGCTATTCAACACTCGCGGCAGAGGTCGTCGTGGGCGTGGTCGCCAGCAAGGACCATCCTCATCTTCATCAAGGCAGACATCTAAGACATCCATCATCTGTCAAATTTGCCAAAAGAGAGGACATACAGCCGATATATGCTGGCATCGCCACAACGCCAACTACATCACGCCGAAACCTCCATCCAAAAATAACACTGCGCTGTTTACAAATAATGCGGAGACATCTGAAGAATGGTTTCTTGACTCCGGAGCCTCCACGCATATGACAAACCGGCCAGATCAACTTCTTCAAGGTTCCACTTACCAAGGCAAAGATCAGGTAATGGTTGGGGATGGACGTTCCCTCCCGATAACTCACTCGGGCACGGGTCTGCTCCCCACACCAGATCGTAAGTTAATTCTTTCTAATCTTCTGCATCTACCGGACATCTCGCACAATCTCATTTCGATTTCCAAACTAGTCTCTGCAAACCATATCTCTATTACGTTTACTCCTAACGGTTTCTCTTTGAAGGATCTATAGACTAACAAAACCATCCTGAGTGGTCCAAGCAGAGACGGACTCTACCCAATCGCTCTGTCGACTCACAATCTGAAGCAGCAAGCACTAACAGTGGTTCAATCTCCTCGAATCAACTGGCACGCTAGATTGGGGCATCCGCATCACTGGACACTCAGACAAATTTCCAAAATTGATCCTAGCATTCATATTACAAATAAAATGGCTATATGTACATCCTGTAATGTGTGCAAAAGCCACAAAATTTCTTTTGATTCCTCTGTAAACAGATCCACTAAACCTTTGCACCTCCTTCACTCCGACGTCTGGGGTCCTTCTCCAGTCACGGCTGAGCAAGGATACCGCTACTACTTAATCATAATTGATGATCACTCTCGGTATTGCTGGTTATTTCCAATGTTTCTTAAATCAGATGTTACTAATATCTTTCTTAATTTTATTACGTTTATCGAAAAGCAAACAGATCATAAAATTAAAAAGATAAGAACCGACGGCGGAGGAGAATACATGAGTCTATCGTTCCAAAATCAGCTTCGCCTGAAAGGAATTCAACATCAGGTTACATGTCCCTACACTCCGGAACAAAACGGAGTCGCCGAGCGCAAACACAGGCACATTCTGGACACTGCCAGAACAATGTTGCATTTCTCCTCCACACCGCATCGCTACTGGACAGAAGCCTTCACTACAGCTGTCCATCTGATCAATCGACTCCCTTCTAACACAACCTGGCAGAAAACTCCCCTACAGCTCATGTTCAACATTAAACCCGACTACAAGCACCTTCGTCCGTTCGGTTGCGCGTGCTTCCCGTTTCTACCTGCTCACAGTCATACCAAACTTCAGCCTAACTCCATTCAGTGTGTCTTTATAGGATACTCTGAAAAACACAAAGGATACAAATGTCTAGATATAACTAACAACACTATAATTATATCTCGACATGTGAAATTTACTGAAACCATTTTTCCCTTTCAGCAAAAGCCTAGACCAGCAGACACACCCACTGGGAACGCCGACATTCCAACAAACTTACTCATACCCACATCTACCGTTACAGCCAGTCCGATAGACAAACAAATTCCTGTGCGTATATCAAAATCAGCTCAAGCCACCACGCATCAATCCACTCCAGATCCATCACCACCGATTATCCAGAGCTCTCCCCCCACCAACCCAGTTTCTACAGCGGAACCAACCAATCAACATCCTATGCTTACAAGATACAAAACAGGGTCCCTAAAACCAATCAGGAAAATGAATTTATTTCACGAAGCCTACACCGAGGATCCTCATGAAGCCCCGCACAACTATACTGAAGCCAGCAAACTATTCGAATGGCGTCAAGCCATGGCCGAAGAATTTGCGGCATTACAAAAACAGGGCACATGGATCCTTGTTCCTCATCAACCCAACATGTCGGTCTTGGGTTGCAAATGGACCTACCGTAAGAAATTCAACTCTGATGGCAAAGTAGCTCGCTTCAAAGCAAGGTTGGTAGCGCAGGGAAACAGACAAGAACAAGGCCTGGACTATGAAGAAACCTTTAGTCCGGTAGCAAAGCTACCAACAATTCGCGTTCTCTTCACTGTTGCTCTGCATCACGGCTGGCAGGTGCAGCAACTCGACGTGTCAAATGCTTTCCTTCACGGCAGCCTAAACGAAACAATTTTCATGTGTCAACCAAAAGGCTTCGAGGACAACGATCACCCAGATCACGTTTGCTACCTACAGAAAGCCATCTATGGGCTCAAGCAAGCCCCGCGTCAGTGGTATACGACATTCACCAAGTATCTCACCACAATTGGATTTCATTACAGCAACGCAGACCCGTCCTTAATGATATACCGCAAAAATCATATACAAATGTTCCTTCTTGTATACGTGGACGACATTCTTGTCACCGGTAACGACTCCAACGCCATCGATAATCTGCTGCAACAACTGCATACTCGGTTTACTATGAAGCACCTGGGAAAAGCAAATCAATTTCTTGGCATCCATATCAAGTCACTCCCAGATAAGTATTTTTTGTCCCAGTCTACGTATGCGCTTTCTTTACTTAAGCAAACCGATCTATGCAACTGCAATGCTCTGAAAAATCCATCGACCACGAAAATACCACAGCTTTCAGGTAACGACGAACTACTACCAGACGCATCAACGTATAGAAGTATTACCGGAGCACTGCAGTACCTCACAATCACAAGACCAGACATTTCCCACGCCGTGAACATTCTCTCTCAACATATGCACAATCCCGAGCAAATCCATCGCTACCTACTCAAAAGACTACTCAGGTATATCAAAGGAACAATCAGTTTTGGGTTACCTATTGTTGACCTCCTTTTTGGCTTTGCTCTTCCATCGGCCTGCTTGTGTCGAGTGTAAAGGCCTACGACCATTTTGTCCTACGGGATAGTGTGATCATACCCTTTGCATTCGAACCACACGAGCGGAATCCTTTCGGAGACCCACACCTATCATCAAATCATCTCTCACTCTCAGCACCTTCTCCGACGCCGACTGGGCGGGAGACCCAGTCACCCGTAAATCAACATCTGGCTTCTGCACCTTTCTCGGCGACAACATAGTCTCATGGACGGTAAAGAAACAAAACACCGTCTCGCGCTCCTCCACAGAATCAGAATACAGGGCTCTGGCGGCTGCAACAGCTGACACGATCTGGCTTAAACGACTACTTGCTGATTTCCAGATCACCCACAACAAACCGATCTCTGTATTCTGCGATAACACCTCGGCGATTGCACTGGCGAACAATCCGGTATTCCACGCATGAACGAAGCATATTGAGATTGATCAGCGATTTATACGAGATCACATTCAGAATAAAACAATTAATCTGCTTCCGATCAGCACAGTTGATCAGATAGCCGATATATTAACGAAGCCGCTGCCCACTCTTCGTTTCAAGCAGTTAAGAGCCAAACTAACTACAGCTGAAGCTTCGTCAGTTTGCGGGGAGCTGTTAACATCTAATCATCATTAGTTTATATTAATATGCAATTACATCTATGTAAGCATAGTTACTCAATAAACCAATGTGATCGCTACACGTGTAATGACCATTACCTGCAGCCTATTTATAGGCACATGTACTACAGTTCTAGATGAATGAAATTTCCCAAGATCTGAGTTAGCTTCATAACTTTCTTGTCCTTTTCTAAAGCCATCTTCTTCCTGCTCTCCGGCTAAGTTCGCCGGAACTTGATTTCAACACCTATGACCTCTATCACCCACCAACTACAATCCCTCTGGCCACCGTCGCTTGACTACGGTCTTGCAGACCAAACAAACAGGCCAATACTCTCTTGAGAACAACTATCATGTCACTAGATTCTTCCAACTTCAATAATGTATTATGCTTTATATGATGTATATTTTCTACATTAAGCCATAACATTTCCTCGAAAAAGTGCCTCTCATTTATAATCAATTGTAATCACTAGTGGATTCTTTTTAACTAGGTTAGGCCTCATGGTTTTTCTCTTTTCAGGATTTTCTATGTATAAATCTTGGTATCTCATATTACTCTTACACCTCTCACTCTTTATATGTATGTGTGAATCTGTGATAGATCTTCATTCAAAGCTAAAATGTTATGATCTTTGTCTCTCTATTGTTGCGAATGTTTCAGGACACAACAAGATTATGTTTTTTTTTTTTTTAATAGAAGCTATTATTCATTATGGTCTTTCGACTTGAGTTTGCATGTCGTTATTTCTAGTACACTAACTCAATCTCTTTGGATATCATATATTAGTATATCAAACATGTTGTCGTCTTGAAAAGATACCAAAGGACATAACACCTAATCATAGTAATAGATAAATCTAATGGAAGACATGGGATTAAAAATAAAAATGGAAGATATGGGATTCAATATGAAAAATGATTCAATGACTATATATTCACACTAATTAACCCGATCAATCATTTCTAATAGCACTAGGAATGTGAATTAAGTCGGTACCGGCTCAACTCGATTAATGGCTCATGATCCAAGCTCAATGAGCTAACAAGTCAAGCTTAAGCCAACTCTGACTCGATTTCTTTTAAACAAGCAGGCTCGTTTGAAAGATATTGGAATAAAATGCACTTAAAATATATTAACATTTATGATTTTAAATACAATATTATTATAAATATTTATATTTTATATTTTACTTTATTATATTGTGTAATTATTTATTATTTTTATTCTAATTTATCATCATTTCACTATAATAATTGTTGCCAGCTAGAATATACGCGGCGACAGAGTTAGAAAGTTTACGTCTCAGCGTTGTACGGATATCCAGCACACAAACATGAAATGAAATAACACTATAATTATTACGTAGAAAACCCTGGAAAGGGAAAAAACCATGGGGCCATATCCAGCTGAAAAAGTTCCACTAGTATTTGTTTGAGATACAAGAGGCAGACTCGTCCTTGAAATTTTTTATGATCAGATTACAATGAATCACTTCTAGATTGAAATCCAATCACAAAACGTCGGGCAGAGTTTCCGCGTTACATGGAGATCGGGTGAAATTCTGGTGTCACATGAACGTCGAGAAGAATTTTGGCATTAGTTGGCCGTCGAGAAGAATTCTGGTGTCACTCGGGCGTCAGGTAGAATTCCGGCGTCACTTGGGCGTTGGGCGGAATTCCGACGTCACTCGAGCGTCGAGCAGAATTCCGGCAGTGGTCGTGGAGGAGTTTCTTCCCTCCAATCCTTCTTTTCTTCTTCTCTTCTTCTTCTTGCTTGGGTCCCCTCTCAAGAAAAATGAGGGGTCTATTTATAGATATTCTGGAGTGGCATGGCCTATAAATAGGTGAGAGATCAGGGGAAAATTGGGAGTGGTTGGATGGACGGTCGGTATTGAATCCCTTGATTGTGTACGGTTCGTCAGACATTTGAAAGTCTTAATAATGTTGGAATTAGGCAATCTTGGGCTCGTTGGATTTGTCTCATCTAGCCGCTCGATTCGACTATAAGAACGTCATGTTTGAAAACCGTTTGGTAACTCAAATTGTGCTTCAAACTTTCCAATAGCGCTTAGGGTCCTTGATTTGGACTCATTTGGGCTCAGATTGAGCCGAATTTGGTGTCGTTGGGTTTGAATTTCCGAGACGCTCAGTTTGACTATAAGTTCGCTGAAATCGAAGTTCAGGTGATCCCGGATTTAATTTTTGAAATTTTCGGCTTGATTTTGCCTCGAGACTCGTGCCCGGTCAAGATAATTTTTTGATGATATATCAATAATTATTTGGATTATAATTATTTCTTTATTTTGTAATAAACAAGGTAGCTCGTAACCTGAATAAAACTAGTAGAATAAATCTTGAGCTCGAGCTCAAGCTCAATTAATTAATTAAGATCAAGTTCAAATTAGTTGTGACTCGAATTCGGCTCAACTCGTTTGCATCTCTAATTAGGACCAATCGGGTCCATCTCCCACAGATTATTTTCAAAAAAATGTTGGTAGTTCATACACAACCAATCAGATTCATGTGAGTTCGTCCCAATTGCTTGAATCTATTTGAATAGCACGAATTTGCTTAGATCATATAATAGTGGGAATAGCACAATTACTCCAACACAGCTAGCAGATCATTCCAAATTAACAAAACATTTGAGAAGAATTTGGTGAGTTAAACATTACTCGTATATATAAATATTGTTTAATAAAAATATATTTATTCAGTTAGAAAAAAAAAAAAAAACGTTTTGATCGTGAAATTTTGATATTAAGACTCAGTCCTAATGGTTAATTATGACAAAGTAATCTAAGAATTGAATTTCAATTAAGACTTCGTTTGGGACAAATTTATCATTGCTTTTAAAGCAATTTTTTAGCACAAAAATTTTAAGAAGCAACAAGAAAGTCTTAGAAGTATAATTATTACATATTAGAATATTCATAGTAATTAATAATTATTACATGTTAAATAGTTGAAGATAATTTAATGATAGAGTTTAATATCTTAATACATATACAAACAAAATATTACAAGAGATGCTAAAAATTTTACGTGAAAACTTCAAAAAAAAAGAAAAAAAAAAAAATTGGGGCACAATCGGCCAGTTGAAATAATATACTATATGTAAGATTACAAAAATGAAATAATTAAATTTCTTCTCGTTTGTTGTTGGTCTTCTTCATCTGCTCTTTGTCTTAATGGTTTTTTTGATTGTCCTCTTGGATTGTCTGAGTGGTTTCTCCTTGGTTCAGTAGTTTGGTGCGTGTTTCTTTCATGTCTGGGCTGTTGGGTTTCTGGTAGCTTTGTCCTTATGTTGCTTTCTCTTTTTTGTCTTCTAGTTGCTGATCTTGTTGATCATCTTGGCACCTCTAGTTTATTGTTCCTTCTCCTACTTGATTTGTTTGGTCATTTTAAAGGTTGTTTTCTAGTTCATGTGCTTGTTCTTCGTGGGACTGGTGCTAGCTTGAGTGACTGCTTCTGTTCGATACCTCCTGCTGTCTGGATTGCTTATGTTGAATTTTTTGTCTCTTTGCCTTTGTTTTTATTTTCAACCTTTCTTTTTTGTGTGTTGGTTGTAATAGACCAAATCAAAGGTTCGTAGGTTTTCTTTTAAATACTAAATTTTTAGAGAACTATTGATCCACTAATGAATTGTAATTTCTTCTTTGTTTTAATGCGTAAGCCCTGCATGTGGGTTTTATCTTAAAAAAATATGTAAGATTTCATAGGTTTGTTTTTCTCCTCAAATAAACTAGATGTGATTACAAAATTTGGAATAGTAGTTTGATTTATTATGTTTTTGGCGGTGATTATAGAAGTAGTGGAGGGTGATGATGATAATAATATAGATAATGTTGCAAGGGCGATGTAGGTTGGATAACAACACATGCAATGAAGCATGGGTGGTAGCAATAAAAAAATGATGAACAAATGACAATCAGGCGATGAAGATTGGATGACGGTGGTCAAGCCAAGTTGGTTGCTGGCAAAGATCATTAGAGTTGAATATATCAATGGTTCGTCTGCTAATCCAATTAATTTTTATAGGCTCCGTGATATAAAATATTTCCTTTCTCTCATATCTTATAAAATTTCACATATTTTAAGGAAACGCGGTTGCCAATTTTCTTGCTAAATGGGGTTACAATTTAAACAGTTTTGGGGAGTATGATGAGCATAATCGGCCTTCCTAAAGAGGCTAAAGGGATTGCTAGATTAGACCGTATGTGCCTCCCTTATATTCGGTTACATTAGTGTTTGGTTGTTTTTTTCTACAGTTCTTTGGTTGTTAGATGGTGGTTCTTTTGTGCTTTCCTTGGGCTGGGTCTTGTGGGCACTGTTCGTTGGTTTTTCAGGTGCTGATTGGTGTTTTCTGGCATAACTGTGGGTTTATTTATGTTTTCAATATCACTGTTTTTTATCTGGACCAACGTAATATAATTTCTGAGAATTATCTCAAGTTTTTTCTGGACTTCTACTTGGTTTACTGCTCGTTGCTAGATGAGGCGTGCACCTCTAATCTCTATCGGGGTCTCTTTTTTGGCTTGCATTTGATCACTAGTTTGGTTGTTACTATCATTGGTGTTAATTTTAAAGGTTTTATCTTTTACCCTTCCAGTATCTTGGTTAACTTGGTGGTGTTATGTTTTCAGTTGGCTGTTGGTTATTGGTACAGGAGAAATCCGAGGCTACTTTGGTGTTGCTGGAGGGTTGTTAATGGGCTAGTTTTGCTGGCTGTTAGAATTTTTTTTACTGTTTTTGTTAGCCCTACGTTTCTGGATAACATGTGTGGTGTGTGGAGCTGTATTAGTGAGCTCATTTTTGGTTGGCTGTGCAAGGATATGGGGACTTTGAGCTTTCTGAACTCATTTAATGACTTCATGTACAATCACACTTTAATTGGTTATGCTTGTGTTTTGGTTTGGCTTTCTCATGTACCTACTTCTCTGGTTGTTATTCTGGATCTCAATCAGGACAATTTAGTTAAGTTCGCTGCCCCTTACCCCGTTTTGGATTGTTTTTGTTATGGGGAATACTCTGTTTTGGCTCAATTTACTGCTCTGTGGCTCCTTCCTCAGACGCACTAAAGATACTATTTGTGTTTTCAGGGAAGGATCTGTAACTCTATTTCTTTTATCCTCTATCATATGCTTTGATTTACTCTTATCCCTTTTCATTTGCCATATGAAGCTTTTGTGCTTGAGGCTCTTTTTTATGCAGATCTGGCGCCTAGATACTTGGTGTTACAATTATTGCAGAGGGATTACGAGCTCCAATTTTTTGAGTTATTGGAAGGTTGATTATAATTTTTGTAGGAAGATCGTGATTATTGCTATTATCCTTTTCTTCCTTTTTTGGGTGTTCTTTCTTTGCAGCCCTAGAATGGTCTTAGAATTTTTTGTAAATCTTAGTAGTAGGAACCACTGGCTCTCAGGTTTTGTTTTGTTTCTTCTTGTAGCTCTTCTGAGCAATAGCGAGCTTGAGATTCTTTTTAAGGACCATGTAATCCCTATTTTTGATATTAACGAGTAGGCCCCTCCGTGGGTTTTAACCAAAAAAATTATATTATTTAATAAAAAAGAGTTATATTTGACGAGCCTCTAGAGTTCTTCATATATCCAAACTTTTCAATGTGCCCGATCAAGATAATTTTTTGATGATATATCAATAATTATTTGGATTATAATTATTTCTTTCTTTTGTAATAAACAAGGTAGCTCGTGACCTGAATAAAACTCCTAGAATAAATCTCGAGCTCAAGCTCAAGCTCAATTAATTAATTAAGATAAAGTTCAAATTAGTTGTGACTCGAATTCGGCTCGACTCGTTTGCATCTCTAATTAGGACCAATCGGGTCCATCTCCCACAGATTATTTTTGAAAAAATGTTGGTAGTTCATACACAACCAATCAGATTCATGTGAGTTCGTCCCAATTGCTTGAATCTATTTGAATAGCACGAATTTGTTTAGATCATATAATAGTGGGAATCGCACAATTACTCCAACACAGCTAGCAGATCATTCCAAATTAACAAAACATTTGAGAAGAATTTGGTGAGTTAAACATTACACGTATATATAAATATTGTTTAATAAAAAATATATTTATTCAGTTAGAAAAAAAAAATCGTTTTGATCGTGAAATTTTGATATTAAGACTCAGTCCTAATGGTTAATTATGACAAAGTAATCTAAGAATTGAATTTCAATTAAGACTTCGTTTGGGACAAATTTATCATTGCTTTTAAAGCAATTTTTTAGCACAAATTTTTTAGGAAGCAACAAGAAAGTCTTAGAAGTATAATTATTACGTATTAGAATATTCATAGTAATTAATAATTATTACATGTTAAACAGTTCAAGATAATTTAATGATAGAGTTTAATATCTTAATACATATACACACAAAATAAAATTACAAGAGATGCTAAAAATTTTATGTGAAAACTTCAAAAAAAAAAAAAAAATCAGGGCGCCATAATCCAGTTGAAATAAAATACTATATGTAAGATTACAGAAATGAAATAATTAGGTTTCTTCTCGTTTGTTGTTGGTCTTCTTCATCTGCTCTTTGTCTTGGTGATTTTTTCGATTGTCCTCTAAGATTGTCTGGTGGGTTTCTCCTTGGTTCGGTAGTTTGGTGCTTGTTTCTTTGATGTTTGAGCTGTTGGGTTTCGGGTAGCTTTGTCGTTGTGTTGCTTTCTCTTTTTTGTCTTATGGTTGCTGATCTTATTGATCATTTTGGTGCCTCTAGTTTATTGTTCCTTCTCCTACTTGGTTTGTTTGGTCATTTTAAAGACTGTTTTCTAGTTCATGTCCTTGTTCTTCGTGGGATTGGTGCTTGCTTGAGTGATTGGTTCTGTTTGATACCTCCTACTTTCTAGATTGCTTATGTTGAATTTTTTGTCTCTTTGCCTTTGTTTTTATTTTCAGCCTTTCTTTTTCTGTGTGTTGGTTGTAATAGACCAAATCAAAGGTTCATAGGTTTTCTTTTAAATGCTGAATTTTCAGAGAACTATTGATCCGCTAATGAATTATAATTTCTTCTTTGTTTTAATGCGTAGGCCTTGCACGTGGGTTTTATCTAAAAAAAATATGTAGGATTTCATAGGTTTAGTTTTTCTCCTCAAATAAACTAGATGTGATTACAAAATTGGGAATAGTAGTTAATTTGATTTATTATGTTTTTGGTGGTGATTATAGAAGTAGTGGAGGGTGATGATAATAATATAGATAATGTTGCAAGGGCGATGTAGGTTGGATAACAACACATGCAATGAAGAATGGGTGGTAGCAATAAAAAAATGATGAACAAATGACAATCAGGCGATGAAGATTGAATGACGGTGGTCAAGCCAAGTTGGTTGCTGGCAATGATCATTAGAGTTGAATATTTGGTTAGCCTCTAGAGTTCTTCATATATCCAAACTTTTCAATTTCAAGTCAAGTTCAAGCTCCCATTTATACAAAGAAAGTAGGTACATATATATAACTTTTTTAGTAGTATTTTGATTATTTTAGTCAAATTTTCAAAATACTTAACATTTCATATTGATTCCTTTTTTTATAGAACTTTTTTCAGTATTTAGTTACCTAAATGACGTTAGAAGTTAGTGATCTTATGCTTTTTGGATTCCTCTCCTAGAGATGCTTATTTGATCATAAGCACACAAAAATACTTTTGGTTATCTAAATAATATAACGATGTTTCTAATTATATTACACATTTTTTATTTGGGATTATTTGGAGTAAGATCATACTGTTTTTTATGTTATTGGATTTGTCTTGTTGAAATGTTTAGCTTATACATAAGATGATGGTTTATATAACAAAGTGTTGCTAGTACTGTTACAATATGAAGATGATGATGAAAGAGATTCCCCAAAAATATCAAAAATTTATTTGGTATGTTGATTTTTTCTCTATTTTAAGGTAATTTTTTTTCTTATTTTTATAATTTTTTCATAATTTTGATATGATTTTCTTAGTACATAATCATATGCAACTGTAAGTTTTTCATACAATTTTGCTTTGCAAAACTCAGCTGTTTTAATTTTTGGGAACATTTTGATTTTTAGATATCAAGAAACTAAAATTGTGATAATAAAAAAAAATCTTCAATGAATTTCTAAAATAAAAACTTCATTAAAACATTTTGTAAACTAATATAACATATTTGTTTAATTCCCTCTATATATATACTTAGTTTGATAGGAAAAAATATTCAAGAATTATAGATTTATTAAATTTATCTTTTTGTACCATAAAGCTGCTTTAATAAACATGAAGAAAATCATCCTAAATAGAACTTAAAAGTCATTTACATATCAATGATAGGTATTTGAAATATTCAAATTTTGCTAAAAATCCAATTTCATACTTGAATCTTGGAGTAGGCAAAAAGATATCACCCCTCAGTTAGAATTTAATCATCTCAACAACATAGTTGATAGGAACTCTAATATATCTTATGTTCTCTGTGGGCCTTATGAATCAATTTATGTCATTCGTATGTTTAGATAATTTCAAGAGAGTGTAACTTATATGGCTAATATCTTTAGACGGACGTTTAATTAGATGATTGAAAAATGTGTATTTTTGTAGTAAATGTAATTTCTAATGCTCATAAATTTTGTGATTATTAGATAAATTAAGAAATAGATGCCTTTTAAAAGTTTTGGAGATTCTTTGCCTTCTTAGGCTTGTAAGTTTTGAGATTTTTTAAAGAATATCTGACCAAGCAGATTTCTAATGATGTATGAGCTACATTAACAATATGTTAATATAGGCTATTATATCAGCCTTCGCTATATCTAACATTTTCTTAAAGCGATAAGCTAGTAATTAATATGACCTTAATTAGTATATATAAAATTAAATAGTTGAAAGAAGATGCCGCCCTGACGCATGCAAAACTATAAGACGTCGTTCTATACAGCCTTTGCTTTGAATTCCTTAATATAATTTCATTAAATCTTAATGACTTGTTCTAACCGCGTTGGAGTTGATCAATCAATTAGATCAACTGTAAATAGCCAAAAGTAAAGTGTTGGTTCGATTCCATCATTCTTCCCATTTTTCTTTTTATTATATATAAATTTTTGAAAAAAATCAGAAACGCGTCGAAGCATTAGCCATCAGCAACTCTATTTAAAAAATTATTTTGTCCTCCGCTGATTATTTTGAATAAGAAAAAGGGATTAGCTGTCTTAAAACGTGTTCGGACAATTGCCGTCTACCTTCCTTTCTCCCATTGCTTTCCTCCTCTATTTAAGCTTCCTCTCCTCCCTCTTATTGCTCAACAAACAAAAGAAGAACAAAGAAGGAGAACAAGGAAAAAAAAAACAAGAAGCAGCAGAGTCCAATGGCTTCTCAGATGATCCCAATAGCACTTATTCTCTCCCTCTCCCTCTCCCTCCTCCCTTCTTCTCTTGGTAAGTCATTCAAACTACTCTATATATCATTAACCAAAACGGCTGGCTAATTATATGGTAGTTAACAACAAATGTTATTGTTGATGCAGCTGTGGTTATTTGTGAGGAGTTGCCCTTAGATCTATGTGCTTTCTCGATATCAACGGCGGGACATCGATGCATTCTGGAGAGCTATCGGGCAAAAGATGGCGGAGAGCAGACAAAGAATCAGTGCAAGACGTCGGATGTAGTGGTGGAGAGGGTTTCGGATTGGATAGAGACTGATGAATGTGTGAGGGCTTGCGGTGTCGATCGAACTGCCAAAGGAATCTCTTCTGATGCCCTCCTTGATTCACAATTCACTGGAAAGCTCTGCTCATCGACTTGCCATGAGAGCTGTCCCAATATTGTAGACCTTTACTTCAACCTTGCAGCAGCTGAAGGTAAGCTACTAGCTAGCTAAACTATACAATTCTTAACATAGTGAAATATATTGATATGCCAAAGTAACGTTCTTATTCTTTGAACAGGTGTTTTCCTTCCAGATCTCTGCCATGCTCGTCGATCAAGCCCGCACAGATCGATGGTGGAGCTGCTGAGCTCTGGGGCTGCCTCTGGTCCAGTTGCAGCAGCCAGTGCGATCGCCGATGAAGTCGCTCCTCCTCCTTCAGCATAATCAATTGGTTCTCTGCATATAGATACATACTTATAGCAGCTTTGTTTGGAGTGTAAAGAAATGTAAGGAGATTGAAGAGCACAAAAGAAGGAACCATACATATTTCTTGCATCTATAGATTCACATGTATTTTATATAAATTCTTTTTACCATGTAACTAGTGATTCAAAAGGGTTTATTTGGATTCTATTTTCTCTAATATTTCGTAGAATTTGAGTGTCTATTAATGCATTCTTCCACAGTGCATTAATTTTGTACAACATATTACATTATATTTAAATTTCCTTCTTATAATAGATATTATTCATTATGATATTTGAATTGAATTTTATTTCATGCAAGAATATTGATGGGAATTTCTTATCACTATATGAAGCTCTCGAGCACACATGTATGAGATATATTTAGAGCAATTCATAAAGACAAGATTTTTTATATTTCGTAGAATTTGAGTGTCTATTAATGCATTCTTCCACAGAGCATTAATTTTGTACAACAGATTATATTATATTTTCCGTACGTATTATAATAGATATTATTCATTATGATATTTGAATTGAATTTTATTTCGTGCTAGAATATTCATGGGATTTCTTATCACTGTTTGAAGCTCTCGAGCACACATGTGTGAGATATATTTAGAGCAATTCATAAAAGACTTGACCCAATTGAAATGACTCCACTAGTCCGGATCATATGTTTCACTCTCTCATAATTGTAAAAGTCTTTGATGCAACATAATATGCATGAACAATAGAAGATAACTTATAAGGTGGAAATAGAATGAGCCTTGAAGCCTGGGAGTTCGTCTTAAGAAGTCCATTGATTGTTTGCTGTTTTAAGCATATATTGGTGGGGAGGCTAAATTTCAAGAAGACCAAATCAAAATTTCATACTTATGTTGGGTGATGCAATTATTTGTGTCAACTAGTGTAAGTGTTAGCATTAATAGTGAGCAACGATATTGGTGGTGTTGGTGTTATTAACGGGCCAGTAACGACCTTATTGGTTTTAGCGAATAATTTCTATCGAAGTCGATAGGCATTGGCATTGATTACATTAAACATTAATGTCAAGAAAGGGTATTCTTCGGATGGTGGATGCTAGAATTGATATATGACGATTAGGTGAAAGTGGACAATGACGTTGGGATATGATAGTCTAAAAATAGTAGTCGGATGATAATGATTAAATGACAATATGTGTTGGTGATTGTCAGACATTTTATCAGCAAGCATGTGAATATAATTCAAAGGATTCGTAAACTCTCTCTAAATCAATCCAGGGTCTCATGAGAAAAATGAAGGGCTATTTATAAATCATTTCTGATACACTTGCGTGTTAGTAATATTATAATTGAGTGCTTTGAAACTTTTTGGATTCCTCTTATTGTGACGTTCGCTTTGACTATAAGAACATAAGACCAATTTATTGTTTAGCCCCACAAGCAATGTCATTTTAACTTAGGCATATGTGAGCTTGGATCAATGTAAATTTTTTTGCTATTTTATTAAAATGTTTACTTTTATTATAAATTTATTAAAAACGGAATTCAAATTATGCCAAAGTTGATCATGAAAGTTTCTAATTCACACATTCGTATCAAGATTCATGCTTGATTTGATGAATTTTATGATGATGTATCAATTTTGAATGTGGTTATTCCTATTGGGATAACCCAACCTCTTTGGATATTTTCATGTTATGACTTATGATCATGCAAAGGCTTTGACGAATAAAAAACATAGTAAAAATGTTAGCTCACTCTAATATAAGACATCGAGTTTTACATGAAGTGGACCCAATGATGATAAAAAAATTCATGTAGATAGGGCCAATAGCCAAAAGTGCTGCTGCATAACCCCAACGCGTTTATCTAGACTTCTTAATCCGGTAGGAGAAAAAGAAAAACTCCCATTTCTCAAATAGGGCCCCATCACACAATTGTCATGGAAATTTAGATGGCTTTGTAGAAATCTGCGGTCTCTTTGCGTTCTACTACGCGGCGGTGAAATTCAGATGGTAGGTAGGCATGCAGAATGGCTCGGTCCAAAGTGGTTCCGATTCAAATTGATATCTTATTGACCAAGTTTTCTAACAATTTTAATATGCTGGCTAAGATTTATATTGATTTTGTATTTTTCATAGTCAGAGAATGGCAAAATATAAAAATTCAACATGGACTATATGTTTCAGGGAAGTAAGATTTTTTACATCAAAATTTTCAAAAAGAAAAAAAAAATTATAATTGGCCTTGTTGAAACCATTCTAATTTTACATTGAAAGTTGTAATATATATAATTTATAAATATATAAATCAAAAGACATGTGAAGCTTAATTAATGAAATTAACACTTCAAACTGGAGCAACGAACACGTGAGGTTTAGACGGGGAAGACAGTCCTAGCTCGAATGGAAGACAGTCGCTCGCCCTCGCACGGGAAATCTGATGAAGCAGGCGACGGGTTTGGATGGGAAGACGATTTTTCACATGAATGAATGTAAGGCGGATATAGGAATTCTGACGGAGCCTATAGGGAGGGTTAGAATTGATGAAAAAAGAGGGTTTTAAGTGGTATATTAGTAAATATAATACTTTAGGTTATGTATTTTTGATAGTTTGAAATGTTATGTATGTAAAAATCCAATTTTTTTAATTACAGGAATCCTTAATGTAAAAATTCCAATGAATTATGTATACATATATGAAAATAAGAACTATTATCAAAACTTCAAGTAGATGATGAAACCGTCATTAGCAAGATTAAATCCTAATTTGGAAAGTTGAAATATAAGAAAGGTAATTCGTCTCTTTATATTAATTGCCCATGAGGCTCATTTATTTATCCATTCGTGATTTTAAACCATTGTCTGGGATGCTAATGTTTATCTATTAGCTTTGGAAAAGAAAACATATCAAATCTGGAAAAGCTGTTGAAAGATTTGTCGGAAATTTACGCCGGAAAGAAACCGTCGAAAAATTCCGTCGGAAAACTTATTCGTTGTCTTCCTTTGAAAAACCGTCGAAAAGCTACCGAAAATTTCTGCTGGTAATAGGTGATTTTTCTTTGTGCAAGAGAGTTTATATAGCCAACAAGTGGCTACCCAGACAGTAAAGTTAGAGCATGTCTAAAAATCACGAGTGGACATGCACGTATTAATCAGCCTGTGCTTGCATCAGCCGAACAAGAGAGTGAGGATGTAGATTAATTAGGACTAGATTATCTTTGCTTTTTTATGCATTTTTTTTAATGTATAAGAATGATGTTTATCATAGAAGTGTTGTATTATTATAGAAAAATTATGAATAATTTGTGCAATATGTTTATTATAATAGTGTTGTAAATAGTATTTGTTAAAATATTAGCATATTTAACTATTACAAAAAATATATTTGGACTATGATTCTTGTAAGGCTGAATAAGTGAACAGAGATGTTATTTTTGTTTTATATATGATACTTGTTTGCAATGGATTTAAGGTGAAATTTTCGCCCTAAAGTACAATATGACAAAATTTAATATGATTTGCGGCAAAAATGTTTGTTGTACATTGCGGCAAAAATTTTGTCGTAATTTACGGCAGAATTTATGATAGATATGCTGCCCTAAGTTATGAAGATTTTTGTGGCATCAATATCCATCATACTTTACGACAAAATTTTAGGCTAATAATTTTAATGAAAATGTCATTTTCTGGAACCTAAACTCCATTGTAAATTCGTCGTAAATCCAACACAAAATATTTTAGACGGATTTTTTTTTACACAAATCAAATTCTAACACGGCTTTTCGAGTTGGATTAGATTCCGTCGTAAATTCACCAAAGATCTTATTTAGCGGCGGATTTTACTTGTTTTCCGACGGATTTATCCACTGAAAACAGCTGACTTTCTTGTATTTTTTTCTCCTATATTGGTCTTGCTAGTTCGGTGGAGTGAGTTAATTGTGCAGGTGTTGTCTGGTCTTTGTTTATCGGTTGTCTTATTTGATACTTTTAAAAACTTATAATTTTTATTATTAATTAAAATGTAGGCCTTTACATGAGTTTTAACTAGAATAAATTTGAATCCGATCCTCTTAAGTAGGTAAGTATGAGTCGACAAGGTTTAACAAAACAACTATAAAATGCCCCCAAACACCCGCATGGTCCCCGGCGAGCATGTTGCGGGAACACATGTGACGTTTAGGGATGCTGCGCGGGTCAATAAGTGAATTGAAGTTCGAATATGATCATTCTATACGGATCAATAGGAGGTTACAGGATTCGAACCATCAAATAAATATACAGTTGTGACGACCGGCATATTTACTTAATACATTCATATTAGACATTTAAGGCCTATAATCAATAGAATTCACTAACAAATGCATAAAGCCTACGAAATCTGATCCCCTGTCGGCAAGTTGATAGGGTCGACAAGGTTCAAGCTTTAAATAAAAATGACCCATCACACCCCGATGATGATCGTGTTGAATGTAGATCTCAACCGGAGGGGTTAACTCAAACCATTTTAAATGCCCTCAAACTTACATAAGATTTAATCTTCAAGTGACTTTAAGGTCACCCTGATGATGGCATTGTTGAATGATAATCTCAACCGGAGGGGTCAACTTCAAATATCCAAAATGCCATCCAATTACCCACAAAGATTTTAAAAAAAATCCCAAAATCTCAAAAATATTTAAAATTGAAATCTAACTATCAAATAACTTAAAGAAAAATACATTCAACCTCTGCAACAATTTACCGAGGTGGACAAATTAAAAATACTTGAGCTCATATAGAGTTAATGCCTAGTCGAAAATATCACTAGAATCCACTCTTAATCAATCTCTTGCCAGTAAGGACGTGGTACGTGTCCTCTAAGTGGGGATTTTGCAGCCAAATGGCACCGTAGGATAAACGGTTATGACCCGGGGCCCTCTGAATCGAGTATTTTTGCCTCTAAATGGCACCACAAAATATCGATTATGGTCAGCACCAATACGCTCCTTAATGACATCAAATCCTTGAGATATGAATCAATAGGATATGATCGATAGAGCACAAAGCCCTCTATTAGCTAAGGTGGATTCAAATTTGTCCCTTTAGACAAACATTCACCCCATGTCTATAAGGTACCCTTGGACGAAGAACCCATGGCTGCCGATAAGAATCCTTCTGTCAGGTTGGGTCGACTTCCTTTGACAAAGTAGACCAGGGACCACGATGGCCCGGGATGACGGAACCATAGGATCTTGATCGGGTCCATCATCCATTCCCCCACCACCCGCTTTAACTGCAAGGTGGTGAAGTTTCTATTTTAAATATCAAATTTTTCAAATTCCCAAATCCAAACCTATGCTGCTACTATATGCCAGATAACACGTATTTCTACCTATCTGATTGACGACTAGCCTTAATCAAATGTTCTCTCTCGTTATCGGGAGTGGTAATTAACTATAGGGGCTTGCACCCATAGGATACCAGAACTCAGATCATAAAGTCCTCGTAAAATGAAGGTGAAATCTCTGGGTAGTGTCTTATCTACAAACTCATCTGCCTTCCAAAATTTATCATAGAACTCAGTCCATTAAAACTCCCTCACCAAAGAAAAAGCAAAAAACAAAGCCGGCGGAGGCCGGGGCTGAATTTTCGGAGCCCATAGAAAATAAGAACTATTATCAAAACTTTAAGTAGATGATGAAACCGTCATTAACATGATTAATTCCTAATTTGAAAAGTTGAAATATAAGAAAGGAAATTCGTCTCTTTTTATTAATTGCCCGTGAGGCTCATTTACTTATCCATTCGTGATTTTAAACCATTGTCTTGGATGCTAATGTTTATCTATTAGCTTTGGAAAAGAAAACGGAGCAAATCTGGAAAAGCCGTTGGAAAATTTGTTGGAAATTTATGCCGGAAAGAAATCGTCGAAAAATTCCGTCAGAAAAGCTGTCTTATTGTCTTCCTTCGAAAAACCTCCGGAAAGATGTCGGAAAATTCTGATGATAATAGGTGATTTTCCTTAGTGCAAGAGAGTTTATATAGCCAACAAGTGGCTACCCTGACAATAAAGTTAGAGCATGTCTAAAAATCACGAGTGGATAAGCACGTGTTAATCAGTCTGTGCCTGTATCAGCCTAACAAGAGAGTGAGGATGTAGATTAATTAAGACTAGATTGCCTTTGCTTTTTTATGCTTTTTTTTTTTAATGTATAAGAATGATGTTTATCATAGTAGTGGTGTATTATTGTAGAAAAATTATGAATAATTTGCGCAATATGTTTATTATAGCAATGCTGTAAATAGTATTCATTAAATCTCTTGCCAGTAAGGGCGTGGTACGTGTCCTCTAACCGGCAGTTTCGCCGCCAAATGGCACTGCAGGTAAACGGTTATGACCCGGGGCCCTCTGAA
>NW_021318693.1:5300105-5302975 GCF_001605985.2 Dendrobium catenatum
AAAAGAAAACAGAGCAAATCTGGAAAAGCCGTTGGAAAATTTGTCGGAAATTTACGCCGTAAAGAAACCGTCGAAAAAGCTGTCTTATTGTCTTCCTTCGAAAAACCTCCGGAAAGATGTCGAAAAATTCTGCTGGTAATGGGTGATTTTCTTAAGTGCAAGAGAGTTTATATAGCCAACAAGTGGCTACCCTAACAATAAAGTTAGAGCATGTCTAAAAATCACGAGTGGATAAGCACGTGTTAATCAGTCTGTGCCTGTATCAGCCGAACAAGAGAGTGAGGATGTAGATTAATTAAAACTAGATTTTCTTTGCTTTTTATGCATTTAATTTTTTTTTAATGTATAAGAATGATGTTTATCATAGTAGTGGTGTATTATTGTAGAAAAATTATAAATAATTTGTGCAATATGTTTATTATAGCAGTGCTGTAAATAGTATTAATTTAAAATATTAGCATATTTAACTATTACGGAAAATCTATTTGGACTATGATTCTTGTAAGGCTGAATAAGTGACCTGAGATGTTTTTTTTATTTTGTATGTGGTACTAGTTTGCAACGGATTTGAGGTTAAATTTTCATCATAAAGTACTATATTATGAAATTTAATGTGATTTGAGGCGAAAACGTCTGTCGTACATTGCGGCAAAAATTTTATCGTAATTTACGGTAGAATTTATGCAGATACGCCACTTTAGTTATGACGATTTTTGTGGCATCAATATCCATCGTACTTTACGATGGACATTTATGCTGCAAACCCGGCGTCGTTATTTACGACAGAATTTTCGGGATGTAATTTTAACGAAAATGTCATTTTCTGGAACCTAAACCCCATTGCACATTCGTCGTAAATCCGCCACAAAATATTTTATACGGAGTTTTTTTACGCAAATTAAATCCTGACACGCCTTTTCGCTTCGGATTAGATTCCGTCGTAAATCCACTAGAGATCTTATTTAGCAGCGGATTTTACTTGTTTTCCGACGGAATCGTCCACTGAAAACTATTGACTTTCTTGTAATTTTTTCTCCTATATTGATCTTGCTAGTTCGGTGGAGTGAATTGGCTGTGCAGGTGTTGTCTGGTCTTTGTTTATTGGTTGTCTTATTTGATCCTTTTAAAAACTTATAATTTTTATTATTCATTAAAACGTAGGCCTTTACATGAGTTTTAACTAAAATAAAAACATAAGGCAAAATATTACAGATAGACATACATGAGATTAACGGCCAGTTATGCATAAAGAAAGCATAGAAAAGAGTGAAAATAGGAAAGCTAAAATAATTGTCTGGAATCCTTTCTCTTTTGCTGATGATGAAGGAAATCCGTCAGGACATTGAATAAATTCACACCTTATTTTCTCCGCATCAACTAGGGAAATAATCATAAAGAGAAGAAGAGAAGTTCTCACAGAAAAGCTTGCCATATTCATCTTCGCAAAGAAGCTAGGTTTGGCGAAAGCTAAATAATATCCGAGACACATACCCACTTTCCTCTCCTTTGATGTCGATGAATGAAGAAATAGTCGCCAGGCACATTTAAAAACTCCACCTCTCACGCACCAACCACTCTCACGATAACTAAATTAACAATAATTTATTGTTGACCCCTATACCTCGAACCATGCGAGAAAGGACCTCAATTAGTGAATAAAACCTTATGCACCTTGGCGTCATGCGTCACTTGAAGGGTAAAACGACCTCGGAATAACGAACGGATAGCGTCGCTGCAATCAAGACATCGAATTCTGTTAAGTCGAGGCCCCTCGCAATTGAATCGGACGAGATTTGTCAAAAAAGATGTCCGATACCCGAAATTAAAGCGCGAGGCCGATCAAACGATATCAGATCGACGAACGGACAGTACCATTGCGTCTGGAACGTCATCGACATTCAGAATATACATTTTATTTATTAAATTTGGATCATCTGAGATGGTGGTGAATTTCTAGGTGATGCAAATATGATATAAAGGCATGCGTTACGACGGACACGAGGCTTCAAAGACGCTCGGACGACGTCTAATCGACAAACGGACAACGCCATTGCATCTGGAACGTCATCAACATTCAGAATATACATTTTATTTAATAAATATGGATCATCTGAGATGGTGGTGAATTTGTAGACGATGAAAATATGATATAAAGGCCTGCGTTATGACTAAAATGAGGTCTCGAAGAAACGGACATCGCCATTACGTCCGGAACATCGTCGAAATTTAGGATATATATTTTATTTAATAAATTTGGATCGTTCGAAATGGTGGTGAATTTCTAGGCAATTCAAATATGATATAAAGGACTGCATTACGACGGAAACGAGGCTCCGAAGATGCTCGGACGACATCGGATCACCAAACGGACAGTGCTACTGCGTCTTGAACGTCGTCAGGATTAAGAGTCTACATTTTATTTCATCAAATTGGATCGTTTGAGGCGACGTCATAAATTTCAAAGGCGGTCTAAATATGATGCGAAGGCACGCATATCGTGGAAATTTGCCTCTACGGAGAAGACATGACGTATGATTGCCTTTGTTTATTGGTTGCCTTATTTATTTTTGCTATGTTTTTTTTTTTAGGTTTCCTTCCTAAATTTCTTTTTCTTTTTTCTCTTGTAACTTAGGACGTATCATTGAGCCTATAGTATTTTTTTTAATTGTAGCTCTTCGAGCATTAGTGGCATTTGATCCCTTTAAAAACTTGTAATCTTTTTATTAATTAAAATGCAGGCCCTTACATGAGTTTTAACTTAAAAAAAAAAACATTAGACAGAACATTACAGATAGACGAGCAGGAGATTAACGGCCAGTTATACATAAAGAAAGTATAGCAAAGAAAGAAAATAGGAAAGCTAAAATAAT
>NW_021318693.1:5303075-5353669 GCF_001605985.2 Dendrobium catenatum
AAACAGAGTAAAGAAAGAGAAGAGGGAAAATTATTATTCAAAAGTAAAACAGTGTTACAGAGTATTTATAATAACTAATGATGTACAGTAAACTAAGGTATACTCTAAGCTAAACATGATCCTTTCTCTAATAGTTTCTCCCACACATGCAAATAGCCACCCCGACTTTTCCTTTGTTTGAATCGCAAAATGCCCTTGCCCTTCATCTCTCCCTCATAATTTCTTCCCATATTCGACAGATTCTCCAGCCTCATTGCCTCCTTATCATCATTTAAGGTGATTTGTAACCTAAGGAATCATTTTTCTCCTCTTTCCTCCTTCATAGAAGCCTCGTAGATCCTTGTTAGCTTTTATACTTAGTAGTTATGTTTAATCTATAGAAAGTGAACTGTCTTGATGAGTCTATTAACTATAATCCAAACTGCATCATGATCTTGCTTTGATTTGGGCTAGCCAATTACAAAGTCTATAGTAATCTTCTCCAACTTCAATTCTAGAATTAATAGGAGGTTGCAATAGACCACCAGGTCTCTAATTAATATTCGGTCATGACCATCTGACACATCAAATACTTGGCTAGGAACTCTGTCACATTATTCTTCATACCAGACCACCAGAATGGCTTTTTAAGATATTGATACATTTTTGTGCATGAATTGAATAAAGTGTTGTGCGCCTCCTTCGCAGGGAAATAGATCTCAACAAAAATTTCAACATATTTAGTTCAGCAAGCAAAATTCACACACACATACAAAGAGAGAGAGTTGTTATTTGCTTATTAATTAGGGCAAATAATTACTATATATACAGACTATAAGTTCTTTGAGATGACAGTGACAGCTACAACTTGCAACCCTTTTTGTATTAATTGACAAGTCAAAAATTCAGCAAATGGATAGGGACGAAGAAGTTTTAAACAACAATAAACTTTGAGTTTATTGGGCTTCATTTGGAATGATTTTCTTACTGTTTTTTAAAGTAAATTTTTAGTATAAAATTAATATTTTAATATTAAAAAATTACTTTAAAAAATAATAAAAAGCCATCCAAAATAAAGTCTTAATTCATGACTTCTTTTCATGTAAGGCTCAATCTTTATTGATCAGTTTTTTTTTTTTTCATGTTTAAATTAAAACAAATAATTTTAACTACTAATGCAGAAATATTATAAAATTTTATTATTTTATGTGCGCACAACTTTTATTAAATACTACTTGTCTATTTTAGATACGGACTGACTTGCAGAACAGAGCATCTAATATATTTGAACATTTTGATGTATGAGACTAAAGAGAGGATTTTTGGATATAATTAATGGGTTTTTGTAAGCAGATCGATGATTAGGACACACGTTATTCTTTAGATTGCAATTTTGTTGGGATGTAAAATATGCAATAAAATAAACAAGAAAAATAAAAGTGCAGCGAAGAGAAAAAAATAGCAGAATTTGAAGTGAAAATTTTTAAAATCAGAAAAAAAAACCCACGGAGTCACTCCACACTAAGAAATTTTGATGTCGGGTGTACTTGCAAGAGATGAAAATAGAGACAAGAAGCAATTGTAAAATGCAATGGAGCAGTAACTAAGGTTTATGTATAGAAGTTTCTTGTCTAAAAAATCTGTCTTCCTCTTACAGCCCGTGGGAATATAAGCCTATCTTACTACTATACTCAAAATAGGTACTGAAATTAAAAGTAGTAAATAGTACTGCATAACTAAATAAGAAAATGGTAGTGGAGCACATGCTCACTAACGAAAATAAGTGATCGGTGGCTAATATAAGGTGTCATGCTCCTTAGGTCCAAGCTATGCAAAAATGCTCTGTATCATTCGCCCCTATTATGAGAAAAATCTGTGTAAACATATTTAAGATTGAGTTTACTATTGTCTGGAGGAACATAGGCAAAGATATCAGTGACAATGAATGTGTGAGACATAGTTAACTCTGCAGGTAAATCGACAATATAAGCGACAATATAAGCATTGTCGTTGATCCGTTTGCTAATTGGAAATGGGCCTCATTTCCTCTTACTGAGTTTGGAATGCTTGCCCGGTGGGAGGCGTTCTTCATGTAAACGAACAAAAACTAAATCTCATGGATTGAAGATTTTCTCCCTTCAATGTTCATCTGCAACCTGTTTGTATTGTTGATTGGATTCCTGAAGCTTTAGTTGGACCTTAGACAATAGTTCGGTGAATTGATTGGCAATTATAGTGGCTGCTTTGCTATGGCTTTTGGGGAGAACTACAACATCAAGAACACTATTTGACATTTTAGTGTAAGCTATGCTAAAAGGATACATATCGGTGGAACGATTTGTCATCGAGTTGAAATTAAATTCAGCCTGGCTAAGAATTTCATCCCATAATGTAGGTTGCTCTTGTACTAAGCAACGAAGTAAGTTGCCAAGGGTTCGGTTAACCACTTCGGTCTGCCCATTCGTTTGAGGATGATATGCCGAGCTTAATTGAATTTGTGTATTTAGTCGCTTCCATAGCTCTCGCCAGTAATGACTAATAAATTTGACATCTCGATCTAATGTAAGGCTTCTCGGAATACCATAAAGACGAATAACTTCTTTAAAAAAAAGTTTATCAATATTGAGAACATCAAATGCTCTCCAAAAGACCCCTTCTTTTCACTTAAGATGAAAAATGAGGGAAACGAGAACTTAACCGCTTCAACTGGGTACCACGACCCTTTTATATTTTAAGCGTAGTTATTTTATTTATCTCATCATTAAAATAAAATAAATATTCGGCCTATACACAATAATTAATTCCATATAAATTTAATTGAGATACCACTTAAGTCAAATAATAATTTAATTCTTAAAATAGATCACGAATTTAATTGGCTCAATTTTAGATAGCTTCTAATGTATAATATTTTATTTATATGTATAAAGAAATGGGCCCACATATAAAAATTTCCCAACTGTAGTTCCATGATGCAACATGTAGACTCAGAGATAAAGAGCAGAGCATTGCAACACTCCAGAAGTTAGCGCCATGACGCTGCAGGTCAGGCTTAGCAGTTTTTCTTTCCTTTTTTAGTTTCACTTGAAGGGTTGCGTCCTTTGGTGCATGTATTGAAAAGCAACTCTTTGTCACTTTTGAGTGCAGAATGAAAAGAGAATTGAAGAGCAAAAAAAAAAAGATAAGAGGGTGAGAAGAGAGCTCTATTCAATTTCTTTCAATTTTCATAGTAAATTTCTTGGTGAGATGTGGCTCCGTGAAATTTTTCCCGATTTTGAGTTTTTTCACATCAAATTCTGTTATTTTTTTCTCTTCGTTTCACTTTCTTTTTTATTGTTTATTTTATTGCATATTTTACATCCCAACAAAATTGCAATCTAAAGAATAACGTATGTCCTAATCATCGATCTGGTTTCAACAACCCATTAATTATATCCAAAAATCCTCTCTTTAGTCTCAAACATCCAAATGTTCAAATATATTAGATGCTCATGCTCTGTTCTGCAAGTCAGTCCGTATCTAAAATAGACAAATAGTATTTAATAAAAGTTGTGCACACATAAAATAATAAAATTTTATAATATTTCTGTCCTAGTCGTTAAAATTATTTGTTTTAATTTAAACATGAAAAAAAAAACTGATCAATAAGATAGAGCCTTACATGAAAAGAAATCATGAATTAAGTAAACTCAAAGTTGATTGCCCATTTGCTGAATTTCTGGCTTGACAATCACTGCCATCTCAAAGAACTTATAGTCTGTATATATAGTAATTATTTGCACTCATTAATAAGCAAATAACAACTCTCTCTCTCTCTCTCTCTCTCTCTGAATTTTGCTTGCTGAACTGAATATGTTGAAGCTTTTGTTGAGATCTATTTCCCTTCTGTTCATGCTTTATGTTATAGCTGATGCTGAACATCGTGATTGCCATGATAGGTGTCCTGGTGGCTTTCCATCAATAGCAACAAAGGAAGGAGATCTGCAAGCAGCTCTTCTGACTTCAATTATGTTGCTCTTTGTCATTATATTCAATTAGTGAACGATGAAGGAGATAACCGAAGCTGCGATGCGAAGGATTTTTCTAGCTTGCTCTTTGTTTTATGTTTTAATCTATATTTAACTATGTGTTTTCTGTGCGTGTTTAGATCCATATTTTTGCTTTGTTTCCTACAATTAAATTTAAAAAAAAAAATGTAACGGAGTTTATGATACATCTTATCGTCAATTTAATAATTTAGATAAATTAATTTCAATGCCTTTGATCTGAGATGTTGTACGTGCTTACAATAAAATCTTCTATGTTGGATTCTGCTATGAACTATTTTTTTTCTTTTTTTGGTAATAGAACTAGATACTTTGGTCTTTTTTTTTTTAACATTTGAGCCATCAAGTAAAGTTCACACACATAAGCTTCAAAGTCAAAACCTTTTAATTAATAGATAAAGTATTCAACCAAGAGACCAAGATGGATACGTAAATACTTCGGTTTGATCAAAATCTTAAATTTAATGATTTTCGTTAATTGGTTCTTTATTATCTTAATTAATGGTACTTTTTAACATGTAATATCTGTTTAACACTTAAGCAACTAACGTCCTTGTCAACATCTTTATGGAGGAGATTGTGAAACTCCTTAAGTAAATGAATATTAAACTCTTAAACATCGAGGCGTCTGTTGTAATGGCTGAAATTTCTATAAGAAATTATGCAGTTAAGTGTGTTCATCCCTGAGTAATTTTGGGATTGGTGACCTACTGGGAAGTTACATCAACATGATAAAATTGTGAGACTCTTAGGCCAAGGCGGACAATATCTCGATAGTTAAGAGTTTGACTTTCAATTACTTAAGAGGTTTCATTTACTCATAAGAGTTTAGCTGAAATTTTTATAAGAAACTCCGGATTTAAGTGTGCTCATTCCGGAGCAATTATGGGATGGGTGACATGTTAGTAAGTTACACCAACATATTAAAACTGTGAGGCTCTTAGGCCAAAGTGGAGAATATCTCAATAGTTAAGAATTTAGCTTTTATTTACTTAAGGGGTTGCACATCTATGAGGGAGAAAAGATGAGAAAAATAATTCCATGTATTTCAATTCGCCTTAAATGGTGTGTGTGTGTGTGTGTGAGAGAGAGAGAGAGAGCAAGGCAGGAGAATCTGTCAAATATTGGAAGACATTGCAATTTGAAGGAAAAGACGGCAGGCAAGGGTGGTTCGCGATTCAAGCAAAGGAAGAAATTGGACGCCTGCTTGTATGAGCGGGAGAAATCAGACCTATTTTGGTGTTCAGTTTAGATTATAAACATAATACCCCCCTTATATGAATTTGGTTCTCAAATTTATACCTTAGTACTGAAGTAGCTGTGGGTACTTCGTGATCATCTCTTCTTCATTCTCCCATGTGACTTCCCGTTCTGACTTGTTCTTCTAAAGCACTTTGACAAATGGAATAGATCAACGATGAAGCTGTCAAACTTCACACTCTAAAATGCACTTCAATACCTCTTTATAGCTCAAATCTTCTTGAATCAAAAAAGGGTCAAACTAAATAATGTGAGAACTTTGGTGCACACATAGTCAGAGAAGTGCAACATAAAAGATATTATGTACCCCTGAGCCTCAAAGAAAGAGCCAATCTATAAGAAACTCTGCTGATTCTCTTGATCACCTCAAAAGGTCCAATGAAACGAGGCTGACGCTTCCCACTTTTGCCAAATCTGGTAACTCTTAGCATTGGCGAAACCTTGAGAAATACACGATCACCAACCTTAAATTCAACACTTCTATGCTTAGGATCAAATTATATTTTTTGACGCTCTTGAACTGAATGAAGCCTTTCTCGAATCTAATGAATCTTCTCTGTAGCTTTATCAACCAATTGAGGTTCCAAGAGATTCCTCTCATCGACCTCAAACCAACACAAAGGAGATCAGTACTTTCTATCATAAAGGGTCTCATACGGTGCCATTCTTATGGAATTTGTAATTGGCTTACCCAAATCAAAGTGCAGTTTGGGTCGTAGTTGAGTGACTCACCAAGACAGTTCACTTTCTACTAATCAAGCAAAACTATTCAGTTGAAGAGCTAGCAAGGATCTACGTAGCTGCAATGAGGGAGGAAAAAAGAGAAAAATGATGCCCTAGATTCCAATTCGCCTTAAATGGTGAGAGAGGAAACAAGATGGGATAATATGTGGAATATGTGAAGAAATTGTGATTTGGAGGGAGAGATGGCAGGTAAGGACAGTTCGCGATTCGGGCAAAGGAAGAGTCGGACTTACATGTGTGGGATAAATTGGACCAATTTGAGTGTCTAGTTTAGATTATAACAGTTCATCTCTAGTTATCATCTCTTGAGAGTCTCAAATCTGGATTAATGCTAAAAGAAAAAATATGAGTAATTTATTTTAGGGCGATTTACATAATCTATATTTTTCACATATAAATTTTACTATTTACACAATCTTAAACTAATTTAAACTTAAAATTGCTCCTTTTTATAAATTAAATTATTTGCAATACTTTGAGCATAATTTGCACTCTCTCTCTCTCTATCTTTCTCCAAATAATTAAGTGCACTGTTTTTTTTTTTAGGGGGGTACGTGCCCCCCCCCCCCCCATATATTAATATGAAAATTGATTTATTCAAATAAATATTTTAAATATATTGAACAAATCAGAAAAATAATAATTAAATATAAAACATGAGCCTTATTTTGCCTATAAAACGGCCTATTGCTCACTCTCCTCTTGCATTCACTCCTTCCAAACCTAGCTTCTTTGCGAAGATGAATATGGCAAGCTTTTATGTGAGAACTTGTTATCTTCTCTTTATGATTATTTCCCTTGTTGATGCGGAGAGTGGGTGTGTAATTTTTAAATGTCCTGGCGACTATTCTTCATCATCAGCAAAAGAGAAAGGAGGAGTCCAGACAATTATTTTAGCTTTCCTATTTTCATTCTTTGCTATACTTTCTTTATGTATAACTGGCCGTTAATCTCCTGCTCGTCTATCTGTAATGTTCTGTCTTATGTTTTTTTTTTTAAGTTAAAACTCATGTAAGGGCCTGCATTTTAATTAATAAAAAGATTACAAGTTTTTAAAGGGATCAAATGTCATTAATGTTCGAAGAGCTACAATAATAAAAAAACTATAGGCTCAATGATCCGTCCTAAGTTACAAGAGAAAAAAGAAAAAGAAATTTAGGAAGGAAACCTAAAAAAAAAATAGGTTGCCTGTCTTCCTAATGCGTGTGAACATGTCTCCTATGCGAGTTGCTCCGCATTTCTCAATATTCACTATGATTCTTATATCATGCTCCGGCAATCAGTAAAAATCTCTGTATATAAGAAAATAAAAAATAAAATATTTTTTGTTAGCTTAATAAAAATAGACATATGTTACAAATATTACTACTTACGAACATCAAACCCCCTCAACCATAGGTCGTGCACTTCCTTTGGGTTTCTTCCATGAAATATATGGAGCATCAAACCTTCTCTGTATGATGTCCTATATCTTTTGTGTGGCCTTCTTTAACTAATGAAACCTGCTCAAAATAATATGTTGAAAATGTTACTTCTCAAAATATCTAAGTAATATAAAATATGCATTACGTACGTGTTACCCTCAGGGTGAATCAACATGTGCCCATCTTTGATCGGTGATGTTGTAGTATGGGTGGAAGGTCTCAGAGGATCAATCCTCTAAAAAATGGTGTCATTAAAATCTTCACAAAACAATCATATATTAGATCAGTTGGTACCAACCACAAAAAATGTATTCAAAAATAAAATCTTCTTAGATTCATCCAATGGACCAAAAACAGTGGTTAATAATAGGTTAAATTTTACACATTGTATAAAGAAAATGGAGAAACTTACAGTAGCTTGAAGAGATTAAAATAATTTTTTATGAATAAATTACATGATTTGCATTATCAATCAGAATAATAATTGATTTTGCAGTGAATCTGCAGGTGTCGAACCCCTCACAGCCCTTCTTACAGATTCTATTGGTGTACAAAAACCGCTGCAATAATATACTGCTAAAAACTAAAATTTTTAGTAGTAATCATATCCTAGACATGGTTCATCATATAATCCTTAAAAAAGTCAAACTAAATTGAATTGTTAACACAAATTTTTTGAACAAGAGATATTTTTGTACTAAAAATTTATTTTAAAAAGCTATTGTCCTAAATGAAATCTTTCTTATACTCATGAAAAAATCATGACCCCGCTTCTTCTGCCTCTTGAAATTATTCCTAGCTCTTCCTGTTTCTCTCAATCTAAAAAGAGAAATCAATTAAATTTTAAGATAGAAAAAAAGAGAGAAAAATTAAAGATCTGCATAATAAAGGTATGCATGTTGTTATTTATTTCATAATCTCCCTTGATTTATAAAGCCTTTTTTCTGAAGTTCAGATATTAAATAAAGTGAAGGCTGCATCATTTGAAAAGAGTTCTTGACAAAAAATAAATAAATGAATACATTTATTTATTTATTTTTTGTTAAAACCCACTAAGGGGCCTACGCGTTAATATCAAAATCAGTGTTACAAGGTCCTTAAAAGAAACCTCCAGCTTTCTAATGCTCAAAAGAGCTACAAAATAAAACCTAAAAGCCGGTGTTTTCTTATACTAAAAATTACCAAATTACCTAATAACATACTAGGGCTGCAAGAAGACAACACCCAAAAAAGGAAGATCAAGGGATAATAATTCAGCACGTACTTCCTGCAAAAAATGATGCTTGATCCGTAGAAGACAAAATTGGCTTGAGTGTCCGAAGAAAGAAAATCAATAAGCATCCACCCAAGAAACCTACGAACAAAAAACTTACAAACTAAAAGAGTGAGAATACAGTTAAACATAAAGAAGATAATGCCATTAATCCAATCCAAATCAGTAAACCAGCAGCCATCATAAATTTTAAAATTAGCCAAGGTTTGGACATATGCAGCCACCATAAAAAAATGATGACCATATTATAACCAAAAAACTCCCCTACGGGACCTGGACTTAAAGGGGAAACATCCCAGCAAAACATAAACTTGCAGCAACTTTGAAACATAGCCCCAAATACCAACTATAATACCCATCCAGTTTTGACCCCAACAACACCAGTTATGATCAGAAAAATAAAAATTCCAGTTTAAAGTAGTAACACCCTCCATCTCAGTAGAGAACTGAGAGAAGAGTCCCCAAACAACTAAAGTAGCCAAGAAATTAAAAAACCAAATATGGCCCCAAACATAAGACCACATAATCTCAACCTGAACCAAAGCAGACACATCCAAAGGATCCAGCTTAGCAATAACGTTAATGTTTAAGGCCTAAAGTAAAATCTTATATTCATTATCCAACGACTGCCAGCACCGACAACAAACAACATAAACCTCCACCTGATCAATTTTCATAAGGAGAAAGAGATCAGCAAAATAATAAGAAAAGCCAGCCACTTACACAGATGCCACCAACTGTCTATTAATAACGAAACAGAAAAACACCAACCAACCAAAAGAATAAAACTATCAAACATTACGAATATAAGGTAGGCCAGCTTTATCCAAATTAATCATACCTTTCAACATAGGGTGTAATCTCCTTACATCAAACTCCTCATAATTATGAATATAACAACCCTTTTTAGCTAACCAATCAGCATAGACGTTAGCTTCCAGGTAAATATGAGAAATATAATAATTGACAGATGTAAGGGAACTCTTAATTTTCCTAATAAGATAAAAGTTTTGAGGATTATAAGGCACGACATTGGTAATGATCTGAATAAGAAGCATAGCATCTACCTCAATCCACACAAAGGTAATACCCATTTTGATACAGATTTTCAGGCCATAAAATAAAGCCATAAGCTCAGCCAAAATAGCATTAGAACACTGTAAAGGGGCAGCGTAGGCAGCAAGAACACAGCCCAATTGATCCCTAATAATGCCACCTGCACCAGCACAATTTGGTCCAACAGACCAATTCGAATTGAGCTTAACATAAGGTGGTTTGGGTTTAATCCACTTAACAATCTTATCAGCCGAATTGATAGTCCCAACGCTCACAGGAACGCCAAAGGCAATGGCCATATCCATGCAGTTTTGAAAATTCATAATAGAAATTAAGTTGTATGAATAGAATTGCAAAATTTTATGTCTTACATTTGAAATAATTTGGGAAGCATCCATATTGATATCATTGCTGCTTAGCATCGTTTTTAGCTTTCCAAATATAACAAAAAATAAGAATAGAGATCAGATTAAGAATATGATCTTTAGAAGCATGCACCCAACTCTCTAAAATAGAAAAAATATTATTATGTTGGGAAACAAAAATTTTATTGGCAAGATTACTGAAATAATACCACACTTTATGGGCAATAATACCATTCACAAAAAGATGATCAATATTCTCCACATTCGAACAACACAAACATTTGGAAGGGAGATTGAAACCTTATGAATACAATTATTTTGAGAAGAGTGAATATATATAAGAATAATCGATCAACTTTGTTATTACACAAATCTTAAATTAAATGAGTTGAAAATTTTAGAACTCATTAATATCATATTCTGAAATAAATATTATCGTCTAATTTTTTAGCTGATATTATTGATTTCATAGATTTCACCTTATTAATTGCATGCGTGCCTTTTATTTTAATCCAGCAATAAAGTGCTGTTAATCATAAATTAAATAAATAATTAAGCGACGTTAACCATTTTCTCCAGCAGGTGAACCTCCGAAGACCAAAGCAGAGAAATAGCTCTTACACTTTCTCTCACTCTGAAGAAAGGTTTGTTAACGGGCCATCCCTTTGGCTTTCACCTATCCTTTTAGGTAACTAAAACTGTCGCTCTTTAATTTATTAATTACTATTTTAATTTCAAAAGAAATTCAATAAATTTAAAATAAATCCAAAATTTTCTGAACTTTCTAAACAGTTGTACTCATTATATTTTCTCGAAATTAATTAGAGTGCACTGCTTGCCATAAAAAATGCAATGCATCAGACCAACTCGAATTTTTTTTTATTTTTTTTGTCAAAAACAAGAAATTAAAAAGTATATATTTACATTAAAAAACAGTAAAAATATATACAAGTTATCCCAAAACAAAATCCTGCCGACAACTCACAGCATTCTTGTGCGTATTAATCGATAATACAGCTACTAAGCTTTTCAATTTGGCTAATCCACAACGGTCACCAAGCTTCTGTCTGCATTGTAAACGTGGACGAGCAGTATAAATAGAAGGCCAATCCATGCAAAACGAAATATCCCAAAGCAGCCAACTTTCCTTCCCTTCAGCCGCGGATTATTAAGAAGAAAATCATGGAGATGGAAATGGTGGGCCGAGTGGCGGCGGCGCTCTTGGTTGTGCTGGCGCTCACATACATGGCATGGTTTTGGCTGCTGAGCAGGAGACTTACTGGTCCCAAGGTGTGGCCTTTCGTCGGCAGCCTGCCTGGGCTAATCTCTAATCGCAGCAGGATTCACGATTGGATCGCAGAAAACCTTCGATCCACCGGCTCTGCGGCGACATACCAAACCAGCGTACTTCCACTACCCTTCGTACGCCAGGGGCTTGTCACCGTCACCGCCAATCCGCGCAACATGGAGCATGTTCTCCGCACCCGCTTCGATAACTATCCAAAAGGTCCGATTTGGCAATCGGCCTTCCACGATCTGCTGGGGCTAGGCATCTTTAACTCCGACGGTGATACATGGCTTCTCCAGCGGAAGACCGCCGCACTGGAGTTCACGACCCGCACGCTCCGCCAAGCCATGGCCCGTTGGGCCAACAGGTCCATCAAGACCCGCTTATGGCGCATTCTTGCCGACCACTCGAATGCATCAACGACAGTGGACCTGCAAGATCTTCTCCTCCGCCTCACTTTCGACAACATATGTGGACTCACCTTCGGAAAGGACCCCGAAACGCTCTCCCCTGACCTTCCCGACAATCCCTTCGCCCGAGCTTTTGACACGGCCACGGAGGCCACGCTCCAACGCCTCCTCTTCCCCGGCGTTTTCTGGCGTATCAAGAAAGTTCTGGGTCTCGGCAGCGAGCGCAACCTCCGTCAAAGCCTGAAAGTGGTCGACCGATACATGACGGAGGCCATTCATGTTCGAACGGACAACCCATCCGATGACTTGCTTTCAAGGTTTATGAAAAAGAAAGATGGAAACGGCAATGCGTTTCCTCTCTCCGTCCTGCAATGGATCGCCCTTAATTTTGTTTTGGCCGGGAGAGACACGTCCTCTGTCGCGCTCAGCTGGTTCTTCTGGACGCTAATGCAGAGACGGGATATCGAGAAGAAGGTGTTGGCGGAGATAGCGTCGGTTCTGAGGGAAACCCGAGGACCAGATGCAAGCAAGTGGGTGGAGGATCCTCTGGAATTCGATGAGCTCGAACGACTCGTGTATCTAAAGGCGGCACTGGCAGAGACTCTGCGGCTTTACCCATCTGTTCCAGAGGATTCAAAGTACGTTGTGGCCGACGACGTGCTCCCGGATGGGACAGTGGTGAAGGCAGGCTCAACGATTACGTACTCAATCTACTCGACTGGTAGAATGGAGGCAATATGGGGGAAAGATTGCTTGGAATTCAAGCCGGAACGTTGGCTGACGACGTCTGACGGCGGCCGCAGCTTACAGTTTGAGCCAAGTATGGACAAGTACCGATTCGTGGCTTTCAACGCCGGTCCGAGGACGTGTTTGGGAAAGGACTTGGCTTATCTCCAGATGAAGACGATCGCGTCCGCCGTGCTGCTGCGCCACCGCCTTGAGCCAATGGCCGGGCATCGTGTGCAGCAGAAGATGTCTCTAACACTCTTCATGAAGAACGGACTGCTCGTGCATGTGCTGCCAAGGAACCTCAAAGAAGACATCAGCTAATGAAGGCAGCTTCAAACGCTCTTAAATAAGCTACGTACTATGATGAGTACTACTACGTACTATTGTTCTACTTCGTTTGTGATTTCTGTTTGAGTGTCGTTCAATTAGCTCTTTAGGTTTTTTTCATGTTTTTTTCAGTTGCCGTTTGAATTTGTTATACGCATTCATTCTTAATTTCTATATAAATGATGCAAAGGAAACGAATTATATTATAGTTACATGTTATATATGTTCATATTATATATATAAAGGGAGCATTAAAAATATATATATATATATATATATATATATATTGATTATCTTCAAAATTTCTACTAGCTTTTGATCCCAATTTTTATGATTTAATATTCTACAATTAAAAAGAAGAATTGAATTTTTAATAAATACTCTAACTAAACCCAATTTAGCATAAGTAAATAATTAAATATGCATTACTCTTATAAATTTTGAGCTGATTAATTATTCTAAACTTAATTACCACAATTAAAACAAATAAATATTATTGATAATCATGAATTTTAATTAGTCTAAAAACTGGTTAATTCCCTATCACCCTAATAATTTAATTATGTATAATGCATTACAAAAATTTAACATTATTGAAATCTTATTAATTTTGAATTAAAACCTTATCATTTTCTAGCAAACTAAATATTTAATTAACACCTCACTTATTTATTTATTACTTAAACCAAATTATCATAACTTAACATATACCTGAAAACTTAATTATTACTGATAAAATAAAAATATTGTTACCTCCATCAACTATAAATAAAGATAATATTTCATATGCTAAAAGTCAGTACATTTAAGAATTCATAGACTCTTTTATGCATGAGGAAGAACTTAAGACAATCACTCTAGTATTTAATCAATTTCTTTGACATATAGATGTTGAATGTACATTACTTGGAGCTTTTTTCTTTTTTTTTTTTGAGAAAACCCTCACTTGGAGCCTACGCGTTCCAAAAACGATAATAATACATGTCCTTAGAGGATCAAAAACTCACAAAAAATATAGCCTTTAAAGTAAAATATAAGAGCTAATGATCCGACTAAATACAATACAAAAATATTAAATAAAGAAAACCCACCACCTCATTGAGAATCACTACCGAGAACAGGATGGAAACAACAACATCCAAGCAAGAACAAGCACCACAGCCACAACATAGACATGTACAAACATAGAGAAAAGAGATAAGCATATAGGGCAGCCAATAGCCACCCAACCAAAGCCCAACACAACAATCATGAAGTCACGAAAACGAAACGCGACACATCCAAAAATAAACATAGCCAAGAATCAACACACCCAAAGCTATTGGACACAACCAAGGGCAAAACCACACCACCACGCCCCAACTACAACAGCAAACAAACAACCCAACAAATCCTGCATGAATTCCACAAGAACAGCCTACAAAAGGTACCACAACCAAACTCACAACAATCACCAAAGATAAACATCATTATTTTTTTTATTTGTGTCTACGACGCTTACCCACATGAGAAAAAGAATTATTAATGACTCGACATACATCAAGCCCAGACAAATCGTGAAGGATCCAAAGCATAAGGTGAAATCAGATCAATATGCACATCAACAAGGCGATCAACGCCACCCGAACACATAAGAGAGGGCGATTGAACATCAACCATCGATGAATCAACAAAATCCACATCACCAGACAATTCATTCTACACCATTAAGTTAGCTTGACAAATATCCCTATCCACCTAACATCCCACAACTTCATCATCGTAAACCAAAGTATTAGAAATAGCCCCCATAGTATTAAAACTAGCCATTGTCACTTCCAGAGATAACTCTAGACTGTCCCCAGACTCAATAGAGCGAATAACACCATGAGAGCTGTGAATCAAATTATCATAATGATCCAGAGGCAAAATAGGCATGAACTCATGTCCCTAATTGAGAGCCAAAGGAGAATCATCACCAACATTAGCATACATAACTTGGAGCCCATAATAGCCCAAGTGGTACTATTTAGGCTATGGCCGCCAGAAAATCTCCGGAAATAATTGCAGCCAGAAATAAACTGTCAATTTTAATTTCCTACGCGATTTATATCAACGAAAAAAAAATTTGATGGAAAATCTCATTACCGCCAGAAATTTGTCCAGTTCCGTTGAAAAAAACTGCCGGTAGTAGGCGATTATCTTGTAGTGTTTTCATATTTCTTTGGTATGGTGCATGAAATATGAAATTGGTATGATGTGTGAAACATGAATTTGGTATGCAATGAAATTCGAACTTCATATTAGTTGCTCTTTAATTTTGATGTTTTAATGCCAATGAATGTTTGCACTTAAATGGCATGTGTAATGCTTAAACTTAAGTTGAACCTTGATGATGATGAAATGAAATATATGCTTTAGAAATTATGCTTAAATTAAAGATTTCTTTTGTCTTATTGCAAATTACTCTCGAGATTGATTTGAATTTTGAGGGTGAAATTCTTTTAAAGGTTGAGAGTATATAATAACATACTGAAGAAGTGAAGGTTGAACTAAACCGGTTCTCATCATCTCACATCTTATTAAGTCCATTTGTGCCTTTAAGTCTTGAATCGAGATTTAGGGCATGAAAAGAGGGAGAGCAGCTGCCATGAAGGGAGCACAAAGTCAAACACAATGTGTGAGCAGGGTTCGAGGAGGTGATTGTCAACGTCAGCCTCCCAATATTGCACACAAAATTCCAACAAGATAAAGAAGTGGTCATGTTAGTTGTTTCATGGTTTGATGGCTTTGCTTTGATGGCTTCAATGAGGTCAATGAGGAAGAAGTAGATGGAGATAGAAGCTAGGCAGTCATTGACACTTTCTTCTCCTATTTCTATTTCTTTCACCCCCACCATTATCTCTCTTTTTTTTTTTTTTTTAAGATTAGAAATTTGAAAGAGGTTGTTGTGTAATAGCTTGCAAAGTAGATGAAGAGTTAATTATTGTTTGTAGAGGTAACCACAAGGATTTTCCATGAAATTGTCCTTCTTCTTCTTCTTCTTTGTTTACATGAGGTAGAAATCCAAATCTTATTTTATTTCCACGTTTAGAATTAATGATTTATATATTTTCTTGGTGATTAGAATTTAGGAACCTTATATATGTTAATAATAAAATTATAAGGTTTTCCTTTAATGATTGTATATAAGAGTTTAGGATTTGAACTCTTCTTTTTACTTTAGAATAAGATAAATCTTATTTAGCATCTTTTTAATTTTATATTTAAAATTTTAATTACCTTGATCAAATCTAAGTATGTTTCTCACTTGAGTTATTATTTGGTCTCCAAAGAGTATTTGAGATTATAAGAGATTTTATGTGAATATTTTGTTGGTAAAAAATTTTTATAGTTAAATCAATTTAAGATGTTGGTTAGATGGCATCTTAAAAATTGTATTAGGGATTTCATAAGATATTGATTAATGATATTTAATATAGAAATTATTAAATAACTAATTGGCAATTGAAAGATAGATTGTATAATTATTCATTTCAAAAATATTTTTTTATTGATTAATGTAATTATTTAATATTTTAATGTGTAATGCCTTGAATGTTTAATTGATTTAAATTCCTATGAATTAAGGTTTTCTCTTGGATTACCACATGTTTGATTGAGAAGATCAGTGCATGATCAAAAAGTGGGGCTTGTTATGGTCTACTTCTAGTAGGTGACTCTTTACTGAGTAAATGATAAACGTATTTTATCTTGTTAGGGGTTTTACCCTTGCTACTCATTTTATGTGAATGATGTGTATGATAAAATGTGATAATTCGTTCCCAGCATTGCATGTTATCATTTTGATTTGATCTAATAGTTAGTGTTGTCATTTTGATTGTTTCATAGTTTTATTAATAGTTTATATATTTTATCATGATTGCTCTGATTAATTATTATCTATGCAAATTATGAATTTTGCAATAAATATAATTAAGCTTAATTATGTTATAACCTTTGTCAAACACTATTAATGAATTGCAATATGCATACAATACAAGCTTGTGTGTTTAATGCTTGTAAATATCGATATTTAATCCTATTGGATATTGACTAGCCGAATCGACAAGTCCTTAGAGTGACGACTCTATATGAAATCATTGGATTTCCTTGGGATCGATGCTTACCTTTCCCGACAGGGTATTGTAGTAAATCAACTATAAATATTTATATATAAATTAATATACAAAGAAAAATAAGAAATGGCTAATGAGTCATTGGTGGATGTATAAACATCACATACTTGCAAGTGAATGAGTCAGCATTTGAATGCAATGATTATTAGTTGGCAAATAATTGTTTGTGAGTTCTACTTTCATAAATGAAGTATGCATATTAAAAAATCTCATATCATTTACATTGTTTCTACTTGTATTCTCATTTTTGCTCATATTTATGCCCATGCCTTATTTTTTATGTTTTTCTTTAGTGGGGTTTCACCTACTGAGTTTGTTTATTGCTAATTCACACATATTTACTTCATGGTTTCAGGTTTGATAGTTTGGGCTGCTTCCGGTGAAATTTATGGGTTCATGCATCAGGTTTATTTATGATAGGTGATTAAGATTAGAGTTATTTAAATGATTTAATTGTATAATGAAATTTTTATTTATATTTGGTGGACATTTAGTATTTGTTTGGGTCTAGATGCTCTGAAGATTTATTGGTGGATACAATTTTTTTTTAAGTCTTATATTTCCATTGCTTTGAAATTATTTTATAAATTTTGCACCCCTCGCACCCTACAATTGGGTTCTTGTGATTTTCTTCTAAGCCCAGTGGCGACATGTGATAATCATGGCGCCCAGTTTTAAAAATTTTGATAGATCAGTCAACGGCAACTTAGACACCGACTCATAATAATGCAGAGCTATAACCTTGAGAAAAGTTATTGCAAGAGCGCTTAAGAAGTATTATACCAAAATTGCAAAGTTAGGATACAAATCTATGAAAGCTTAGAGCCAATTTGGAATAATGTGAGCGTTACTTGATAGATTTGAGGGGATGCATTAGGAGTTAAAAGTGGAGATTTTTTAAGAAGAAAGATTATTTAGAGAGAAAGTCGTAGGAGAATGAAACAGATCAAATTTGAGGAAGATATCAAAGCATTGTAGGCTTAAAATTGCATACATCTTCTTCAATAAATAATTTAAATCTCTTTGTTTTACAGTGTGGTTGTTTTACATTTCGATAAAGAATAAATCAATAACTCAAATTTCTTTCTGTTATCACAAGTGACAAAATCGTCGCTACCATATCACGCTTAAAATCTGAAGATATAATCTTATACACTTTTAGTTGCGTACTTTGAAGCTATAATGCCATCAAGACAGTTATTCAACCTAACATATAATTAGAGGTGTTAATATTTGATAGGACCCAAAAAATTTTGAGTTCGGATAAATCATTTTGAAAAATAGGTCAGGTTCAAGTTTCAAATCTTGACCTGATTGCTAATTGTAATCGGGTTTGGGTCAACTAGAAAACATGAAAATAGCCTGGAACAGACCCGCGCATGCAGTAGTCCTTGTGCTTGCCCGCAGGCACTACACCGCACGTGGCATGCCCCCTTGCCAGCTCACCCGCACCACTCGGCCCCTTACATGCTCGTCTGCACACGCCTGAACACCCACTAGCCCGTTCACGCAATGAAGCTCACCCGCTCGCAATTTCGCACTCGCCTAAGGCTCGTGTAGTTGCGCTCAATTGGGTCAATGGGCTGGATAAAGTCATTTCAGATTAGGGGCGGGTCATGTACGGTATGGATTTATAACCTATTTGTCTAACTAGTTCGGATTATTGTTGGATCAATTGATTGGGGGATCAATTTCAGATTGGATTCGAACCCGATCTAAAAAACCTATTTCAACACCCCTACTTACAACCCAATAGTCTCATGAACTCCACTCATTACTACGCTTAGAGGAAAATATTAATGTTGCCAACAAAGGCTTTCATGAGCATTTTCTCTTAATTAATAAACTACATAATGAAAGTGATTCTCTAATGAAATCATGATAAAATAATTATCTTTTATTCTCCCTTGTTAATTCGTAGCACCTAAATATTTTGGCCCATGAACACAGAATTGCTCATAATCGGTTCCTATTTATAGTTTTTTTTTTTTTTTGTGAGAGGACATTTAGATAAATTTAGGCTTCGTTAGATTTAGATAAATTTAGGCTTCGTTTGGGACTGCTTTTTTATTGCTTTCTAAAACGGATTTTTAGTACAAATTTTATTATTTTTGTATTAAAACTCCGTTTTAGAAAGCAGTAAAAAAGCCGTCACAAACGAAGTCTTAGTTAAAACCTAAAACACTCCATCATACAATTTATAATTATCCAATTGATCATTAGATCATTTATACAACATGTCAGAGCTTTGATGATGTCATAATAGAATGATCTGAAATTTATTCGATATCTCTCATCGAACCGCTTGATTTGACTATAAGCACTCCAATATACATAGGAGAATATTTGGTACTTTAATTAATATTAAAAAAATTCAAATGTATTTCAGGTGCTTGATTTGAGCTTGTTTAGGTCAGATTCGATCACTTGTAGTGTTATTGAGTTTGCCTCGCCAATATCTTAAGTTCTACTACAAATTTGTTGAAATCGAAAATCGTTGGGTTCTGAATTTAATTTCAAAAATTTTTTATTTAAATATTATCTGCAAACACAAATCCTTATTAGGATTATAAAAACATTAAAAAAAATTAAAATAAAATCCTCATTAGGATTGATTCAGAAAATCGTTATAATAAAAAAATTAAATTCTGAAATACAGTTTTCTCAAAATAAATTTCATAACTTACATAAATTTACAATTTAAAGGTGAATTTTTTGTTTGAATATTCTGATTACAATCTAACCATCCTCATCATCATAACTTATGTAACCATTAGATTTAAATATGTTGGGGATGGAAGTAGAATTTATTTAAAATTCATCATAAAAAAGAAAAAAAAAAGTTGGGGATGGAAGTAAAACATCGTAACGAAATAAATAATAAAAATAGAAATGCAGCAGAAAGTAATGGACAAAGATTTTATATGGAAAAATTCAAAATCGGGAAAAACCACGGAGCCACAATACACCAAAAAATTCATTATGAAAATTGAGAGAAATAAATACAAATCTCTCTTCCCTCTCGCTCTCTCCTTGCTTCTCTACATTCTTGCACCATTTCCTAACAAAATAAAAGAGAAAGTAAAGTAAATAATACCAAGGGATGCCAACCTTAAGAAAAACAAGAAAGAAAATTGTTCAGTCCGCCTCAAAGTGCTGCGGCGTCAGTTTGAAGCTTTGCAGCACTCAACCTCTCATTTCATCTGTCTAGCAGTGTTGTGGCATTGAGAATAAAGAGCTGCAGCATTCTGCTCTCTATCGTTTCTCCCAACAAACTTTGTAGCACCGGGGTGCTTGGAAGCATAATGCTAGGATCGATGCTCGTGAATACAACATTAGAGCTTTGTATGAAAACAAAAAAAAAAAAATTGCTGGAGGACGACCACCCGCACCCCCTCCCCCTAGCGAACAAGACAAATTGAGTTGATGTCCATGACAAGAATGCAACCCAATTAATCAACACATATAGGAGCAATTAAAATTCAGAACATTTTTAATATTTTAAAGAAAATTATCAGCAAAAGTGCAAAACTAATAACTTAATTAATTAGTATCTAAATTTTCTTATTTCCTTTTTATATTTTGTTTCGGATGTTATAATTACTGCCAAAAAATACATATACTGAAAACAATACTTCTTTTGATACGTATTTTTAAGTTAAATTTTGTTAATAACTGAAGGAAACAAGAAGAACAAAGGAAACCTTCATCATCAAAAGAACCTGCAAGAGAAGATCTGTAACGTTGATATCAAAAGAAGATCTGCAATATTAACATCAAAAGTGGACCTGCAACATTAAGAAGAAGATAATTACCTAAAAGTTCTCCAACCTGGTCCAATTATGTTCTATGTTCCTTTAATAATGCAGCAAGCTAAAATACTAGAACCATCATGTTCCTTGCTTAAACAAAGTGTGGCACTTCTTCCTATTCCAACTACTGCACATGTGCTCTTGAGGACCCAGTTGAGAGTGACAGAAAACCATCTATAGAACTGCACAGAAATAACAGTAGAAACTGCACAGAAATACCGAAACATAGAGCAGAGCTAGTTTGCATAGAACTAACAGCAAAACTGCATAAAAATAACAGTAGAATTGCACCAGAAATAACAGCAGAACTTGCACAAAAATACCAGCACTGCAGCACATAGAGCACGACATGGCTCGAACTCTATTGCACAGAATTAACAGCAGTAAGTGAACATAAAAAAATCGTCGAAACTTAATAGAAATACGATAGCATAGAGCTCGACTTGGCTCGTTTCAACCACATAAGTGCATCACTGCAATAACCTAACAAAAAAACCAGCAAAAACTAAACAAAGAAAACTACAAAATCGAGCTCGACTTGGCTCATTTGCACCAGAATATCAGAAAAACCCTAACCCCAAAAGGAACTTCGCATTTCACAATATGTAGATTAAAGGAAAAGGAGAAGAAAGGAAAGAAGATGAGAGATACAAACAGCGAGAGAGGTAAGTGTTCTTGTTGATCCAAAGCAGATGTGCACGATGAACACCACGAAACCACGGACCAAGAATCTGCCACAGAAGGAGAAGAGAGTAAATCGTCGATAGATCGAGGAGATCTGTAGAAAAGAAAACGATATTCGGAAACGGGAAACCCTAGACGAAGCAGCGAAGGAGAGGAGAGCTCGAGTTTAGGGCGCGTGAAATGAGAATGATGAAACCCTAACCCTTAAGTCGTAATGAATCCCGCGAGCCGCGTAAGCGTGAGCTGTCCCGCACGCCGACACGCGTTTTACGCCGCGTTAAAATAAACCGCGGGTCGAAACGGGTCCGTTATCGGGTTACCGGGTTAACCCGGACCCGACCCGAAATTCCATCCGGGTCACTTTTATGAACCCGAACCTGGCCCGTTTTTCAAACGGGTCGTGTCCAACCCAAAAATTCTGGGTCGTGTTCGAGTCGGGTTTTCGGGTCGTGTCAGTTATTCATAGCCCTATATGCAAACACAAATCCTTATTAGGATTATAATAACATAAAAAATTAAACAAAAAAAAAAAAATCCTTATTAGGATTGATTCAGAAAATCGTTATAATAAAAAAAAAATTAATTCTGAAATACAGTTTTCTCAAAAGAAATTTCATAACTTACATAAATTTGAGCTTAGTGTCAAATGTTATTTTCCTGCACTAACGGCCAGATTGATTCTACTATACTGAAAAATACATTTTGATTTTCAATTTAAAGGTGAATTTTTTGTTTGAATATTCTGATTACAATCTAAACATCCTCATCATCATAACTTATGTAACCATTAAAAAGTTATGCCTCTCCATTAAAAAGTTATGCCTCGCCCTAGCTCCTTCCTGCGGCCGTCTCCGCCTTCCGAGCTTGGTGCTTCTCCTCGTGCTTAAGCGAAGTTCTTTCCTTTTGATTCTTTGTTTCTGGTTTTATGGCTCCTTCCCAACTTAGAGATCCCGGTTTTTTTACTTGGTTATTCTCCTCTTTCATTTAAAGATGCTCTTTCTAGTTCTTCTTCTTCCTCTGTTGCTTTTCCCGAACTTAAGGTTTCTTCGTTTAGAGGCATGCCAGCTCTGTGGATATCGGAGGTGGAAATCAATTCCCTGTCTGTCCCTTTCGAATTTGCTCTCGTGGGAAAATTTCTTGGCCGAAGGCCTTCTCTTTATGCAATTAGGAATTTTTTCTTTAAACTTAAGCTTAATGGAGAAGTTTCTGTCACCGTTCTTAACCAGCAGAATGTGTTGATTAAGCTCTTCAATGATTTGGATTATTGTAGGGTCTTTGCTCATAGATCTTATTTTGTGAATAATTGTTTTATGAAATTGATTAAATGATCTCCTACCTTGGATGTTGAGATCGAGTCTCCTGTTATCCCCATCTGGATTTCCTTTCCAAACCTTCGGTCTCATTTGTATGCCCCGCGTATTCTTCATGGCCTTGGATTGATTTTTGGCAAACCTTTGAAAACGTACTGATAATGCTACCTCTACCGGTTCTCGTCTGTCTGTTGTGCGCATTTTGGTTGAACTTGATGTGTCCAAACAGTTTCCTGATAAAGTTTGGATTGGTCCGAAAAACTCTGGTTAAGTGCAATCTATGGTTTTGGAAGAGTTTCCAGAGTATTGTGTGCATTGTTCATCCTTGGAGCATTCTAAAGCTGGTTGTAAAATTCTTTATCCGAATCTTGTCCCTTCTACCCTTCATCTGTCTATTTTGGGGGTGGGAGGACCTGTGGTGGCTCCGTCGGTTCCAGAGGCTTCGCCTGTTGGTGATGTTTTGGCTGAGATCGCTATGTCTATTCCTTCTATGAGTCCTGCTCTGATTACTTCTTCTATCCCGAATTCTGCTCTACCATTTGTAGAGAATGTTATTCCTGCGAATGTTTTTCCTCCTTCGAATGATGTTTTATTGTCTGTTAATGATAGTGTTGTGGGTGACGTTTCCTCCCCTGCTACCCGTAATGTTGCCAGTGACATGGCCCCTTTAACTGATGTTAATTTTATATCGGCTGGTGAGGCCTGTGAGGGTGTTGATGTTTCTAATTCACCTAGGGTGCGGCCTATTGCTATTCCCAATTTGGGGTCTGTGTCTGGCGCCGCCTCTTTGCCTGGGTGTGTTTGTCTTATAGATGAGGTTGATTTAGCTGTTGATCCTTCAGTTCATAGGGATAGTGAGAGTAATTTGCCTTCTATTATGGGCTTGGTGAATCAGATTGATGCTAAGGGTATGGCTAAAGCTTTTACTGGTGGTGATACTGGAACTATGGATATTGTTGCTGAATTTTGTGCCCTTTCTGAGGGTAATGAACCCTTGTCTAACTCTCTTGAAGAGCCTCTTTTAAATGTGCCTTTAACTTTTTCTTCGAAGGATGATTTGCATTCTAGGATTTCGAGGGACAGTGAGGTGGTTCGGGGTGAATGGCTACATGTTGATAACTTCTCAGCTGATGGTGAATATGGTTATGAGGATTATTTGGACCTCGACCGGAATCTTTTAAACGAAATGGCAAACGTAGAACTCGTAATTCCAAAAATAAGTAATCTTCTTTTTTTGGGTTTGATTTGCTTTTGTGGATGATGATGATGCCCCTCGGAAGGCCATGACTTCGATGCAAGCGACACTTCCTGGACGGCCCAAGCCTGGCAACCAGGTGGCGGCCTGAGTCCTCTTGTATTTGTTTTTTGACCTTCCTTTATGTTGTTGTTATCAGTGATTAGTACTTTTCATCTGCTTAAGCCCTATGTTTCTTAAGGGCTCTTCACGTACTATTTTATTTTCTTAATGAATTTTCATTCTTAAAAAAAATTAAAAAATATAACTTATGTAACCATTTGATTTAAATATGTTGGGGATGGAAGTAAAATTTATTTAAAATTCATTATAAAAAAAGAAAAAAAATATTGGGGATGGAAGTAAAACATCATAACGAAATAAATAATAATAATAGAAATGCAACGGAAAGTAAAGGACACAAAGATTTTATATGGAAAAATTCAAAATCGGGAAAAACCAAGGAGCCACACCACACTAAGAAATCCATTATGAAAATTGAGAAAAATAAATACAGATCCCTCTTCTCTCTCGCTCTCTCCTTGCTTCTCTACATTCTTGCATCATTCCTAACAAAACAAAAGAGAAAGTCAAGTAAATATCACCAAGGGATGTCAATCTTAGGAAAAACAAGAAAGAAAAATGTTCAATCCGCCTCAAAGCGCTACAACGCCAGTTTGGAGCTTTGCAACAGTCAACCTCTCATTTCGTTTGTCTGGCAGTGCTGTGGCGTTGAGAATACAGAGCTGCAGCATTCTGTTCTCTATCGTTTCTCCCAACAAACTTTCCAGCACCGGGTTCTTAGAAGCATAATGTTGGGATGCTTGGATGTTGTATGAAAAAAAAAAAATTTTTGCTTGAGGAGGACCACCCGCACCCCCTCCCCCTAGCGAACAAGATAAATTGAGTTGAGGTCCCTGACAACAATGCAATCTGATTGATCAACACAATCAGATTCCACACACAAACTAACAAAATATTATTATGTAATGACATGTATCCATGATTTTTCAAACTGTGGAAGCGAAGCATGCGCGGAGACATTGATAAGGACTCGAGCATCTGTACAAAGCTTTTGCTTTTTAATCATCCAATTCCTCTTTGAGTTAAATACTTCGAGAGGTTTTCTCACGCATCACTAATTCCATATCTGAGTTTTTTTTTATACATTCGATATAGGAGCAATTAAAATTCAAAACATTTTTAATATTTTAAAGAAAATTATCAGCAAAACTAATAACTTAATTAATTAGTATCTAATTTTTCTTCTTTCCTTTTTATATTTTGTTTCGGATGTTATAATTAATGCCAAAAAATACATATACTGAAAACAATACTTCTTTTGATACGTATTTTTAAGTTAAATTTTGTTAATAACAGAAGGAAACAAGAAGAACAAAGGAAACCTTCATCATCAAAAGAACCTGCAATAGAAGCACCAATAATTTCCCTCAATTAAGAAAAGAACTGTAACGTTGATATCAAAAGAAGATCTGCAATATTAACATCAAAAGTGGACCTGCAACATTAAGAAGAAGATAATTACCTAAAAGTTCTCCAACCTGGTCCAATTATGTTCTATGTTCCTTTAATAATGCAGCAAGCTAAAATACTAGAACCATCATGTTCCTTGCTTAAACAAAGTGTGGCACTTCTTCCTATTCCAACTACTGCACATGTGCTCTTGAGGACCCAGTTGAGAGTGACAGAAAACCATCTATATCAGCTTTTCTTCGTCACAAAGGCAAGATCAATAATTATTTGTTTTATTGCTTTTTTTTTCTTATTTATTTTTCTTTTGTCTATGTATTCAGAAAAATATGGTTGCAAGATCAGTCATGGGGTGGTTAGTTTCTCCTTCAATCACATTTGAAGCACATTCTATGAAGTCTGGACGGAAAGAACCGTCCGGATTGATGCATATTTTGTGAGATTTATTACGTATTTGAACATACACAGTAAATCTCACAAAATACACAGCAAATCAGCAAATACTCACAAAATCAGTAATACTCACAATTGTGTATTTTGTGAGTATTTACTGCATTTTTTAGAATAAACAGCAAATACTTATAAAATATACAGTAAATTCGGATGGTTCATCGCGTCGGGACTCCGCACAAAATAAATTCCCCATTCTTACAACTCTTAACATACTAAAAATAATTAAAATTAAATCTTTCGACTGCCCCAAAAAAATAGATGACAAAAGGACAAAAGCACATATTTATAAGCTCCATATTTTTGGGATTCTAGACACCATATACTTTCTCCAGTCTTGTGAGGCACACTATTCATGTAGTAAAACAAAATGCTGATAGATTTCTTTTTCCTTTCTCTATTTTCCAAAACTTTGCCCTTTTGCTAATCCTTTCATGTCTCCTCTGATGTATATCAAGCCTCTCAAAGGTTTCATCGTTATTGTTTCTCTAAATCTGATCACTCATCCTTTGAAATGCATATGAAGACAGGAAAATCAACCCAAGATGTAGAAATGGGTTCTCCACATTCTTCCATTGTTGAAGAGAGTGATGGCAGCTTATGCTTCTCTGATGCAGAAGATGAGCCATGGCGTTCATCTTCTGGTTCAAATTATTATGAGCGAAGGTCTTCTTCTGCTTCCGGTCATCATCTAAGTGGAGCTTTAGAGTTTTGCAGAAACTCTTGTATGTCGAATTCTTCGATGGAGGTTGACTTGGAGTGTGTGATTTCAGAAGATGATCAGAATGTTCAAAAAAATGAAAGAGATTGCCGGATTTGTCATCTCAGTTTGGAGATCTATAGTCACGAATCAGGCATTCCAATCGTCTTGGGTTGCTCTTGCAAGGATGATCTAGCTGCTGCTCACAAACAATGTGCAGAAACTTGGTTTAGGATCAAAGGAAACAAGTGGGTGATATTCTCAAGTCTTTAAAATTTAGAATGTTGAACTCTTTGTAGTGCTTTTTTTTATAATTATAAGTTATGCATTGTAAACAATATTGCTTATTCATTTTCTTATGGAGAGAAGTGTTTAGTTGTTAACATTTCATTAGCATTGAATTCTACATGCCAGATTTTTTATTTCAGGCTGTAATTTCTTGTAGAAAAAAATCTAGTTCTAACATATAAAAGTGTTTTGACTCACTTGATAGACAGCTTAAAAATTATACTCGAGTTCCGTTTCATCCCTTCTAGTTTGATGTAGTTAGTGTTAGTGTACTTAAACAAAGTGTACAGTCAGCAAATTAGTTTAAACTCTCTATTCTTGTAATCCTCTAATATCGTGACATGTGTAAAGCAACTCCTAGCCATCTATTTAAGGACCTATTCTGTAACCTGTAAAAACAAGAAAATACATATTATTACTTTGCTTTTTACTGTTCATCTTCTTCTCAAGATGTGTTCTTGCTGTTCAAGGAAAGTTTAGAGTTTCTACATGGTATCAAGAGTCTTCCGGTTCTCAAGACCTGGCCATGGCTACTCAATCCGCTGCTTCTTCGTCTTCTACAGCCGCTACCACGACCGGCGCGCTATTAGCTCCGGCTATTCCACCGTCGCTCAAGTTCGTCATTTCTAACTTGAAATTTCTTGTTCCTCATGCGTTAAGCCCAGAAAATTTTCCCATCTGGAGTACGCAGATTGCCAAGCTTTTCAAAGCGAACGGTTTCGCCGCATTTCTTGAATCCAAATCTGCGCCCGAAAATGAAGATCCTCAAATCTGGTCCATTACGGACCAGAATCTTGCAACAGCCATGTGTTCTACAATCGCTCCGTCGGTGCTTCCCTATGTGATTCATCTTGAATCAACGCACGACATTTGGTCTACGCTTCATACTCGGTTCCAATCGTCAAATCGATCTAAAGTAATCCAGCTGAAGCACGAGCTTCACAATGTCTCGATGCAGAATCTCACTATGACTCAGTACCTTACTGAGATCAAGAAAATTGTGGATCAGATTGCCTCGGCGGGTTCCTCGGTCGATCCCGAAGATATCATTATCTACATTCTGAACGGGTTACCGCCTGAATATCAGTCCTTCACTACCTCCATCCGCACATTACAGACTTCGCTCTCTCTCGACAGCTTGTATTCCCTCTTCAATCTCCCTGGCTAAGTTTATAGTTGTCTTATGTGACTGGTTGTGCAGTACATCTATTGCTTATAGAGCTCTGTTCTCAGCTTCAGAAGTTCTTGAGGCCTTGCATTGGAAGCTTATATAGAGCTTCCATTAGTATTTGTTAGCTGAAAGAGTGTACTGTATTATATATGTTCGTTCAAAAATTAGCAGCATATAATGAACATGATCAATTCGTTGCTAGGAAAGAATTTATACTAAATTCCCTGTTTGGGATATCTAAGAATAGTCGAACTAGTTAAGTTAATAGTAAGCTTCAATCAATGAACAATTTTCTCAGTGGAAAAAAAGATTGAACGCTTTAAGAGAGTTATATAATTACAGCAGTAAAATATGTCTTTGAGAAAAATTATCTCATAATACCTAAGATTAAGAGTTTTTTGTTCTTCAAACAATTTGATAACAATGAAAGATCATCATACAGCCTATATTCTAATGGGTAGTTTATGTAAGGGTTTATATGCCATTGAGTCATATATGCTAATTAGGTAGTTAATAAATCATGGAAATGAGAAAAAGCTAACCCAAACACACTGTATTTGGTAGATAATGTTGTTATCTGGCTATACAACTGACAAAAATAAATAATTTAAAAAATTATACTCACCATTGAACATTCAACACATATTAGTAAATACAAAATTGTTGTCATTGTATCTGGCTAAGACAAGCTGGCCGTTTGAATTTGAAAATACAATGTAAAAAAGTTATTACCTTTTTTTTTTTTTTTGCATCTTAGAATATATATGATAATAGAGTGAGTTTATTGTCTTATCAACAATATATGAAAATGTCTTAAATAACTTACGAACTTGTCATAATTGTTATGTTTTGAATCTGATTTTGTTGATCAATCTGGTTGTTCTGTTGCCTCAAACCTCAAGTTTGTTGTTCTTGGTGAGGGGTGTGGAGGGTTTACCTCCATTTTTTTTCATTCTTGGTAGGGGTGTCAATATTTGACAAGCCCCGAAAATTCGGCCCGAACCCAACCCGAAAATTCCTGGTTAAGGTCAACCCGTTTGAGAAATGGAGGTTCGGGTTTGGGATTCTAACTCATTTGTAAAATTAGATAGGGTTCGGGTTGACCTGGAAAGCCAAAACAAACCCATTCTGACCGGCCATTCACCCAAAATCGGTTCGTCAGGTACTCGGATTCGACTTCGCCTCGCGTGACCTCGTCTAATCGTCCTGGAGTCTACTCGCTTAGAACCTCACCCAGGAAGTGCACGATTGGGGTTCGACCTTGCTCATCCCAGTCATGTCACCAGTCGTGTCCACAGACAAGCTCGTCAGTCATTTTCGCTGTCTAGTCGCGTCTCCAATCGTGTTGCATCGCCAGTCATGTTCACCATCCAGATCGCCACGGGTTCTGGTCGGGTCAACTCGTAACCTATGAGGGTTGGGTTTGAGTTGGGATTTTTTACCCGTTTGCAAAATTGGGTCGGGTCAAATAGTAGTGGTTCAATGTCGGGTTCGACTGGAACCCAACCCGTAACCAAATTTTGACACCTTTAGGTATCAGAGTGGGTTCTTCGAATTAGTGGCTTAAAAATCCTGAGAAAAGATCCATGGCATAATTTGGGAATAGGAATAATGTGGAGGATTGTTTAATAACATGTACACCATTATTTAATAATTTCCTATTAGATTAATTATAAAATATGGCATATGATACATATTAGATATTATGCTCCCTTTTTTATTGTTAATGGTGTTAAAACTGAAATCTCATTTACTGAATAGAGTTTAGAAGATAGGGATGTTGCACAACTAAATGTGAAATGCTTAAATTATTTTTTTTTTGTGGTTTAAAATTCAAAAATTACATGCATGTTTCTACCTGCACTACTGGTGCTGAGATATGAGATAGGCTTTGTATTACTTATGAATATGCAAATGAATTGAAGCAATTCGCCTCAATTTGTTATTGTATGAGTACAAACTATTTCATATGAAACCTAATGAGGCTATTTCCGAAATGTACACTAGGTTTATTAAGATAGTGACATCCTTGCATGTCTTAGGAAGGAAACTATCTAATTCTGAAAATGTTATTAAGAGTTTACGTTGTTTGCCTAAAAATTTTGATGCTAAATTCACTGCATTATGTCAATCTAAAGACTTGAATGTATGCTCTATTGATAACTTACTAGGCTCTCTCATTGCTTACGAGCAAAATATGAGCCAAAGACTTTTGATACATGTGATAAAAGAAAGGAGAAAATTATGACGCTAAAGGCTAATGATATAGATGGCTCTAACTCAAGAGCTAATGGGAGAAAGGAAAAAGCTTTAATAACAAGTTAATTCAAAAGCTTCCTAAAGCAAACGCTCAATCATCATCTCAATAGGGGCAAATGTAAGAATGGTAAAAGTAATAAGTTTTCTTTTGACATTGTTTTCTTTGAGTGCATGAAGCCTAGACATTTAAGGTCTAAATGCCCCAATTTAAAGAGCCACCCTATGAAAAAAAAATAGTAAGGATAAGCCTATCATAAGAAGGGAAAAGCAAAAAAATATAAAAAATTAGCAGGGCAGACTTAGCCTCTGACTCATCATAACAGGAACTAGAGGAGGAGATAACAAATCTATGCTTAATGGAAAATGACTCAATTGTGAATTACAGACAATATGAGGTATGTGAGCTTATCAATGATGAACTTTTTTTTATCAAATTCATGATTCATATAGAAAGTTGAAAAAGTAGCATACAATTTTGAAAAATAAACTTTTTTTATTTAAAAGAAAAACATAAAATTTTGATTATTGAGCATTCAACTTTTAAAATCGAGTACATCTTATTAGATAAGGAGCATACATCGCTACTAGATAAATTTAACGTATGTAATGGGAAACATATTTAATTAATAAAATCACATAATTCCTTGAAAGATGAGCATATTGAGTTAGAGAAAACATTCAAGGAGCTAGAAACACTTGCATTAGAATTAGATAGCAATGAGCCTGAATTATTAGTTGAACTAGGCGTTGAAAAGAGTGCAAATGAATATCTATTAAAAAAATAAGCGCATTCAACAAAACACACATGGGCCTATGCATATACAGCCAAAACCAAAGATACAGCATACATCATATATTCATAAGCAAAGGTATTACCCTCAACATAGATTAGTTAACCCATTTATTGGGTTAGGTGTTATTCTTGTGGCATACAAGGACACAATACGCACTTGCAAAATTCACCTTAAAACACGTCTAATCTAGAGGCCCAAAGCATTAGCATCACAACATAACATGCATGGTATACATAGATTTAAGCGTAAGGTGGGATCCAAACCCACTTTGGTTCTCAAAATTGATGTTTGATTAAGTGTGTAGATGTGTTTTCATAAGAGGTCCCATGAGAGCAGATAGTACCTGGACAGTGGATGCAACATCTAACTGGAGATTTGAAATACTCAATGTTGATGGAGATCAAGAGTAAAGGTAAAGTTACATTAGGAGATTGCACTACTAGAAATGTAACACGTGCATGTATCATTGGTAAAATTTTATATAGTATGTGTTAAAATATTTTGTAGAAGAATTCATATAATTTTTTAAGCATTATTCAATTAAGATTAACATTTTAATATTAAATGTATTTCTTCAAAATATCCATAATATTTATTTGTAATAAAATATATTGATTAAGAATTAAGAAATTATTTAGGATTATAATGATAAATTGATTTTTTTGATAAGTAATGATTGTTATGTTCAAATTAATTTTTGAAAATGATAATTGTTAGTTTAAAATATTTTTTAATGAACAATGTGTGCTATTTTGGGCAATGATTTTGGAGTAATTGGTATATCATGACATGCTAGCTTGATGATATTTTGGAAGATCACCTAGTAATTATTAGTTAAATGTAATTCTCAATCATAACCTTTAAACAGAACACACCTATGAAGCATGAAAAGCAAGAAAGGAAACAAAGGTCACCTATAATTCAATTAAACATGTGGTTACACTTAGAGTACTTCGTGTAGATGGATTTGGACCTACCAATACATATGTCTAGACAGAATGAATTTAACTTGTTTTGATGATAACACTAAATACAATAGGAAATGTCTCGTATGGATATATTTGGACATATCAATAAGTGAGTCAAGAAAGAATTAAATTGGACTAGTGATATTCTAATGATTGCACTTAGGTGAAATTGTTGGGACAACAGTGGATCATGTGAAAAATAGACCATCTTTATTTTAAAAAATAGAATATTTAAAATTGTACAATACATAAACACCGTGTAGCTAAAGAGAGTTAAAAAATTGTTGTATGCTGCTATTGAACTTTTAATTGGAAGACATTTATCAAACTCCTCAATTAGGACAGTTTCAACACACTTAGGGCTAGACTATGTGTGATTGACATTAATGCTTAGAGAATTGGGGCAAAGGTAAGTTAAAGTTTGCTTGTTTGTTTGTTTTTTTATTTATGTTATGTATTTTGTAGTTTGTTATTTGTAGTTTATTTTTATTTTCTACACTTTGTTTTGTATTGTTTTTTTGTATTATTGTCAGCTTGTAGATCTTCTTTTTGGTGATATGAAAAGGGGGAGTAGGAAGTTATTGGATGTATTATTTTTCCCTTTAGTGCAGTTTATTTTGTTTCTAGCTTTTGTGTGTTTCTTATGTTTTTGTTTTATATTATTAAAACAAAAAAAAAACATTATAGGATTTTCCCTATTTTTAAGGAAGTCACTTCAGTAAGGGAAAAAGTTAGAAGAAAAATAAAATTACCTTGTAATTCAACCAATAATATTTATCATCATAAAAAAGGAGGAGATTGAGGGCTGTCAAAATCGAGCCACGAGTCGGGTTCAGGTCAAACCCGAAACTGACCCAGAATTATTCGACCCGACTCGAACTCGATCCATTTTTGCAAACTAGTCAATTTTTTAGACCCGAACCCGACCCGCTTTGGGTTCGAGTCGACCCGTCTCGACCTGTAAATCTAACATTTGCATGTTTATTCAACCAAATCCCGTAAATCACATGTTTCTACAAACAGGTCAGTTTTTTAGACTCGAACCCTATCCGCTTCAGGTTCTGGTCAACCAAACCCGACCTATAAGTCTAACATTCGCATGCTTATTTAGCCCAATACTGTAAATCTACCATCCTAGCGCGCTTATTCAGCCAAATCCCATAAATCTGCCCGACTTGACACGATAAAATGCAGATAGCATGTCAATGACGATATGTGAGGCCATGCGACACATCAGGGCAGTTGGCAGAGGCAAAGACAAAGGGTAGACGAGATGTAGGCGCGAGCATGCGGCTTGGTCAATAGGGCAATGCCCGGCCCGATTTTTTAAACGAGTCAATTTGTTAAACCCAAATTTGACCAATTTCACAAACGGGTTGACTCTAACCCGAAATTTTTGGGTCGAGTTCGAGTCGGGTTTTTGGGTTGTGCCAAATATTGATACCCCTAGGGAGATTATTGTAATCCAGGAGCGCAAGTTTGTGTTTTAATGATAACAAATATTATTAGATTGTATTTAATTTCACCTATGTTTTATTATTATATATATTTAATGTGTACTAATATTTTAGGTTCACTATACACCAAGTATTATCAAAAAATTCGGACTCAAGTTTGGGTAGCATATGTTTGATTTATGCAAGAGTCTATAATTTTATTTTTTATTTTCTTAAGTAAATTGAAATAAAATATAACTAATTATATTGTACAACTAACTAATTGTATAGGACTATCATATATTTTAAGAAAACCTATCATTAATTAAATTAAGCAATAATTTGAATTTTAAACTTTATTCTATTAGTATTATACCAACATAATCATATTGTACGATGCTTTAAAATATAATATAATTTAATCCTATGATTATTAATCGAATTTGACTTAATTATGGCTTAAGATTGTACTAGATGATCAACAAATATGATTTTTTTTTCTTCCCGTGGTTTGTCCTAGATGAATTGTGATTCAATTAAACTAATCTTATTGTATTACTATATATTCATTCAAATAGTACGATCAATGATGAAGTAAATTAATCTTATTGTACTAACTTGTAATCTTATACACAACTCTCCTTGGCCTATTGGTTGAGAGCTTAGGCTTCCAACTAAGAGGTCCAAGGTTCGAGTCTATGTGTATGCGTTGTGTGTGTGAGTTTGCCTTAAATGGCCTAAATGTCCCAAAAAAAAATAAAAACTTGTAATCTTACAGTACTTATGACAATTCAATCCGATCATGATATGTCCTATCGTATTGAGCTATCACATGCAAATCCCAATATCTAGTTTTAAAATATTTTATATTATCTTCTAATATTCATTTTAAATAAATTGTAGACTACATAGATATTAAATATCCATATACTAAAAATAAACTCATCCATAAAATTTCTTTTATTTCATCAAAATATATCTATATTACAGTATATGGGTACATGTAGAAGCTACATAACTAAATAATAAATTAGTCACGTCTGTTCAAAAATCAAAATAAGTAAATGCCTATAAACTCTAATTAGTCGTGAAATGTTAATCCATAAGCTCCTTCCCTTTTTTAGAGCCTCAAAATCAGAAGCAAAATTGAGCTACAACAGTTTAGTTGACCACACAAACTAATCTAAATTTTTAAAAATTCTTTTACTAAATATGTTGTTGAATATTTAAAATTAGTAAAATACAATCCAATAAATTATTGTACTGAGAAATGTAATATAAGCAGAGTAGTTATACAATTATAAAAAATAATAATAATGAGCAAATGAATAAATTGTAATTTATATCATAAAGTAGTTTATATCACATTTCTAGAACCCAAATAGAATCTAAAAGATTATAGCCCTTTATGGCTCATTTTGTGCTTATAGCATCATAACATTAATTATAGCGATCAGAACATATCTTAAAGAAGGCATCATAATATTCCCTGGCACAAACAGAATATCAAAGGATTCTCAGATTCTGACCTATTATGACTCCAACCAAATATTATTTAATCACATATGAATATTTTTAATCATATTATAAGCATAATTGAGCTTGTGTTAGAATTTCACAAAATTTCTCTGATGATAGTCAATAGAAAACCTTACTAAGAAAAAATGTACATTTAAAAAAGAATTAGCATGTATTGTGTTAAATATTATTTTTAAACTTTTTATTATACTATAGTAATATTTTTCTGTGTCCAAATAAATTTCTATTCAATAAAAATCATGCAAATTTCAAAACACATGTTGTAAAATTTCTAGAAAATACTCAAAACATTCATAATCTCAAAACGTTTGAAATCTTAATACTCAAAACGTTCGTACTACAGCACTATTTTTTGGAACCAAGATCAAATAGATTTCCAAATCATGTTCAAATAAGTTATTTTCACGATAAAATTTAATAGTTGTACGGGTATAAAATAATAGGTGATTTCATTTTAAAAAAAATCAAGATATATTCCCCCAAGAAAATAAATATATATTTTTCTCTCATTAAGACAAACAGCTTTCTTACTATTTCTTTATAAAGCAATTTGCTATTAAAAAATTACTTTAAAAAAACAGTAAAAAAATCCATCCCAAACGAAGCCTAAATATATTATAAAACATATATAATCAAAGATCTCAATTAAAATTTATTTTCTCAACTAAAACCCTTTTATTTATATGTATAAGTCAAATTCAACTAATTAACTAAGAACCCTTCAAAAACACCAAATATTTTTTGAAAAAAAAAAAAATCTAAAATACCATCGACGCATTTCATAGTAAAACTTATCTATAATTTTATCTATTACATCCTCTCTTAAATAAGACATTTTAACAAACAGAAAAATACATCGTAAAAGACATAATCAAAGACAAACCTTCATTTTCTTCAAAATTCAATCAAATAAAAAAACTTTTATTCGATTAGTAACACAAAATTTTCACATAACGCCAACCTAAAAAGAAAATTTATAAGAGGAAATTGTGACAAGTTTATATAGTTGATAATAAAAAATAGTTTTAGATAATCAAATATCTTAAGCTTGAAATTTTATAGATAGAACTTATAATATTCGGATATGCACATAAAAAAATAATACTTCCCAAATACAATTTTAACACCCGAAGGAGTTCATACCAGAAAGTTCTCACTCAAGAGAAATTATTCTGTGCGGAGATCAGACGGAGAATCCCATTCAAAAACCAACAAGAATATGTCACGTCAGTAGCATTGAGCTGCAGTATCGAACCGCATCACCGAACAAAGAGTGATATGACGTATTCTGGTTGATCTTCGAATATTTAATGCTATAAATTCGGCTTACTCAGAATATATAAAAAAATTTATCAGATTTATGTTCTTCAAACGAAGGAAAAAAAAATCTTGAAAGTTATTTGAACTAATAATTGATAACTGATAAAAGTTAAGTTAATATGCTCATCAATCAAAAAAATATGGGCATAAGATTTCGGGCTAATTAAAAGTAGAGAAATTATTGAAAAAAACATTGAAATTCTCAAATTCTAGTATTATTACAAGCTCTGCCATTATTTCAAGAAACAAGATGGAAGAGAAAAGTAAAAAGATGACTATATTATTTACAAAACCAAACACTCCCCCCAATCCATTAATCTTTACCTTCGATCCAAATACTTCTTTCCTTTGTTCAAATCCAATACTAAAATGTCCAGCAAATTAAAAGTAAATAAAATGAAACTTTCTCGTCTTCTTCCTCAATCCACTCACCCTGTAATATATGTGTTGCTAGCTTTTCTTTCTATTTACTAACTTTGAACTGTTATATGCATTAATAGATAAAATGGGAGATGTCAGTAGGTCCACTCCGATGGCAACCGATCGGCGGCGCCGGCTGGCCACGTTGACTGGTTTATGCTGCTGCTGCGCTTTTGGTTTCCGGCTAAATCGATTCCTGAAACAGATCAAAGACATAACAAAAAGTTAACCCCCTCAGAAAAAAGGAAACCAAAGTGATGAGTTGAAGAAGCTCGCCATGGCTTGGGGCGCGAGGATATAAGCAAAGATCGTCCTGATTCAAGTTCAAAGCTTGAACAACTCTAGCAGGAAGCAGAGCAGTCGAGCAAGCTAACAATTTTTGTCCATGGCAGCATAAAAGAAAACATCTTTAGTAAAAATCTATGAATAATGAAGGTTAAGTGATAAAAGGTAAATAAATAAATAAAAATCCAACCTGGCTGCTTTCTCGGCTTGTTAGGGCTTCCAGGTTGCCGGGGAAGAAACACGCCGGTGCCGGAGGATTCCTTTCGAGGATTGAGAAATACCACATGCATGCCGGAGCTAGCCTGGGATTGCAAAACCGACGGCGAAGCTGAGGAAGATAAGAAGCCAAGCGGACGAGAAACTTTTGCTATGCTCTGCAGTCTTCGAGCAGTGGACAGCTGATTTTTCGTCAGTTGTTGCTGTTCGAGATCGTGAAACTGCAGAGAGGGAGCAGAACGAAAAAAAAAAAAAGATGATTAGATTAGTAGAGAGAAACTACAAAGGAGAAACGAGTTGGGAAATGGAAATTTACTCGAGCAAGTTCAAGCTTTTGCTCTGTAAAAGATCGATTTTGGTAAAATTCATCGCCGGCGCGCTTAGAAGAAGCAGAAGAGTTCTGCTTTCGCTTGATGAGTAGAGAGTTGAAGTCTTCGTCTTTGTGGAGGAACGACTGGGCAACACGCCGGGAGAGCGCTGAAACAGAATCCCCGTTGCTGGAGTGAAGTTCAGGTGGCGAAAGGTTGCATTTGTCGCCAGCGATGAAGAGATCTTCGTGCCTGAGGTCGGGCAGAAGCAAAATATCAGAGGTACTGTTGAGAGCCTTTGCCATGGTAGCTCGTCCGGGCGTCAGCGAAGAAGCAGTGATAGAAAAAGATGCAGAACAGAGGATGGGCAGGGGAGCTTTGCTGGTTTGTTCTGGGCCCTTTGGAGAAAAAAATTTTTTTTTCAATTATTTTAATATATATTTTATGTTATACTATATATTTAAAAAAGAGAGAAAATAAAGTTGTCCTAAAAATTGCTTTATTTTGCGCTTATCATTTTTATTTTATTTTAACTCCACCTAGTCAAAATACAATGATTGTGGTGACTTTAATAAAATATTTTAAAATTGCTTTCTATTTTTTTTTATTTTTTTTAGAAAATTGAGGGCCAAAGCCCGGATAAATTGAATCACATGGTATTACAATTATAAAAAATAGTGAAAATTACAAGTATATAGACAACTATATCTTGCAAAAATCCAAAAAGAAAAGGAATCAAGCAAGAAAATAAGAACTCAGGAAAATAAGGTCTACATCAAAACATCACTGCACCGATTTGTGTGATAAGTCAACATATCCAGTAGAAAGAGGGCGTAGGTTGCTCGTAGCCATATTAAATGGCGAAAATGGGCCATCACAGAACCTCCGAAATAAGCCATCAAGAGATACAGTCCTGGTTGCCAAAAAGATCATCCAAGGATGCTGGAAAGAAGTAGATATTTGCTCATCATCTTCCCAAAAAACATAATCGAAGCAGTCGGCAACTGAACTAAGAAAGAGATTAAGACCAAAAAACTGCCATAGGCCAAAAAGAAGGAGAGCAGAAATCATATCACAGTAGTAACAAAAAATTCCTTATCATAACAAGTAAAATAAACCCTCCCAGGTGATCAACATGCCATAGCAGGCCAAAAAGAAGTGCTGCATAAAAGAAAAATGGTGACAACCATATAGAACAAGCACATACCATAGAGCCAGCAACCAAAAACAAATATTCAGCCCAGGATTTCCAAAAATTTCTCCTTAAGCTGCTCATTGCACTTCTACTGATTTGTTTTAGCACGAATAGCATGAATGATAGCAGCTTTTAAAGCATTTGGACTAATCCAATAATTGGAAAACCTACTATTGTTTCATTCTCTCCAAATATAGTAAACCATACAAGACAAGGTAAGGAAGCAAAAAATTTTCTCCATCCTATTAAAGTTCAAACAGTTACCCACAAAATCATAAGCTTGCTTAATATTTGGCCTTAAATAGAATTTATCCATCATCGAGAGCAGAGCAGTGAGTATCGAGAATGAATAATCACAATAAAAAAATAGATGCGAATGAGATTCCAAGTTCCCAAGACAAAAGGAACAAGAGGGGTAAGCAGGAATCCCCCTCCTAATAAGATTATATGCAGTTTTTAACTTCCCTTGCACAACCATCCAAGCATAATAGGCATAACGAAGAGCATATTTATTGTGCCAAATGTATTTAGACGAAACCACATCATTATATTGAGAATAAAAAAGCGCCGTGAAATTCCTAGAGGAAGGATTAGAGGAGCCCTCCTAAGAAAAACCAGTTGCTCCTCCTCAACGACAATACCCAAGATAGATGTCTTAACAATAGCAGGAAGGTAATCAGGAAGGACCCAATGTCTATTAGAGATGAACTCTTTAACCCATCTATGGGAAAGTCTAGTGGAGTTAAAAGAGGCAGATACAGTTTGTCGATTGCACCAAGATCCCAAAGAAAAGAGAGGTTACAATTTTTATGAACCAAGAGGGAAATCAAACTCATAATAGAGGATGATGTATGAAAAAAAAAGTTTCCAAAACTTTGAAGCAGTAGTAGGAGGAAGTTTCCAGGGAGAAACAAACTTCTCTTTAAACCAAGAGCTAATCATCGTATTATAGTTGTACATCCTTAAGATAAAAGAGCAAGCCATATTATGATAGAGAGAATCAAAGGATGGAAGACCTAATCCACCCTTGCATTTAGGCATGACCACAGAATTCCAATAAATGAGGTGCATCTTTTTATCCTTTATGTTACCAAAGAAAATAAATTTAGAACAGAATTTAGAGATAAATTTGCAGCAAGCTTTAGGAATAATCGCCTCTCGAATCTAATAGGCAATAGTGTTGGTAATGGTAAATTTCATGTACTGAACTCTACCTGCAAAAGAAAGAAACTTAACTTTCCAACCCTCAAGTAGAGCATAAATTATGCTCATAAAGGGTTGGAAGTGAGTGAAATTTAGCCTTTTAGCAGAAATGGGAAGCCCCAAATAGGTGAGTGAGTTCTCAATAAGTGAGATCCCAAGAGAAGTAGAGATCTCAGGCTCATTATGAACTTTTTTTATAAAACAAAAGTATAAAACTTTTGGTTGGATTAATATGAAGACCTGATGCTTTTGAGAATTGTTGTAGGATGTCCTTCATGCAAATAGCATTCTCCACAATGGGCAAACCAAAAACCAGAAGGTCATCATCATACATAAGATGATTGAGACTGAAGTTAAGCAATGAAACCAAATTGACTCTCATAAATAATGGAAGGAAGGATATGCTTCATCATATTTGCAATAATCTTGGCCACAATTTTATAAAACATATTGCATAAAGAAATAGGTCTGAAGTCTGAAATATAGTTGGAATGAGTACCCTTATGGATAAGGGTAATAGCAGTGGCTTTAGCACCTTTAGGCATCTGCCCAGAGGAAAAGAATGCTTAATAGCCTTATATAATTGAAACCCAGTGATGTGCCAAGTATGTTGGTAAAAACCAAAATAAAAACCATCAGGTCCCGAGGCGGAGGAAGGAACACCAGCAAAAACCACTTTCTTAATTTTCTCATTGAAAATCAGAGCAACTAAAGCAGCAAGCATATTAGTGGGTACCATATTTCCAACAGGGATGTTATAAGAGCTTTCCATAATAGGAGTAGGAGGATTATAAAGAACCTTAAAGTGATCAATCAAAGCATTTGCAATATCTTGATGAGAAGAGAGAAGTCCAGTAGGAAAAGAAAGCTCTTTAATAGAGTTTTTGTTCTTCCTAGATCTAATCTTCGCATAAAGGAAACCAAGATTATCATCCCCTAGAGAAAGCCAATAGGCTTTTTCTCTTTGAGAAATCCAAAAGGACAAAGCGGCTTGCAAACAAGCCAACTTGTCATTATCATTCTTGAGAGAAGTATTCAAGTCCAGGTTCAAAGGATCCTTTTGAATATCAGAAATGCAATGAAGTTGAAAGATTTTCACGTCAAGAATGGCATTAGAAATGTAATTAGAGGAGCTCTAATTTTTTCCACTAATAGATTTCTTAAGATACCTCAAATAATTGTAGAAGGAAGCAATATGACTGGCACATTTGGGCCTATCAAAAGCCAAGAGAATCTCCTCCCAAAAACCATCCATATTAATCCAAAAATCTTTGAACATGAACCTGGAAAAGGTTCTTTTAACATGAGTAGTCAAGAAAATCAAAGGTGAATGATTAGATCCCGAGGGAGGATCCACTTTGTAATAAGCAGCCAGGAATAATTCAAAAAAATCCATATTAATCAAAGTTTTGTCTAGCTTAATATGTATGGGGAGATCAATCATTTGGTTATACCAAGTATAAAAGAGCCGCACATAAGAAAGGTCTTGCAAACCAGAATAAAAAATAAAGCTGTTAAGTTCTCCCAATCTACCAGCAGGTAAAGAACTACCACCTGCTTTTTCACAATCAAACCTACAACAATTGAAATCACTGATGATAATCCAAGGTTGGTCAATCCCAGCTGATAAACGAAGGAGATTATCCCAAAGAACTTTCCCGTCTTCCACAAGATTAGCAGCATAAATGACTGAGAGGTAGATAGGGGGTAAGGAGCCCACTTCTAGAATGTCATGGATGATTTGAAAAGAGGTAAAAGAAGGGGAGAAAGACAGTTGAGAAGAATCCCATTTCACCTAAATTCTACTAGGAGTATAACAGCCAAAATTGTCACAACTTTTTTCATTTTCAAACAAAACAAGAGAAAAGGAAAACCAAGGGTCAACAGAAGTAGAATGCTGGATTTTAGATTCTAAAATGCATAGAAACTGAAGGTTATAAGTGGAAATGAGATCTTTACACATCTTGAGTTTAACGGGGTTATTAAAACCCCTAATGTTCCAAGCGGCTAAAGGGGGAAGGGACATAACTACTTAGAATGTTTGGCCTTCTTGGCCGATTTGGCTTTGGTTTTTTTTGCTAGGGATTTGTTTTTGTTGGAAGGCTATTTTGTAGAGGAGGAGGAGGAGGCTTTGGAGTCATTAGAGTTAGGAAGTTGAGAGTCTTCAGGTTGAGAGGACAAAGAGTTTTCATCCTCTAACGGATCTCCCTCTAAGAGAGCAGGGATATCAGCTTGAAGCGAAGCGATTATATTAACAAGAATGACTTGAGTGGGAAGCATGAGTTTTTGTGAGAGGGTTTGGTTAGATGAAGAAGATTCTTCATTGGGTAGGTTTATATTAGATAGTACGGGATCTTTATCAGCAATAGGACCAGCCGCCAGCTACTGTGGGATTTATGTGGCAATAGGATCAGACGAGACATTAATAGGCATAGCCACCAATTGTTGTTCCACCATAGAGTTTGAAACTGGGGAGGAAATGGGAGGAGTTGTGCAGTGGGGCGAAAGTAGGACGAGGGATCTTAGAACTGGATTTCTGCTTTTGCTTCTACCCCGAAAAATCGGTTTAGGAGGAAGAGCAGGTTTCAGAGCAGGGTTAGAGGGGCATAAAGCAAAGGGGTGAATGAGAGAGCCACATCCTTCACAACGGGTAGGTTTCCAGTCATAAATGACTTTTAAAAACATGTCTTACCCATCAATTTCTAATGGAATTTCATCCGACAAAATAGAATTTTTATCAATTTGTACACAAACCCTTGCAAAAGTGAGCCTGGTCCTCTTAGCCGTGAGTGTATCAATATATAACAGTATACCAATAAAACTAGTTATTTTAGATATACCTATCGGCATCCAGAGAGCAAGGGGAAGATCAAGAATTTTGATCCAGAGAGGGATAGTGGCCGATTTGTCCCTCTTTGGCTTAAATTTCGATGACCATCGCTGAAGGATGAATGGTTTACCGAGCAGGAACCCCGGACCCCCGGACCAGACCATATCATAGTCCTCAATGGAGGTAAATTTCAGGAGGAAGAAGTCGTCGGTGAGAGAGAGAAGGGAAAGAGAGCCTTTGAGCTTCCACGCCTTGTTCATAGCCGCCAGGAGATGCTCCTAGTAAGGTCGTTATCTGATGGAGTAGCCCACGAGAGAAATAGTCCACAAGGTTGTGCCCTCTGTTAGGTCATTTGCCAAAAAAGATAGCTTCTTTTTCAAAGTAACAAAAGACATCGGGAAATCATCAAGAATCGAAGAGGAGCCAAGAAATTGTTAGCGTAGGAGTTAGGGAGTTGAGAAGGAGGAGCCCCAAGCAGAGAAGCACCTTGAAGGGGAGGGAAATGAAGGAGGTTGAGAGCCATCACGGCCTTGCAGCCAGAGAACAACAAAGAGAAAAAAAACCCTAGCACCCAAAAATCCCAAACCCTAGCAGAGCCTTTTTTTCGTTTGATTTATCAAAGGTTTGTTAAATCAATTGCTTTCTATCTTCTTCACAAAGATATATATATATATATATATATATATATATATATATATATCATTCTCTCCTTAGGCAAGAGGAGCTATTATTCTGTGTGGACACCGGACGTCCGGTTAAGCGATGGATACCCAGCGGTATAGAGGGGTACCGAGCGTGGGTACCCAGCTAGGTACCGAGCAATGGGATGCGTGACACATTTTTATTGGTCACCGAACGCCGTTCGTACTCCGCATAGAATAATAAATTAGGCAAGAGGTCTGAAGAAATTGGTAGAAATTTTTCTCTAACAAAAAGACCCATGTTCAAAATAAGCCCTAACAACTACCATATTAGTATCCCCCCTCCCCTCCTACAAGTACTTCTTTGTACCAATCATATATTTGATCTTCAAAGCGCTAGCAATATTTTACGTATTAGATTTCTTACAAGCAAATCTTTTTACCACTGATGAGTGTTCTATGCCGCCTTCATAGCATCAGTCCCTGCCTGCTAGGCACTAAGGACCATCTACATCACCATTTTCTCGAAGTCGATGCATTTGCATTGATGTCATTGTTTGCTACCGAATCATCTTACTATTGCAGTATAAGCCTTTCCTGTAATGCCTCTTATGAAACTTCTAACACTTGATATTAGTATGATCAAAGCATATGGTTATTGGCCTCTTACTAAGGCCACTAGTCGTCTGTCTTTTGTTAACATAGCATGTGGTGGAAGCAACCTCACATCCTCATAATCGTTAATTTCATCAACTATAATATTCAAAAGCTAGAAATTAGAAACACATATTAGAATGCAAAAGAGAATGCAATGTCTTAACTTAGGTGGGGTCAATAGTACTCTTCCTTAAGATCATGTTATCCAAAATTAGATCAATATTGAAGCCTCTCTCTCCCTTCATTGCCTATCATCCCTATTGTTGATAATGAGAATATTCTTTGCAATATAGATGTTAGGCCCTTTCTTGTATTGTGCATCCATCTCTAAATCTATTCATTTTTTATAGATGAGTGTGTTATTAGCTCATGAGGATTTAGGCTTCATTTGGAACTATTTTTTTAGCAGATTTCATGTACACTTTTTTTTTTAAATATAAGATTTTGTATTATAAAGCTGTTTTAGAAAGTAGTAAGAAAATTATCTCAAACGAAGTCTTTGCCAATTTTGTATCAATTCGATGCATAGTAGATTTTTTGTTATCAACCACAACTCTCAAGGAAATTTGCAATGATTTTTTTTTTTTTTTTGGAAAATAGATTTGCAATGATATAACACTTTTATTTGTTTTCTTTTCTTAAAACAACGGTGATTAACATTTTATAAAGTTTAAATTATCTTACAAAAAACATTTGCTGAGGTTTTGATCAAATCTTGCAGGCTTCAAATCGTTAAAGAAATGCCAATTAAATATAATATTTTTCATTGCTTACATATTTTTAAAAATAAAGTTTTAGACATATCAAAATTTTGAAAATAAAACATCAATAAAATATGAGAAAATAAAATTTATGCATATTGGCAACATTTAGTAACTAATCATAATGAAATAATTTTATATTGAATTTATCACTTAACATATCAAAAAATTTTACAGTTCATCTTAATAAAAAAAATTGATCAAAATATCGTGACATAATTTTATTTATTAAATTTGAGTTTCACCTAAATAATTTATTCTTCAAATTTTTATCAATTAAAACCCTTAAGTAGCTTGGTTAGATTGGTAATTGAGCTTGAACTCACCCTAATTTACTATTTAACCAAACCTAGCTAATACTTTTAAAAAAATTACATATTTTAACATTAATTTATATAAATTGCATGCAAAGAAAAAACTAACTTTTTTATTACTTCAACGTTTATGAATAACATAAATTTATATATTATTTTATTGTGATGAGAGTTAAGATATTATAAGTTATTTCCCAAAAAAAAATTATAATTTTATTTACTAATAGACGGCTTCTTTTAACAATAAAAGATTTATTATCTTTCACAATTATGCAGAGTCAGAGGCGAAATCAGATTTACTTTTGAGAGTAGGTAAAACTAGTTGACTTTCAGAGAAGCAGAGGTGGCAGAGACTTTTAGGGTCGTAGGGGAGATGGAGTTGAAGCAGCAATCCGATGAACATGAACAAAATACAAGAAACAGTGCAAACAAACTCTTTAAGATAGAGCAAAAAAATTCCCAGGGGACAAATTTCCAAAATTGCTCTCCATTATAAATAAAACTCAATTTTTAAGGTGGGCAATTTCCTACCCCAGTTTAATGTGGTTCTATCTCTACAACGACGGAGTCCGTCGTTGAAGCAGTAGTCTGACAAACATGAACGAAATATGAGAAACAGTGCAGACAAAACTCTTTAAGATAGAGCAAAAAAAAATTCAGGGACATATTTTCATAATTGCTCTCCATTATAAATAAAACTCAATTTTAAAGCACCATGCAAAGTAAAACTTTATTTTCTTAATTTTTTCTTATATTTCATAATCGCGATAGAAAGCAACAATATATTTAACTAGACAATGGAAAAACGGTACCTTGCTTATGGAGATTAACAAGGAATGGAAAAAAATTATATACTTTCTTGTTGGAACTATTTTTAACGGCCTTATGGTATTTGGAAAAATATATCTATAATTATTTCTATCATGATCATTGGCTAAGATTTTGTTTGGAACGGCTAATTTTTTACTGTTTCTTAAAGTAACTTTTTAGTACAATTTTTTTTTATTTTTGTACCAAAAAAAAAACTAATTTAAGAAGTAGTAAAAAGCCGTCCAAAACTTACCCTAAGCCATCCATTTGAACCATTTGCTTGTACTTATATGCTCCTTGACATTAAGCCAATTGTCATAACATACATATTACTTGAACGGTATTTTTAATGGATTTTTGAGGCACAATAAATCTTGTAAGATCACTTTAGTCGTCAAATGAATGTGCATAGCATACTCCCATATATTTATTATCATCAAATTCGTGATTATGTATCATGAATCTGATATGGCTAACAATCTCTCTTTTTTAAAATAATTAACTTGTGTTAATAATAGAGATTAATAAAGATTTAGACTCAAATTACATCAACATTTTGTTTTCATATTTACTAAATCACAATTTTCGCATTGCTTATTATCAAAATCTAAGACATAACAAGTCCACACACATACACACCTTATTAAATTTAATTATTTTTCTCACTTCTTCCTCTCTAGAGGATATCTTTCTCCTACTCAATACCCTAGAATAACATCAACCCTTGGATCTTGATCAAAGGATTGAGATTCATCTCCTTTCTCTAGAGTAAGGGAGAACCTGAGAGCAAGATTATGGATGAGAAAATTAATTTCTCCCTCCATGGTGGACAAATATGATATTATAAAACCTTAAAAAAAGTTCATAACTTACAGAGTGATAACAAGAATGAGACATATTAAAATTTGTGTAACCAAAATGACTGAGTATGAATTCGGGCTAAGGTAAGTGGATACTTTGGCAAGAGCTAAAACCAGCCTTCCAAATTGACTAAAGAGCTTTTTAGGTGATGAGGAAGCTTCAAAAAGCTTCTTCTAGGCTTAGCTCCTCTTGGGTTTAGGGTTTAGGAAATCTCCGATATAAGCTCCAACAAGTTTGGTGGGCATAAGTTAACAAATATCCTCAGAGGCTCAAGTGCTCCAATCAAACCTACCAGTGTGAGTTACTAATGGAAGTGGAGTGAGTAATTAAGGTGCCCTAAGTAAAAAGATTTAATGGGTTGGTTCACTCTCCTTCATCAACACCAACAACTTATAATGGTGGGTAAGGTTGGTTGGAAACATTTTAGGAAGCCATTCTTAGTTTCACCCAAGAACATAATGCGAGTTTAAGCCATAGTTTGATTGGTGAGTTGAAGAGTTATTAGCTATAGTCAGGTTGGCCAATTGTGGCGATCTTGTCTTCCTATGATATCTTAAACCCTAGCAATTTGTCTTGAACTTGACCTATAAGTCATAAGTCATATATGAATATTCAAGTAGAATGTTCTTCATGTTGTCTCGATCTATTTTAGTTGTTCAACTTATGTTATTTACAATATAGTTATGCAATAACTATATCTTCTATATTTTTATCATCCATTCTTATATTTTATCTTACAAATATAAGAAATGCTAAAATAAGTGATAAATATTTTTTTTTTTTAAATATCAATACATAAGTATTGTGTGTTCAGACATTCACAATGATAGAGAGATAATTTTACATCATAGTATTGCATCAAGATCTTATACATATACTAATAAAGGGAAGAACATAAGAGACACCACTAACTCTAAAGCACTTCTTTAAACATTTATTGTCTTTTAGAAGAACTAATCACAACAAAAGGCTCTCCATCACCATCACTCAACATTGTTAGATTACTCCAATCGAAATGTTTAATTTGATCTTAAGCATACAATATTTAAAATGCCTTAGTTCTTCAATTGATGTTATGAAGTTTTCAATTATGCTTTAAGTTTTTGACATGGACTCAATTGGACTCGAATCTGTTCACTTTTAATGTTTGGATCTGTCTCATTGAAATATTTATTTTAGCAATAAGATTCATCAAATCAAGATTAGTTCTTATGATTCTAATGTCTATCCTAATATTTTATTGCATCATGATTTGCGCTTGATTTATTTATTTTTTTACGAAGCATCAGTAAGAATAGTGAATATATTTTTATTTTATAGTAAAAACAAAAAATTCAAAAATATATAAATATGATTCCAAAAGGCCCATAAGGACATGAAAAATAACAAAAACAAAAACACTAGCTGTTTCTTGTAGTGAATAAATTGCCATTAATGAAAGAAAACAAAAAATAAAAAGAGACTCAAAACCACTAATCCATCTGTTGTTTAAAATTATTAAAAAAAAAATCTTTATTTTATACTTTTTGTTGGCACAATTAAAAAAAAAAATTCATATCAAGTATAATATAAGAGAAGATAAGACGAGTTGGCTCAACACCTCAATGGAAAGTCTTATTTTTTATTATTTTCTCGATAACATTTAAAATTATTATTTAATTGTAAGGTCCAAATTAGGCTTAATTAATTTTGCTTAGTAATAAAGGTTAGGTGAGCAACTATTCGTGTGATTGGCCACTCTTAAGTAAATGTCAAAGTTTGTTCAAGTTCAAATCTTTCTTCTCATGGAAAATCATTTTCTAGCTCACCTAATACTTCTATTGACATCAAATAATTACTGAAAAAATATATATTTTTAAGATGTTTTTTTTTTTTTTTTTTGTAATGTTTAACAATAATTTTCTTATAATTATTATATTATAAGAAGCTTGCGTTGCTAATCTTAAAGAAGAAAAAGAAGCTCATAATAGTGTGTAAATCTAAAGATTAAAATTGAGTCAGATTTATTAATAATCAAAATTATTTTTAATATAAAAGTTTTAGTTTATAAATAGAAATTAATTACTTGATATTTTTTACTTTAATATTTATTTCAGGCAATTGATAAATTACTTAATAAAACGTTCTTAAGTGCTTCAGTGTGGACACTCAGATAGTATTTACAATCACTTCATCTAATCATTTTCTTAACATTGCCGGTGATGCGAAGCCTTAATTTTGTGAAACCTATTTCTATAGGCTGATGTCTAAGGGTTCCGCTCTTGACCACCGTCTCGGTTGGGTATCTTTCCTTCCTTAATCCTTTTTTCTTGTGATTTTCTTTCGTATGGCTGCGGACTGTTTAAGGGATCCTTGGTTTTTGGATGGAAGGCCAAAATCTAAAGTCGTTAGAGATGTTTTGATGGGTGAATTAGTTTCGCCTGACTTTCATCCACTTAAAGTCTCTTCCCACCATGATTTTCCTGCTTTACTGATTTCGGAGGAGGAAATGTTATCACTTGCTGCACCTTTTCAGTTTGCATTAGTCTGGAAGTTCCTGGGCTGACACCTGCCTCTTGATACAATTAGCAAATTTTTCTTCAACCTGAAGCTTTGTGGTGCATTTTCAGTTACAGTTTTGAAATTAAACTTGTGAATGATTTAGATTATTATAGAATATTTTTCTCTCTGCTTCTATTTTGTTAGCAATTGCTAAATGAAGCTTTTAAGTGGACTCCCCATTTTGATGCTAATGTGGAGTCCCCTATAGTTCCCATTTGGATTTCTTTTCCCAATTTACACCTGCATCTTTTTACACCCCGCATACTTCATGGATTGGGGTCTCTATTTAGAAGACCTTTGAGAAAGGTTAATGCAATAATTAATGGTTCTAGACCTTATGTTGCTCACATATATACCCGTAGAATTAGATGTTACTCAAAGATATACTTCTCAAGTTTGGCTTGGTTCTGAGTCTATGGGCTACAATAAATCGGTTGAAATGGAAGAGTTTTCTTCATATTGCTTTCATTATAAAACCTTAGGTCATTTGAAGGATGGTTGTCCGATTTTATTTCTAAAGTTGAATGATGCTCCTGTTGTGAAGGAGAGGGTTGTGGCCGATATTCCTGCTTCGCATGACCTTGATGGTATTTTTCCAGTCAATGATTCAGTTGGGGTGGTTCAAGGTGAGTTGGTGCCGAATCAAGTTGTGAATTGTGCTCATGATGATGATGGTGCTTCTCCTTTGCCTAATGTTGCGTGGCATGAGATTATGCCTATTTTAGCTAAGGATCCGGGTGATGTTGTTTTTCATAATTATTAAGGTTTTTTATCTCCTATTGTAATTAATCAGGAGGTGGCAAGTGGGCTTCTGGTTGGATATGAGGATGTGGAGGTTGGTGCTATAGCTTTGTCTCATCTTGAGGTGGAGGTTGAAAATGAGGTGGAATGGGCTGCTGGTCAAGCTGGAGTGTGTGTTGTTTCGTCTGAGGATGTGGTTAATCCTGGCCCTGTTGTTAGGTCAGTTTCTCCTACTCTTATGGGGACTGGTGGTGGTTCTATTTCTTCTGCAACTATTGATCTTTGGGAACTGAGGCT
>NW_021318693.1:5359051-5379593 GCF_001605985.2 Dendrobium catenatum
ACCATTTTAACTTGAACTACCCACACTGCCCCGCCTGCCAATGCACCGCCCGCGGCTGCCCCGTTTGCCCTGCTCAGCTAATCGCGCAACAAAGCTTGCCAGCGCACGCTACCGCGCCTACCAGCACTGGCGCCCCGAGCCCGAAGCTGCCAGCACGCGCGCACTCGCCCGAGCTCACCGTGCTCACCCACGCTTGCCCGCGCACCCGCGATCGCTGCTCGCACGCGCACCCGCTCTCGCGGTCGCCGCTCACTCGCGCTCGTACGTGTGTTTCAGGTCCGTGTCGGGTCGGGTCAACCCGGCAACCCGTCAGATTGGGTCCGGGTTCGGATTTTCGACCCGTTTATCTACCCTGGTCGGGTAAGGGTCGACCTGTTTGAACCCGGGTTAATTCCGGGTTCGACCCGAACCCGACCTGTGACCCAAAATTGATACCCCTTGCACTAAGGAGAACAATGACCATATCTCTTTTAATGTTATCACTTTATTTACTCCCGTAGGATAATCTCTCTTCTATTAGATGATTCTCTTTTATAAGCTTTGAAGCTCATCTTTTCTCGCCATGTTAACTGTCTTGTTCAGAATTTTTAGCTGTTAATTATCATATAGCATTCATTTCTAATAATTTTCATAAGAGAACTAACCTATTACAGAATATACTTCTATGATATTAGAAGGCTTGAATTTGGCTTTTAAATAAAATTTTAGTCATAGAGACGTGAATTGATGAACTACTGTCTGCTGCGTTTATTTTTGAATCTTTCATCTTCTAGGCATGTTCTTCTCCCTATTTCTTCCCCTATCTATGTTCTTCAATTATGTATGATTTCTTTTGATATATGATCAGGGTGGATCCATCTTTTTTTTTTTCAAGCTGAATAAAATTTTAATTAATTAAATGACGATGATGACGACGACGACAACAACAATAATAATAATAATATAAAAAAAAAAACAAATTAATGCTGCTAAATTCATAAGAGAAAATTTTTATCATTTATTTGCAAGGAGGAAATATTTGGAATTTCGGATGGATGGGCAAACAACGTGAGATGGGTCATATCAAAGCAAAATTTTATTTTTTAGGGGGGGGGGGGGGGGGTGCAGAATTCCAATATTATCCTGCTTGTACATTAAAATTTTTTTCTAACCCTCACATGAGTGGGGATTCGGCCATGTATATGATAGTATACTATTATGAAACTATTGACCACCCTCACACATGAGTGGGGATTCGCCCATGTATATGATAGTCTACTATTATGAAACTCTTAAGAAAATAAAGTTAAACTAAGTTCATAAACATTGAGGCATTTTTTAATGTAACGATTGAAATTTCATTAGAAACTAGCTCCAATGCTAAGATGCTCATATGGGAGCACTCCTAAGATGGGTGATCTTCTAAGAAGTTATACCAATAAGATAAAATCATGAGGTCATTAAGCTAAGATTGACAATATCTCAATACTTGAGAGTTTGAGCTGTATAACTATTTCTTCTCGTGATTCTGCTCATCAATTTTTTTATTCATTTATTTTTTTTTTCAAAATTGGATGATCTTTGTCTAATCTTATAAAACTTCATGCCAATATTTACATTATTCTACTATGCATGGCTTGATTGAGTCTTCATTTGGGACAGCTTTTTTATTGCTTTTTAAAATATCTTTTTAATAAATTTTGGTACTAAAAATTATTTTAGAAAGTAATAAAAAAGCAACACCAAGTTTCGTTTGGGACAGCTTTCTAATACAATTTTTAAAAAAAAAAAATAATTCTCAAAAAACTTATTTATAAATCAATACAAAAGCAGTCTCAAACGAAGCCTAACTCTTCTATTCAAACCCTTGATTTCTGCTTCTCTCATGCAACTTAATTTTTAAATGTTCTTGTTGAGCTACTCAATTTATTAGCTCTACTCTTATTAATCATAATGTACTTTTTTTCTAAATTTAATACAATTGAGCTATGAGCCTATGACCATATATGTATAGTTTAAATTCATTACTTGTTTATTAGGAGTTGGGGACATCGGTCCACTCTGAGGAAAGAGAGAGAAAAGGAAATACTACTCAGTGGATATAAACCTTCTTGTCTGGTTCATTGGGATAACGTAGCAGGTAGCAATGAGCATCATGTCTTTGATTAATATAATAAGCTCCAGCCAGGCTCCTTCTTCCAGAACGTGGAGAACATTGCCATGTGCGATGTATCTTTCACAGTACGTAAATAAAAGTAGTAAAGAAATGCGAAGAAAAGGAATATCAGTAAGAGATTGAAGGAATAGTCAGTGCCTTCGTCTCTTTCACAAGACATGTATTAATTGCGAGTTCTACGCAGCTCATCTTGATATGTTGGTTAGAAGTTTAGGCTATTAATTAGAATGTCTTGAGTTCAAGTTTGTGTATGTGATAGGTCTGTGAGTCTGTTTTAATTGACCTAAATATAAAAAAAAAATTGTGATCGAGTTCTATCATAAGATCAACAACAAAATAAATCTTTATTATATTCGACTATGTAAGGTTAGTTATATACATTATTTTTTTCAATTATCAAATTCTCATTTAAATATAATAAAAAAAGATATTTTATAATATTTTCTAACCATGTATTTTAGGTCTAACTCTACCTCTATTTTTTTTTTAATATGAATCAAATTTAATACATCTAATATTCTAACTTGGTCATCAGAAGACTGACGTTTTATGTGATCAAATCATCTGAGACGACTCTCTCTAATCTTACCTGTCACTGGAGCGACTCCAACCTTTCCACGTATATACTCATTTCACATTTTGTTTTTAAAAGTGAAGCCACTCATCCACCCGAGCATTCTCATCTCTGCAACACTTAATTCTATACTCCTCTTGTAATGGCCGACAAAAATTCTATTATAAGATCAATTGCAAATTTTTATAGGCGAAAAAATGAATTATAGATTTGCACTTAGGAATGAAGAAATTTTCATCGCGAAATTGTTATTTTCAAAGTCGAGACATATATATTAAAAATCAAACTATATAGTTGAAGTCATAACTTAACAATCTCTAACATTTTGAATAATATGATCAATTTTGAGAAATTGTTATCTTTTTATAAGGATACAATCAAATGTTTTTATGAACATTTTATTGCTTTTTAGCTCATGAAAACTACTATAATCATCATTAGAACTCATTCATTACGAAATGGGGAATAACTATGGCACTTTCAGCAGTTCAAAAAAGGAAAAATAAAGAATGTATGGTACCCATAAATCCATAATGTTGTAGCTGAACCCAACCAATAGTCACCTCCCAAAATTAGTCGATTTACTACAAAATAAAACATTAAACTCAATACTGGGAGGTTTCGTGGGAGGGCTAGGAGAGGAAGATAGTCCCTTTTTTCCAGTGATTTATCCCTATTGTTTAATCTGGATTGGTTATTTAGTTTTTTGGTCGTTTTGGTGGATCATCAGATTGGTGGGCTATGATGTGGCCGGGGCTTGTTTCCTCGTCGTTTTAGCTGGTGGCAACCTCTGATGACGTTCTCATACTTGGTTGGATTGATTGGTGCGCTTTCTTCGCCTATTGGATGGTCCATACGAGACTTCGGAGAAGCTAGGAGCCTCAGCCGATTACTGAGCCCTCATTTGGATTTCATTTTATCCTTTTTATTGTTTTTTGTTTTTGGGCTTTTGCTCTTTTTCTTGTGTTCTCCTTTTTGAATCTAATATAATGATTTTTTTGGTTAAAATAAAAACATTAAACTCAATTTGTCACATACAAATCCACACCTAACTCACCTCAACATCGAGCTTAGAAATTAAGTGCTATGTCCACATGATATTATGAAAAAGGAACGAGAGATTCAGCATACATGATATTATGAAGTAATATTAATCGTATAAGCATTTCAAAATAAAACAAATCATTAATACAAACTCGCTACATAAAAATAGGACAAATTGCATAGGACAAATTGCATGCTTTTTACATAAAAATTTTGATGTTCCATGTTCTTTTAAATTTTATTGATTGTACAGAAATTTGACTTTCTGTAAATAAGAATTATCTTATCTATAATAAGAAAAAAAAATTTACGTGTAGTAATATATAATTATAAAAACAATAATTATTTTGGTACATAAAAATATTTGATCGATTAAGAAAAATATTGCACAAGAAATGAATCAACTGTGGAGAATTAGACTAGGCTTAAGAAACTTCAATATTTACTCTTATTATGGCTTCAATCACAACCGTGATCAACATCTTTTTTTAAAAGCTAGGCCTACTTGTCCCTTCTTCTCAGTTGATAGTTCATATTTTGGCGTCGAGACTTGATCATCTTAGCAACGACAGAAGATAACCCAATTTGAAATTTGCTATATGCAGGATATTTAGAATAAACCATTGATTAACAACATTTTGAGGGTAGGTCATTCTGGAGAAGACTAAGGGTTTAACGGCTACCGGTGTAGTTATAGGCCAACCCTTGACATTGACTTGAGCAAAGGCTAATTTAACTGGGATCTCTGTTCACTAACATAAGTTTTTTTCTCTCTCGCCCGAGGTTAGGGTTTGGGCGGCGTTTTCTCCGAGGAGCCTCCTTCCCCCCGCACGGCTGGGGGTTTTCCGTTTCTCTGGTTCAGGAAAGCTTCTCTAACCCTTTTCTCTGGTTTCTCTCTATTTCTTGTGTGGTTTTCCTTTCGTTTTTTTTGGCTTTGTCGGCATGCCTCCGTCAAAGTTGAAAGATCCCGATTTTTTTTTGGGGATCTCTCACTCTAAGTCTTTTCTTCTAGCTCTTGCTGGATCTTCATCATCTTTTCCGGATTTGAAGCCGTCTAACTTTCGTGGTCTTCCTGCTCTGTGGGTTTCCGATGAAGAAATTAGGGCTTTAGCGGAACCTTTTCGGTTTTCTTTAGTTGGTTTTTTCCCTTCGAAACGACCCTCTCTCGATGCGATCCGGAAATTTTTTTCTAAATTTGAAGTTGATTGGAGAGGTGTCTGTTACTGTTCTTGATTCTACCCACATTTTGATCAAGTTGGCAAATGATTTAGATTATTGTAGAATTTTTTGCCACCGTTCTTACATTGTTGTTAACTGTTTTATGAAACTTACGAAATGGTCACCGACGTTGGATATCGGTGTCGAGTCGCCGATCATCCCGATCTGGATCTCATTTCCTAACCTTCGTCCCCATTTCTTTGCTCCGAGAATCCTGTTTGGCCTGGGGGAGTTATTCGGCAACCCCTGAAAATTGACGAAGCTACGTCGGTTGGCTCTCGTCCTTCGAATGCTCAAGTTTTAGTTGAATTAGATATTACTAAAACTTACCCTAAGCAAGTGTGGCTGGGCTCGGATTCGTTAGGGTATGTTCAAGAGGTGGTTCTAGATGAGTTTCCTCAATTTTGTGGTGTTTGTAAAAGTTTAGGTCATCTTTCTGGTAAGTGTAAATCGGTGGCTTTAACCGGTTTTCCTACTGCTTATGTTCATGTTGAAAACTCTGCTCCTTTAGGTGGTGTGAATGGTGATAAGAGTGTTAAGGAAACTGTGGTTAATGTTTCTAAAGAAGATTCTGGTGTGAATGGCGATAAGAGTGTTAAGGAAACTGTGGTTAATGTTACTGAAGAAGATTCTGAGGCTGTGGAGATGATTTTGCCCTCTATCGAACATGTGGGATGTTCTCCCGTTGTTGAAATTTACACTAGTAATTTGGTTGATTCAATGTGTGTGCATAATTGTAACGGTGTTACTGTTGCTGCGGATGATTTTTTATTATCACCTAATGCATTACCTTTTGTTCCCGTTGTGCTGGATGGGTGCGTTCGACAGGAAGTGATTTTGGATTCCTCGATTATTTTGTTGATGCCGGTGGATGATCATGTTGCTGTGAATGTTGAAATTTCTACTGGTTTTCCTGTTTAGGGTGCAGTGAATATTAATGGGAATGCTATGTTGCTTGAAAATGAGGAATGTGATGCTGATGGTTTTGTGTCTGTTGCTATGGATCAGGGTGGGATTGAGGATGTGTGTCCGTCTCTGGGTAATAAGGATGGTATACCGATTCTCAACACTTTTGTTGAGATTCCAGTTATTCAGGTTGATACTCAAGTGATGACTGACTATGTGGGTAAGTCTGCGGGCAAGGAGATTAGGATTCAGAATAATTGGTTAATTGATTCGTCTGAGGAGGAAGTTTATTCTGAATCGTATGACTCAGATAATGATTTTACCCTGGATCGCTCTTCCATTGCCACTCGGGGGAAATTCTGGGGGAGAGGTCGTCGTAGAAGATGATTTGGCGTGTCTTTTTGCTGTTCGTCATGCTATTATCCGCTGGAATTTTTTGGTTTGAATTTTTGATATGCTGCTACGTGAGGCTAAGGGCAATGATGTGGTTGGAGCTCACGTCCCGGTCGTTTTTGCTAGTGGCAACCGTGGGTGTTGATTTGCTTGCTGGATGGTCCGTGCGGGACGTCTTTGACGCTGGAAGCTTCAACTGTGATCTGAGACCGCTTTTAGCTTATATTTCACTTGTTTTTTGGTTTTTTTCTTCTGCTTGGTAGGATTTTGTATCTGTATTGTTGTTTTTTGGGTATTAATATATATGTTATTTAAAAAAAAAAACTGGGATCTCTGTAGTTTTAATTACTACACAATTGGGTCCAATGAATGTGAATTGCATGTTATTGAATCCTGATCCGAACTTGATTTGGGTGGCCTTAGCAGATTGGGCTTGGCCGAGATAGAGCCTTGGTTCAGTAGTCAATAACAACAACACTCTACCCCTAGATAAATAAAAAGTGAGAAGCATACTTGATGAGATCTTTTGAACATTCTATATCTTTTTGACATTTTGAGATTTGATTGACTTCTCTTACTTTTTAGCTCTCTTTCTCATAATTTTATAGTATTTTATCATTAGACCCAGAACATTTCAACTCTCCATATCTACTTAAAGCTCACTAGACTCCTTTGGCATTCATTAACCGGCAATCTTGAATAATCCTCACAAATTGCATTACCTTGTAACTCTCAACTACTGTACCAATGCATTGTAACGTGGGAGTCCCCCAATTCAATCCGGAAATCAAGCCAACAAATATTTTACTAATTAATTAAATATTTATTTTATAGTAGTCAAATTAAATCTTTTAATTTGACACAAAGATCAAAGACTGATAGAAATTTAATATCAGATCAAACAAAAAAAATTAATTTAATTTTTTGAAATTTAAATCATAATATGACGAATTAAAATTGAATTGAAATATATATATATCAAAAATATGTCCCCGCTTTTTCGTCTGCTAGGGTTTGCGCCCTTTTAGAGCTTTTGCCCTAGCCGCCTCCGTTCGCCTTCCTCGCCTCAGGCGGTACGTTTTCCATGGCAAAAAAATTGTTAGACCCTGGTTTCCTGGCGGGTAAGCAATCTAAATCTTTCAAAGACGTTTTATTTGGTTCCGATGAGTCGAAATGTTTTCCGGATTTTCGTATTTCTTCGATTCGAGGTATGCCGGCGTTGTGGTTTTCGGAAGATAAATTTTTGCATCTTGCTAAGCCATTTGAGTTTGCTATGGTGGGGAAATTTCCCCTTAAACGGCCAGCGTTGGATTCTATCCGTAGGTTTTTCTTCAATATGAAGTTGTCTGGCGAATTTTCTATAACTCTGTTGGATCAAGCTAATGTGTTAATCAAGCTATCTAATGATTTGGACTATGATAGGGTTTTTGCTCATCGTTCCTACTTTGTTTATGGCTGTTTCATGAAAGTTATAAAATAGTATCCTCTTCTAGACCTCTCGGAGGAATCACCGATCGTCCCTGTTTGGCTTTCATTTCCGGGTTTACGTCCACCTCTTCTCTTCCAGTATTCTTTTTGGGCTGGGTTCGATTTTTGGACGCCTGATACAAACTGATAATGCCACGGCATCTGGATCCCGTCCCTCTGTAGCTCGTGTTCTTGTTGAAATTGATGTTATTAAATCATACCCTGATTCCGTTTGGTTGGGACCGGAGAAGTTGGGGTATGTGCAAAAAGTCGTTTTTGAGGGAATGCCTAATTTTTGTCAACAATGCAAAGCTGTGGGTCATAAGAAATCAGAATGTCCTAAGCTTGTTCCTAATTTGCTTCCGGTAGATACTTCTGTCCCCCAGGCGCTGGCCTCTGTGTCTAATCCCCTATTGAATTCTAGTATCCCTGTTACTTCCTCTGTCCCGATTGCTATTCCTGTTTGTGATAATATTGCGAGTAATGTTGATTTTGTTTCGGATCAAGGAGTTTTGGCTTGTGACATTAATGTTAATGCTGAGGAGGATGTTGCCTTGCCCTCTGTTGTTGGGGAGGATGCGGTCTTGCCCACTGTTGATTGTCTGGTTAGTTCGTCTGATGCATTGGAGCCTCCTGTTACTGTTGGGATGGTTGAGGATCCCGTTTTATTTTTTTTCTGCTATTAATGAGGGCTCTGTTGTGGCTGTTAATAATGTGTCTGTGGTCGATACGCCTGTAGTCGAGACTCCTGTGCTACCGAAGGTGAATGTGGTATCTAATGTTGAGAGTGAGAGGATGGGTAAATTAAATGTTACGGCGACCTGCTCTAATTATCTGATTGATGTTCCTGTAAATTTGGTCGATACTCGGTCATTTTCCAATCAATTGGGTGAAAATTCAGGTTTTGATATTAGTAACCATGTGGATTGGCTACATGGTTCTTCTGAGTATGAATCTGAATCTGAATTTTCCGATTGTGGCTTGACATCTCCGGAATTCTATGGTGGATCTGATCCTGGTAACGAGTTTTCTTTGTCACGAGATAGGCCGGTTTGTTCGGCTGCCTCCCGTGGTCGTTCTCGTGGGAGGGGCCGTAGAAGAAGGTGATCCTGTTGTTTTTTTGATTTTTTTTTTCTTTTTTGCTCCGGGGTGGCTTGCTGCTAGAATTTTGTCGTTTTCATTTGGGGGCTATGATGTGGCCGGAGCTCGTACCACCGTCGTCGAGCTGGTGGCAACCTCTGGTGTTGGTCGTTGAGTCTGTATTTTTTGGGAGAGCTGACTTCACCTGATTGTATGATCCGTGCGAGGTTTCGGGGTGCTGGAAGCCTCAGCCGTGCACTGAGCCCAATTTAGGTTGTTATCTGTCTTTGTCCTTTTATTTTTGAGTCCTCTGCTGTTGTAACCATTTCCCGTTTGTTTTAATAAAATCTCTTTGTGTTAATATATATATATATATATATATATATATATATATATATATATATAAAAAAAGGATCCGCCCCTGATCAAGCTTGAATTAATTGGATACAAATCAGATCAATTTTAAGTTGAACTTAATCCTGACCAGTTAATTTTTTTAAGATATTTAATTCAATTAAATTAAATTAATACATATGTTATATATAAGACTAAAATTTAAAATCTCTTTGTTGATAATTAAAATATATTTATTTTTCTTTAGCCCCTACGATTTTACTTTATACGAGAACGAGCGAAACACGAGTCTCTCTCCGCGGCGGCTGCTGGACTGATCCCTAGAAGCCGCGTGTTTGGTTAGAATCGAAGGTTTTACTTGCATGGTAGCCGCCCACGTGTCCTTTTTGTTTTTCTCATTTATTCAGTTAAAGGCCTTAGATTTAAAGGTCAATTTGACTTTATAGACCTAATAATCCGTGACTTTATAGACTTAAGAAAATTAAACATCGCTAAATAATAATTTAAAAATTAGGCGACTTGTTAGCCCAATCAATTATCATAGTCAGCATAAAAAAATAAAAATTCAAAAATATCTAGTTGTGCATTGCCCTTTATTGGGTACTCATACCCACATCCGCCCACTTACCCAACCATACTAGTTATGGATGGGTATGAGTACTCTCATGACCTTATGGATGGGTATGGGTAGGTACTCAACATCATAGGATAAAATGATTACATTTCTAATCATCATATGTCGTATATTACTTCAATTCTTACTACGCAGTGCGCAATATTAAAATGTGTTGCGATGATGATAAATTTTGAGATGTGGCTTGAATTTTTGCAGGTAAAACAAAGGGTAACATGCCTCAATACCATCAATTCATGATAGACTACATTCAAAAGCATGAAAAGTGGGTAGGTATGGCTGTATGGGTAGATACGGCATCCCAAAAATCACCATGGGTTGGCATGAGTGGGTGGAGCCTGCCCACACAGGCAGAGCGTGGGTACCTAAGTAGGGAACTTTTATTTGGTCCGGTCACCTGACTTAGCTCTACGTTTGGACGCCGGTAAAATAGTGCCACGTGTTCTCACTATTTACCGCGCGGCCCGACAACCTCAACCTGGAAAAGAGACGGGATTGTTATGTTCGTGTGTTACTAGGTATTGCTCGGTATTGGTCGATTTTGCTCGGCAATAACAAGAAATACCATTATGCGAAGACCAATACCGAGCAATACCAGTTTTTCTCGGTATTGCTCGGTATACTCGGTACTGCTCAGTATTGCTCGGTATTTCTCGGTATTGCTCGGTATTGGTCTTTACAGAGCGATATTTTTCATTATTGTCAAGCAATACCGAGTACTTCCTAGAGCAATACTGAGCAATGCGCGAACATAGCAATCTCGGGTCAAGTCGTCGGGCCGCACGTTATTGAGTAAGACCACGTGGCGACATGTTATTGGCGTCCGAACGTAGAACTACCTCAGATCATCTGACGTAATAATTGTTCCTAAGTAGGACCCCATGTATGACTTTGAAGCTTAATAATATTATTTTTTTTAATTTTTATTTAAAAAATGCATGAATGCATTAATTTTTGTATCACACCCTTAATTTCATTTTATTTAAATGCTCGCCAAATTTTCTCACATAATATAAATTGTTCGAACATTTCTTTCTAAATATGAAGGGAAAAATTAACTCAGGATATTTTGACTAAGTTATTTATTATTATAAATCTCACATCATTAAATTTATTTTTAAATAAATAAGATTTAAAAGCAAATCAATGATTATATATACGACACTTTACTGACTCAATTTTTTTTCAAATATAAAATAATATATGCAATAATTTTCAAAATCATTAGCAACTAGAAAAGTTGCTGAAATTCACATAAAACTTTTTTTATTGCTAAAAATAAAAATAATATTCTGGTTATAAAGTATCAAATGTTGATACTTTAAACACAGTCTCTATAAAAATTTGGGATTTCTTTATAGGTTAAATTTATCATTTATCATTAATAAAAATAATATTATGTTACTTATGTAATCTTCATATTAGAAATTAAAATTTATTTTTTCATAAAACTTCTGAAAAAAAAATTACGCACGATGAACTTCAAAAAGCAATCTACAAATAAAAGCTGGGAGGAACTTTCAAATATGATTCGACTATAAAATAAATAATAGAGATATTTGCTCAATTATTATATTATGAGGTATAAAAAGTCAAAATTTGCAATTAAAATAACGTAGATATGCATATTTGTTAATTCTAAAACTATTTTATTAATCATATCAATTGGCTAAAAAATGAGCACCCTAAAAATTAAGGTTTCATTTGGGACAGATTTTTCGCTACTTTTTAAAACAATTTTTTAGTACAATAATTTTTTGATTAAAAAATTTTGTGCTAGAAGCCGTTTTGGAAAGCAGAAAGAAAGCTGTCACAAATGAAGCCTAAGACTTATAACTAGGGGTGTGAACAAGTCGAGTTTTGTCACTATCGAGCTCAGCTTGTTAGTCAGAAAGCAAGCTCGAGATCGAGCAAGCTCGCAAGCCTCGGTTCTCTGCCCGTGATTTCCTAACCATGACGTTTGCCTGCAGAAATTCCCACCCGCTAAACTTTGCATGTGTTTTTGCTTGCGGCTATTTTTCTGCCTGCGGTGATTTGCCGCTGGTCGCATTTCCCACCCATGAAACATTTCGCCGTGGCATATTCTGCCTGCAAAATATTTCGTCTCCGACAATTCCCTCCATTCTCGAGCTGCTCGACGAGCTCGCGAGTTTAGCAGCGTGTTGTTCGAGCTCGAGCTCGATAAGCTCAACTCGTCGAGCCCGGGCCGGCTCGTGAGTTGGCTTGACTTGGTTATCCCTAGTTATAATTAATTAGTTAGTAATATGCACGTAGAATCTCATCATTTTATTATAAAAAAATTTATTTCTAAATTATTTTTTCATAACTTATTTGACTTGCCCATTTCAGTCAAAATAAGTTTTGTCTTGATCCTTTAAATCTATTATTAAAGACTCACAGAGCCTAATCTTTTCTCTTCTCCTCGCAACTTCCCTTACTTAATTTGCTAATGAGATTTTAGTACTCTTTACCATACTACTTTGAATCAAACAACTATAGCAATACTCTTTGTTCAAAAAGAGAAAAAATTTTGTGAGAAACTAACAACAAGTTATATCATTTCCTAACCTTAAATTGAAATACTAAAATAATTGGTCCCTACTAATCCAAAATACAATGAAGCCTAGGTACATTCTACGGTGCTCAAGGATGAATACCCAAAAAATGGGGCGACAGATCAAAACAACAATCAGCATAGGCTCCCAAATCCAAAAATCACTGCAACACTGAAAGATCCAAAAAACACATGCAAAACAGAATCAACAGCAACACAGAAAGGAAAAGAGCGAGGATGGGCACATACCAATAAAGAAATAATCCCCCTTAATTAAAATTAGTAAGGTATCCCTACAAAAGATCAACATAAAGTCAGTAAAATAAAAAGCCCAGACTAAAATAGCATTAGATTTTCGGCTCATTCGAATTTATATTTGTTCAAAATTGGCTTTTTTGTTCGAAATGGTTCAGGCCTTCACCTTCGATTTATTTTAGTATAATAGAACTCGTTCTAAACATATTTGGCTCATTATTGATATCATTTAGAAACTCCTAATACAAAGTTGGAAATAGAGGTTTCTATAAAAACGAGGGTATTGATGTCTACTTGGAATGATGAACTACTTCCTTTTTATATTTTTTTTATATTTTTTTTTAGTTTTAGGGGAAACTCACGGTGGGGCCTACGCGTTAATATAAAGGAGAATTACAAGGTCTTTAAAGGGACCTCGAGCTTGATTAATGCTCAAAAGAGCTACAATCCAAAAATCAAAAAAACCTAAAAGCTCAAGGTCCCTACTAATCCAAAATACAATGAAGCCTAGGTACATTCTACGGTGCTCAAGGATGAACACCCAAAAAATGGGGCGACATATCAAAACAACAATCAGCATAGGCTCCCAAATCCAAAAATCACTGCAACACTGAAAGATCCAAAAAACACATGCAAAACAGAAGCAACAACAACACAGAAAGGAAAAGAGCGAGGATGGGCACATACCAATAAAGAAATAATCCCCCTTAATTAAAATTAGTAAGGTATCCCTGCAAAAGATCAACATAAAGTCAGTAAAATAAAAAGCCCAGACTAAAATAGCATTAGAACCCGCCCTCTTCCAATCAGACCTGTCACAACCGGACAGTAAAAACCCCCTAAAACAGAGAAGGTCCCCCCACCTCAAACCATCAAAATTGTGGTAGACTCTCAAAAAGGCCCCTAAAACAGATAACCCAGAATAACCACCAGCACAAAAGCATAACAGAATACAAAAATTCCAGCATGGTCCAGAAGAACCCCAGTAATCCACCATGGAAACGAAAGAACAACCACAATCAAAACCAACCCGCACCAACAGGGAAACCAAACAACAAAGCTCCCACCCAACAGCAAAAAAGAAGCAGGAAACCCAACTGCCAAACCCAACCCATAAAAGGAAAACAAGAACCAAAAGCCAACCCAGGCAAGAGGCCTGAATTAACGAAGAGGGAAACAACACAGCCAGCAACCACAGCCTACAGACAATGCTCCAGCCAAAAAACTGGAGCCACGAACCTAAATGGAAAAACATAACCAGACTCTCCAGACCAAAAAATAGAACAAAGGCCACCAACCAAAAGAACACACCAATCCAATGCAAAACAGTAGAGTAGATGGACAAAAATACATCCCGAAAACAGGACAAGAGAAAGCTAAATACTAACATAAGGCAAATAAATTTTTTCCAGATTAATAAGGCCTATAAGAGAAAGAGGTAAATTAGCTTCATCCAAGTCATTAAAACCAGAATAACCAGCGCCAACCAGAGCAAGCCACCTAGCACATGCATTTCCATCTTTAGGCACATAAGAAAAATCAGTATGAACATTAATAGTTAAAAACTTGATAGTGCGATTAATGTAAAACACCTCAGGAGCACAAGGGCCATCCACATCACAAATTAAACATTGAACATCCTGAAGACACTCAACCTCAATAGTAATGCTGGAAATACCCAAAGAAAGACAATAATTCAACCTATAAATAATAGAGTTCAAAATGACCAATCGAAAATTGCTAGAATGAGGCCCCGCAAAACCAATGATGAAATTACCATAGCCATCTCTAATAATACCACCACAACCTAAAGAAGTGTTAACCACCTCAGTACCAATATTAAGTACTTGTTAAGCTTAAAAGATCATCAAAGAAACACCAAGTTTTAATCGCAATAGGGCTAGACACAAAGAAATGGTGCAAATTCTCGGTATGGAAACAATAATGACACTTAGAAGTAATGAGAAAATCACGTTTAGACATAATATCATCCGTAGGAATAAACTTATTTAAAATTCTCCAAACAAAGGTAGAGACAGTAGCAGGGATATTCTTATGCCAGATCCTAGAATAAATAGAACTCACCTTCTTTTTAATTCTAAAATTATGCCAAGCATCTTTCAGTCTAAACAAGCCATCACTAGCTAACGTAAATAAGATAACATCAATATTAGAATCAGTGTTAATCGGAATAGAGAGGATCACCTGAATAATAACACTAGGAACCACCTCAGCAAGCTTATTAACATCCCAACCGTTGTTAGAAATAAAGTGACTCACCTTAACATTCTCAATGGAGGACGAATTATTAAGAGAGTAAATAGAAAGCAGATTCAGCCAATTATCTTGCCAGAAAAAAATATTATCACAACCAAGGCCCCAAGAAATGAGAGGCTCCAGCTCCATTTAATCTTACACATTCTCTGCCAAACTTTGGAATCACCATTATTAACATAGCAAGTAGCAGGATGCTTCATACCACAATACTTAGAATTCATAAACTTAGCCCATAAAGAAAGATTAGCACGAAAATTGAACCAGAGTTTATAAGAAAAAGTATGAGCCAGATCGTGCATAGATTTATAGCCAAGGCCTCCCTCATTCAAAGCACCATAGCATTTATCCCAAGAGGCTCACGTAATTTTGGTGTTATTAGGAGCACATTTCCAAAAAAACTTATTCATGATAATATCAATACGATGACACACCCATTTAGTGGGAAACAAAGTTTGAAAATAATAAACAGGAAGAGAATAAATAACACTTTTAATAAGAGTAAGCCTACCCCCATAACTCAAAAAATTAGACTCCCAAGACATAAGTTTATGCAGAATATAAGCAATTAAATCATTGAATAAAAAAGACTTTTTCCTTCCCTTAAATAAAGGAATACTAAGGTACTTAATAGGTGACTGCCCATGCATAAAATCCGTCAGATTCTTGATGATAGTAATACGGTTCCTCTTCATACTCTTAGGGCTAAACCACTAATATTGTAGAAATCTTGAAAAAATTTCAGAAGTCTAACAATATTAGGCCGAGAGGCATTCATGAAAAAGATAAAATCATCAACAAAACACATGTGAGAAATAGGGAAACCCCTCTTAATTTTGAAAAACATGTTAAGATGACAATCAAACATGCTAGCAATACTCCTAGAAAGGTAATCAACAACAATAATAAAGAGCGCCGGGGACATAGGGTCACCTTGTCTTAACCCATGAGAAGACTTAAAAAAACCCGAACTTCTGCCATTAATAATCATAGAAAAGTAGGACCCTCAATACAGTTCTTAATAAGTTTGATAAAATCTAAATGAAAACCAAAAGATTGCAGGATGTTATAAATGAACTGCCAACTAATATTATCATAAGCTTTGGAAATGTCCAGCTTAAGGATAGAATTATCACCGCTCACCTTAATGTCCAAATCATGGCAAAATTCTTGAGCAAGCAGAATATTATCATAAATAGGCCCTTTAACAAAGCCCATTTGAAACTGAGAAATGATGTTGAGAAGAACAGTAGATAACCTAGACATGAAAATTTTAGAAAGCAGTTTATTGAAAAAAGTGCAGAGACTAATGGGTCTAAAATCATCCCAACAAGAAGCATTACACTTCTTAGGGATGAGAACAATAGAAGTTGAAGCAAAATACTTAGGCATATGATTACCCTCAAAGAAATCCAAGACAGCAGCATAAAGGTCATCCTTAATAATATCCCAAGCTTTTTAAAAAAATTTAGTAGTAAAACCATCAGGGCCAGCCACAGAATTACAATTCATATAAAAAATAGTAGTTTTAAATTCCTCAAAAGACAATTCCTATTATAATAATGCTTTTCTCTTATGTTAAGTGATTTTTTTAAATTATTCAACATTAATAATAAGTGCGCTATAACTTTCTTCTTTACAGCTTCAAGACCCTCAATCACAGGATTATAAAATATGATTGTTAATTTTTTCTCTTTGGGATAAAAATATTAAAATATAATTCATTTAAAATTAGATTATGATGAATTCAATACAAGAAATGTGATAATTTTTGGCTGATGTATCTGCCGGAAAACCTTGGAAATCAATGTTTTCGGCGAGTTTTGATCGAGAAAATGAGCATATGAAACAAATTACTGATAGATGTTTATATTGAAAATTATTTTGATGGATTTGTCACGGATTTTGGAATGGAGAAAACATCATTTTTTGGGAAAACACTGGTGAAATTTTCCGCTAGTATTTCAGGTGAAAATTCCAGCGGTATTCTTTCAGAAATATCGGCAAAAAATTCCACTAGTATACCGCTGAAAAATTATGGCATAAAATTTTATTGGTATATTTGTACAAAATTTGTTGTATCGATCTTCTGATACTATAGATCAATAGTAACCTCATATTGTATGAGGTACGCTTAATTTTTGTATTTTGAACAAGATAATGAAACCTCCCATTTGATATAAAAGATGGTAGTTGATAGGCTGCATGGATAAAAAAAATTTACCTCGTTAATGCCTTGCATCGAGACAACAATCAGTTATATATCAACTATTTTTTATTTCAAATATTCATATTAGACTTGAGCTATAAAGTCCTACACATAAACATTGGGTAGTAATTACGATCGCATATCAATAAAATAAAAGATATTTAGTGATGAATTTTTTCTTTCTTCTACTCTAATCTACTTCTCTCTTCCTAATTATTTCTCAACTCCTTAAAAACTCAAGATTAACTTATATTTCCAAGCAATTAAAGCTCTATAAACTAACTTTTATATAACCATAAACCCAATAATGTGAAGATGGTTGAATTTTATTTAAGAATCTCGTAGTTAATTGTACAGTGTACTAATGCTAGAGTATATCTAGAAAGTCTTATCTCATATGAGAGATTGCCGACTCCATAAACATAGCGTGTAGATCTTTATTTTGATGAAAATAAGTACATAATTGAGATGACTCTAACATGATCATGTTGGGTCCGAATATGATGATAAAGCTTAGTCATAGTCTGAAGCAATGTACTTAAAAATTAGGGTTTATATGATTTAAGTTTCTAAATTGCATTCTAATGATATCAAATTGTTCAGAAATGCTCACAAAAACTAAAAAAAACAAAGAAAATTAATGATTCATTAAAAAAAATTCCTTATAAGCCTTATTATCTCAAAGCTCTCTCTTGCAAAACATTTTTTTTTTATTTCTCTTTTAATAGTTGAATACTCTTCCAACGCTTAACAACAGTAGCGAAGTTAAGGCAAATTCATAGAAACTAAAGATGTATCGGTGGAGACTTACCGAATGCGCCCGATTGGATAGTAGAGAAGATCAATGTGAATGGAAGGAGGAATGACGAACGAAGTAAATTTTTAAATTATATAATATTTTTTATTAACTTTAAAAATGTATATTTAATGGTCATTACATTAAATCAATATCAACATTTATATTTTTTATATCATTTCTAATTTTATTAATATCAAGTTTAAATATTTTTAAATTTTTATATCCTTCATATATCATCACAAAACCTTATTGGTCGGACATGAATCTCAAGGCAACTTTTGATTGAAAACTTACAAAATTAAATACGGAGTCATCTAAACTTTGATTTTAGCAGGCTTATAGTCGAACACAACGTCTCAAAAAATGAACCTAGCAACACCAAATTTGATCCAATCAAAGCCCAAATGAGTCCAAATCAAGGGCATGAAGCACATTTAGAGGGTTCAAAGAATAAATTGGATAACCAAACGACATCCAAATGTTACATGCTTATAGAGAAATCGAGCAGCTAGACGAAGCAAATCCAACGAACCTAAGATCGCCGAATTCTGACATCATTTTGACACTCAAATACTTGATAAATTGTCCATAACTGTCTATTGGAAGCACTCCCATCTCGCTCTTGATTTTCTCCTCATTTATTGGTCATGTCATTCCAAAAAAGCTATAAATAACCCATCATTCTTCACATGAGGGGAGGAAGAAGAGAGAAAGAAGAGAGGAGTGGAAGAAAGTTATGTGATATCTCTTGCCACCAAGCTCCTCCTCGACCATCGCCCAGCCACCGACTCTCACTGGATTTCTGTTCGGCCACCAATTATCACTAGAAATACTCCTGCCGGCTGTCGCTGGACCTCCGCCCAGCCACCAATTATCGTCAGACTTATGCCCGACCACCGACTGTCACCGAACTTTTTGTTGAACTTCTACCCAACCACTAATTGACGTCGAGTTTACGTCCAACTACCGACCATCACTGTACTTTCGTTGGACTTCCGTCCAAACTCCAACTATCACTGGACTTAAGCCCCACCACCAATTTTGGCCGGACTATTGCCCGACCACCAACTAAGGCCATATTTACACTCGGACACTGACCGTCAACCGACTTTTGTTGGACTTCAGCCTGACCACCAATTATCACGGAACTTACACCCGACCACTAATTGTTGTTGGATTTCCTTCTGACCTCCATCACTTGTAATCTATGGTCATTCCGACCATCGTTTTCCGACTATTTTTCTTTTTACCACGGCCACCTGACTATATTATTTCCATCTTCTGCTGCCCACCTACTATAGTCCTTTCAACTATATTCACATGATTATAGTATTTCTGACCTCCTTCTCCATCCAACTATGATCATTCCGACCATCGTTACCAAAAAATGATTGTTCCGACCACTGTCACCCCACTATAGTCATTTTGACCTCTATCGTCCGTCGACTACAATCCTTTCAACTACTATCACTCTATAATGGTCTTTCTAACCTCCGTTATCAGCAAACTACAGTCCTTTTGACCATTGTCATTCGATTATGGTCCTTCTGACCACAATTGTCTGACTACGATCTTTTTAGCCTTCGTCGTTCGCCGGCTATGGTCCTTCCGACCACAATCATATGACAACAATCCTTCCCACCACCATTGCCCGACTACAAACTTTTTTACTTCCATCTCCAGCTGACTACGCTCCTTCCAACCGCCGTCACCCAACTACGATATTTCTAACATCTATTGCCCACCGGCTATGGTCCTTCCCACCACTGTCAACTGACTATAGTCTTTTTGACTACAATCGCTCAATAGCCTCAACTACATTATTTCTGAACTCTATCGCCCACCGATTAGGTCCTTTCTGTGACATTCCAGATATCTATAGTGAAAGGATTTGTCTGACATTCTTTTTCTTCTTCTCTTTTTTTTTTTCTTTCAGATCAATACAGACATTCAGAAATGATAATTGCATTACATAAAATAAATACATCAAAATACTATAATTCACATTTTGACATTTCATATACACAGTCCAGAAGAACATGTACATCCAAAAGAACATGTACAATAACCACTTGGGCTACAAAACAATGCGATAACTAAAAACTACGAAAAGACTATACTAGCATTTGAAAGAAGCTTCACGCGGGAGGCTCTACACCTGAAATTATTAACCACATATAATGAGCTTAAATAGCCCAGTAGGTCACCAAAGCCTACAACTGAAATCAAAGCACGATACGGAAACAATATGCATGTATACCAATCAAATCAATAACAGTCACTTACACATGATCATTGAATCGATGCAGGTACGGAAATCAATGCATGAATAATAGAATCTAAAATCAATGCATGAATAATAGAATCCAAAATCAGTAGTAATAGAATCAGTGAACAGTAGAAAATCCCATAATGTTCAATAAATCAGTACGTGCATCAATCTCTACAGTAGTCGTCTTATCTATCACATCAGTCTAATCAATGGAGCAGAATCGTATCAAAACATACACTTGAAATTCCAGTTGTTCAATATCACTTGCTCAACAAATCATATGCAATCCAGAAATTAATATCCCGTGCTCAGTGAATCACATGTCACTTGCTCAGTATATCACGTGCATAAAGT
>NW_021318693.1:5379786-5397497 GCF_001605985.2 Dendrobium catenatum
CAGTGTATGTATCAATATCAATAACAATCCAATGACGACATGAACGATTATGCTATAAAAGTGAAATCATGTAGTAACAGTAAATCCGTACAGAATTCAGATAATCACATAAATCATATATAATCAAATGAAATACCATATTCATATACTTGATTAGAATCAAACAGCTGATACAGAAGAATTAAATTTATTTCGAATAGCAGAATATTCAAGTCAGATTTCGCAGAACCAACGAAATCGTATAAAACAAACAGAATCATACAGAATAAAAGGAATCATACAGAACAAACAAAATCATACAGAATAAACAGAATTGTATAGAACAAACAGAATAAATGGAATCGTACAGAACAAACAGATTCATACAGAATAAACAGAATCGTACAGAACAAACAGAATCATACAAAATAAACGGAATCGTATAGAACAAACAGAATCATACAGAATAAACGGAATAGTACAGAACAAATAGAATCATACAAAATAAATGGAATAGTACAGAACAAACAGAATTCAAATCATAAAAGCACATTTCACATAACAGATATCAGCTTCCCGGACCCTGATAGAATCTTAACGGATTCTGGCCCATTATGCCTCCCTTCCCTGACACTGATAGAATCTCAACGAATTCTGGCCCCTTATGTCTCCCTTTGTGCTTAAAGCACCAGAACGGAACAGATATACAGAATTTTCAGAACAGAACTTGCTTTCAGATAATTTTCAGAACAGAACTTGCTTTCAAATAATTTTCAGAACAGAACTTGCTTTCAGATAATTTTCAGAACAAAACTTGCTTTCAGATAATTTTCAGAACAGAACTTGCTTTCAGGTTTCCCAAACCCAGACAACAAAATCACAAAGGATTCCGACCCCTTATAACTCTCTTTGTTCCGGGACCCAGACAACGGAATCACAAAGGATTCCGGCCCCTTATAACTCCCTTCTGATATCACAGCACATCAAAACATTCAAATCATAAAAATCGAATACTTCAGAAAATTCGTCAATGGCATAACGGTAGTATATGAAATTTTCACAAAATTCACAAATTCAGAAAATCACCAAATTACCAGAAATCGTGTAAAACAACGTTACAAAGCTTTACTCGTAATGAAGCAATATTTTTCAACAGCCAGATAATTTTCTATTCGATAAAAAACGCACAGAACTCAAAATATCCGGTAAAAACTTTTCAGAAATTACTCAAATTGTACAAAAACATAAGTTCAATAACATACCAAAAGTTACGCGGTAAAAGTTTTATCAATACAAAGATATGCACGTTTTTCGGTAACGGAAACATAAAACTGAGCAGAAAAATACCAAAACTCAAAATCTTTGAAATCAGAAATAGGATTCAAATTCCTTACTGCGAGACGAACAATTCTTTCAACAGCAGCGTCGGACGAAAAGCGCACAGCGGCGTCGGACGAAAAGCGCACCACGAGCTCCAAAACCCAGCTTCTTCTTTCTCTTTCCTTCTCTTTCTCTCTCCTGCCTTTTTCTCTCTTTTCAAAAAATATCTCAAATCCTTAATTTATCAAGTAGGATCGTCCCGGACGATTCCCATTCATCCCGGGATGACCTCCTCTGGACTCAAAATGTTCAGACGAAATTAATTCCAATTTTCTTCGTCCCTGGACAAAACTCTCTGTTCGGTTCGTCCTACGGTTCGTCCCGACCCTTACAGGTTCGTCCAGACGAACCATACAGATTTCTTCATAATTTTCTTCAGTTCGTCCTGTACTAAGTCCAGTTCGTCCGGACTAACAGCACTAAAAAAATCAGCTTCGGAGGGGTTTTACACTTTCGACCATCGTCGCCCGACTACATTTTTTTCGACCTTCGTTGCTCACCGACTATGGTCCTTCCGACCATCGCCGCCAAACTATGATCTTTCTGACATCTGTCACCCGCCAAATGCAGTCCTTTTAATCACCGTCACCCGACTACGGTCCTTCCAATCTTCGTCGCCCGACTATGATCCTTTTGACCTCTGTCACCCGACTACAGTCCTTCCGATCACAGTTGCTCTACTACGGTTCTTCTAACTTACATCGCTCGCCGACTATGATCATGCGAACTAAACAAACATGTTAACACATATTCTTCCAACTCCCACCATGTAATGCATTTTATATGATTTATATTTGTCACATCAAGTCAAGGCCTTCCCTCCAAGAGAATGTCTCATTTGTAATCGATTGCAAATAGTAGTGAATTCATTAAAATTAGGTCAGACCTCATGATTTTTCTCTCTTTTCAGGGGTTTTCGTATAAAACTCTTGTGTCTCTTATGAACGTTGTACCCCTATTATCTTATCTGTTTGTGTTTTGGATCATCGTACAAAACTAAGACGCTAAATTAGATCACTCCCTACCACCGTGAATATTTCAAATGCAACCATCCTTTAATAAAAAATAAATTTACATTTTCTATCTCTAGGATTCAAACCTGAGTAGAATCCTTACAGAGATGATTACTCAAAACATGAATGAAACCAATGTTATATATTTATATTTATAAAATACATCACATAATTAAGAAAATGTTAATCTATTTGTTAGCGTTCTTAATACGTCAAATATATTAGCGTTTTTTTATAAGAAAAAATAAAAAACTAATTTGATGTTTTTGCTCATTTTTTAATCTTTTTAAAACTAAATTCTTTTTACTTAATTAACTTATAATGCAGCCTATTTTAAAAATATTGCGTATCAATGCCACTTCATTCACGGATGGAATATAGCCATCCTTCCATCACATCAATACATCATTCCTCGATGGTCTCTGTCTCTCTAAGGAGGCATACCATCACATCAAATGTCTACGTAGCTAGAAATAAAGCTAATATGACAGGTCACATTGCATGTAAAAGCAAGGTTGTGAAAACCGGACCGGACAACGAATCGGTAGAGAGAGCGGTTCACGGTTCGACCGGTTCAACCGGTCAAACCGGGGTTGAACCGGATGTCTTATTACTGATGTTTTAACTTACATATTACTAATATCTTATATTACTGATTTCTTATTACTGATGTCTTATTACTGATGTTTTAACTTACATATTACTAATATCTTATATAATTTTAAATTTAAGCATATTCAATCTTTAAATTTAATTTAAATTTAACAAAAAATGAACTTACAAATGAATTAATAAATGTTTATGAAATGCTTGTTTGGAATTTTTAATTTAAAATTAAGCATTTCAAATTTGAAATTAAATTATAAATATTTTTTAATATTTAAAAATAAGTTATTTAAAATTTAAATATTAAAAAATACAAATCTTGAACCGGCCGGTTCAAGTGAATCGCGACCGGTTCACCGGTTGAACCGGCAGTTTTGGACAAAACCGGTCGGTTTGAAGCTAAGCCGGTTTTCAGGTTGAACCAAACCAGCCTTTAGACCGGTTCACGGTTGAACCGGTCGGACCGGCCGGTCCGGTCCGATTTTTAAAGCATTGTGTAAAAGTTGATAATTTTTAAACTAGCATACAAATTGGATTATTTATGCAAATACGTACATTGAATATTCCCTACCAAATACGTTTGCAGTGGCTATATATATATTGGAAAATTTTGAGGCAAAAGCCCATATATTAAAGAAAAAAAGGTTACAAGTAAAGGTGATTACATGTAAAGATAATCATTCATTAGCAAAAACAAAAACTTATGAAGGTCAAGTGTAATAAAAACCCCAACTATACCACCCAATCAAGCAAAAAAATTACACAAAAAAGAAGCTGGATAGACCGCAGCTAACCCAAAACCAAAAAACAGCAGCAGCTAAGAGATTGGCTAAAGCCCATTAGTAGCCAAGATTTCACAGATTCAGAAACAGCGTCCTCATCAGCAAAGATGAACAGGGAATTGATCATCACTGCCACTACATGACTGGAGCAAGCACCTGAAAAAAATAGAGTAACACAGCCAGAGAGACTGCAGAAAAATAGATCCACAAAAAAAGCTCCAGAACAGAATAACCAGGACTTAGTAATAATAGAAAAGGCAGCAGCCCCTGGTTGCCCGTAGGCCGTCCAAGGGGTATATAATTTTTTAATATCATTTTGGAGCTTCATCATTTTCCTGGTTATTAACCAAACCCGCCAATATACAGCCACAGGCAATACAGAGTAGAGGATCCAATCTTCACAAATTATCAAGAAGAACTTCAAAATTTTTCCATTTAGCAACCTTCCCAGAGATCCTCCTTCTAACAGTAAACATCAAAGAAGTAGAGTTGTGAAATTCGTTCCCAAATCTTCTACTGTTTCTCTCCTTCCAAAGATGGTAAATAGTACAACAAACCATCAACATATAAAAATTCTTAGTCATTTGAGAACCAGAGGGATCAGTCTCCAGCCATTGAAGAAGTTGGAGAATAGTAGGTCTTAAAAGAAAACTTTTTGTGCCAGGTAATAGAGAATTAAGCAATAAGAAAGAGTAAGAGCACTCAAAGAAAAGGTGATTGACAGTTTCAGAAGCTGAGTGACATAACGAACAAATTGTCGGCACATAAATATTTATGGATCTCAAAGCATCTTGAGTTTTTAAACCACCAACAACAGCAAGCCAAACATACTCGGAATGTTTCAAAATATGTTTCTTCTGCCAAACAAGATTATGCCAAGGACAATCCGGCATAAAGTTGTAAAATTCCTCAATAAAGTCTCTAAATTTAATCTTGTCACAACCATTCCAAACAAGACAAGGACCAGCATGTGTAAAATCGAATATCTGGAGACAGCAGCTCTCAAAACCTAAGGGACCACATAAGGGAAAACCCAATTCCCAGATGAAATATAATTGTTTAGCAGTGGGAAGGGAAGGCTACCGAGATAGACACCAGGCACATGCTCAGAAAGAGTAAAATTGTAACACCAATGATCCCAAATTATAGAGATGGGAGCATTTGGTGTAATTAAAAACTTAAAATTAAACTTCACAATAACAGCCATGTTACAAACAGAGATCCAGAATTTGCTATCTTTAGGACTAGGAGGTCTCCAAGGAGAAGAGTAGTGGGACAATAACCAAGTAGATAGTGGAGAAGTACAGTTATACATTCTGTAAATCACAGAACAATTAAAGGCAAATAGAAGAGCACTAAGAGACGGGATACCTAACCCACCTTTAACTTTAGGCTTGCAAACATTTTCCCAAGACACCATATGTAATTTGTGAGAGCAGTCAATGTCACCAAAAAGTAGAAAACGAGAACAAGTTTTCTTAAAAAACTTGAAACAAGAAACTCATTGGGGGTTGTGAGTCAATCTGGCTCGTATATTTGCTCGAGCTCAGCTTAAAAAATGGCTCTGGAGACGAGCTCGTGAGCTAACGAGTCAAGTTTATACTAACAATGACGAAACTCGTTAGCTTGCGAGTTAGCTCATTTAAAAAATATTATTATAAAATGTACTGAAAATATATTAGCATTTTAGATTTTAAGTATAAAGTTGTTAAAAATGTTTAAAAAATATATCTCATGTCCTTATGATAATTGATTAAACTTTACTTTTATTTTAATTTCTCATTTTTAGCATTTTCTTATAACTTGATATGCGTGACTATCTTTTATATATTTATCATGTTTATTTTTTATCATGTAACATTTAGTATGTCATAGAATAGATGATTTCAACAAATATCAATTCCCCCCCTGGTGCACCATAAGCACATTCAGATCTCCTATTTTGGATCTCTTTAGGCTTTACAACGATGAACTATGGGCCATTCACTATCAAAATTAGATTGTCAAAATAAGACCCAAACTTGATCAAACTTCCATATGATAGTTAGGACAGGTTAAGAGTAAGGTTTCGTTTGGAATAGCTTTTTTTATTGCTTTTTAAAACAATTTTTTAGTTCAAATTTTTTAAATTCAAGAAAATTTTTAATTAAAAAACTATTTTAGAAAGCATTAAGAAATTTGTCCCAAATGAATCCTAAATTTGATGTTATCGGCAAAGTTGAAAATCAACTTTTTGACCATTTTCTTTCTAAACATAAATATAACTCTATATTAGTTTTTTAAAGAGACTTCCACAAGCAAGAAATTATTTTAAGTATGTAGTTTAAAAAAAAATTATAATATAGAGTTACATTATAAAATCATTGTACTTTTTTATGCGATCACCAGCTTAATATGTGATTTTTTGTGTTTTACTAAGATTTGTTTTAGTAGAGAGTGCTATAGAACAAGAAAACCCATAAAACAATGTTATAAATATCTCTTATGAATGATTTTCTAAACTATTATTGTTGAGTGTATGTGCAAGTTCTATTTGATACATGCTACTTAAATTATTGTACATGTGGTTCTTTCTTGCATTCATGTATTTTGTTAAATGTCATTCATTCATGTTGAATATGTCAATACTTCTATATTCATGTGATGTTCATGTGGTGTATAATGTGTGGGGAGAAAAGGATGTAATATAAGTAACATCTGCTTCTTATTTCTGTAATACAAGTGAAGTTATAAGGGCTTGTGCATATATGTATTTCCTCCATCTATCTTGAGTAGATGTAAGATGAACAAGTGGAAGTGTAGTTATAAGAGGAGTCGGCCTATATGTAATGCATCTATGTATCCTGAACATATGTGAGATGACCATGTGGAGGTATACATAAAAGTGGAGATATAAGAAGGCTTTAGAATATGTGCATATGAATCATGTTTTACATGATCTATATACATGTCATGAACTTTATTCTAACTTCTTTTTGAAGTTTAAATGAAGTTCATGTTATTGCCACATAAATGTTTAAGAATGAATTATGTTTAAGAATGAATTATATTGTTGATGTTGATAACTACTGTTAATAATTAAATGCACCATTATAATCATATTATAAATAAAACATTGTATAATTTCCACATCACTTTAGCTCAATTGTAAAACTTTTTGTTTACTTCTTATTCAATTTATTTTAATTATGAATATTGAATTTTTTAGTAGGTCTCGAGTAGCCTATTGAGCATGTGGTGTGCTCATCATCATATATATTTTTACATGTTAATTCAGGAAATGGTAAAGTCTCAGCAGAAGTAGAGAAACGTTTGATAACTCAAAAGTTCAAGTTGCAGATACACTTTTATTTTATAATTATTCTATTGTAATTCAATCATTTATGTATATGAGTTAATATAAAGAAAAAGTTATACTAGATTGTACAATACTTTTGTGATAAAAAGTGAGTTGTTTATAATTTTGTAATTAGATGTTTTAGTTGGTTCTTAGTTTCTTACTGATGATGAGACTAATTAGGAATAAGAACATTTCTTTTAATTAGATCTTTGGCATGACATTAAGGTAGAAAAATAATATTTGATCTCATCATGAATAACTTTTTCCAATTACTCAATATCTTAAATCAGACACCAATGCCTCCAAATCTCTATTGTATAAAACTCACCTCCCCTATCCTCTATTCCTTAATATTTTTAGGCTACTAAAGAATGAATGAAAGGAAATGGAAATAAAATTGATATTTATAAGCCAAGGGTATGCTAGTAAGAAATAAAAAAATTATACATAAAGTTAATTTTCACAAATATTACACCAAGCCACGAGCACACCAACAAAAAACTATACACAAATTAGATGCTAGACTACTATAAAAAGTGAAATTGTATATGATGTGTTCAATTAAATCATACCCTATTGTAACAAAATCATATAGCAATCACCATCTTAATCATATGTATGATCTATGGGTCATATGTCTCATGGTTCAAAGAAAAAAATATTTAGATTCACATTGTACCACTCATATAAGAGCATCGAAATAATTAAATATGGATATACATAAAGTTAATTTTTCAAGAAAGTTAATGCACATGCATAAATACTTGATTCAAGCCGGGCATAAGTTGAGTCACATGCATGCATACTGAGTTACTATCTTAGTAGCTATTACAAAACCATCCTATTTATGCCCAAAGTTTGCTTTAAAATAGACCAATTCAAGTAAAACTTCTCGATCTAAAAGAATAGCTAGCCATCTAGCCTATTGTCCACTTATCATACTATGATTGATTTTTGTACTATGGATGAATGCTAGCACTTCTTAATTAGGCTTGAATTTTTCCAAAGAAAATTGTGTACACGTGATGATAGTATTCAATTATTTAAAATCCTCCTTACCACTCTCCCCCTCAATTTTTTGGCAACATGTGTATTCTCCAAACTCTATAAATATCAATATTGTTGCAAAAATCTATCTCTTACTTTGTGTTATGAACTCCAAGTCTTCTCTTACTTATGAAGATCCTCCATCTTAAATTCCCTTATGGCACTCAATCTTTCATTTTCTAAGCATTGTGAAGTAAGTGATAGCTAGCTTCCTTTTTCAAAAAATTAATTATTATTTTAGCTTTATTATTTCTTAAGTTTTAAATCATGATGTTTACTTAAACCATTGTTTCATTATAGCTTCTAAGCATCTATGTAACTTCAACTTGCTAAGTATTTATTTTGTATATGAATTTCCCATTTTATGATATTTGACTTTGATTTTAACTTCATCTCATAAGAGAGGTCTCATATGGCCTTAAGCCTAAGAAAGGTTCTTATTATTTGATTTTGGGAGTTGCTGCTTGATTTTTTGAAAGGTGAACCATAAACTCCCAAATGAAGCAGCCATCAACAATTAATATTCTCACCTTCACTGCTGATAATCTTAAGTTGTTTGATGTCACATAGTTACTGCTAAAGCTTTAAGAACATTCCAATTGTGGGATATGATGGCAAAAGGTCTGATCCAAATAGAGGTATAAATAGCTTTCCTCTAATTGAGATGTTCTGATTGTTCCAAAAAGAGCATTTTTTTTCATTTTACAAACAGATTAAGCACCAGTATCATGAACCAAATTGAACAGGAGAAACTAAAACCACTTAAACCTCTTTTGTTCTTTCGATTAAGAGCTAAAAAACTTCTTCCTTTTTTGATTGAGAGCCGCTAACTACGCCTTCTACTTCTTAGTTCCTTCCTCCACCAATTTTGCGCGACCAAGTTGTGCTAGCGACATCATCTCTCTCTTTCTCTCACCAACAATCATTGCAAGTTTACTTTAAATTATTTCTGTCAATCTATTTCCTTGCAGCTTATTATTTTATTATTATTTGTTTACTATTTATGTGGTTTAGATATCTTTTCGTTGGTATTTTATATGTTAACTAATTTTAATCATAAATTTAGATTTTGATTGAAATTGCTTTAAGGTTCAATTACATGTTAAGTTCATGATTTTCAGAGTTTATTACATCATAAGCACTGATAAATCTAACTTGAATGTGGGGTAATAGGTTGACTACATTTCACCTATATCATATAACCATTACTGTTATTGCTTTGTGTTGATACTAACACAAACACTTGCCAACTTCATTACTTGTCAACATCAAAGTTGACACACATCGTTACCTATAAAGTTGATATAGACTATTGGCTAATACTGATGCTTTTCAAATTCATCACTCGTCGTCACCACTAATTTCATTGCACAACATCAATTAAAACGTCGATGCATATCACTGACATCAATATTGATGCCCATTGACTTCTTTGCATGTTATTACTACCAAAATAGATTTATGCATGCCTTCAATACTAACATTGATACCCATCAGTTTCATTGGTCGTTGTTTCTACATGCATGTCATTGCCTATATGGCTAATTTATGCCATTGACAATAACACTGACACCCATTTGAATTTAGCGCGTACTGATGTTACTAATGTTGTTCCAACCCATGATCTACAGGGCTAACGCACGTCATCGACACCAACACTGACGCCTATTGACTTTATTACATGCATCACCACCAACATCATTGTATGTCATCATCAATAAGGCTGATATACATTATTGACACCAATACTAAAGCATGCTAACTTCGTCACTCATCATCGCCATCAACATTAAGCAAATCATTACAAATTAGGTTGATTAATATCGTTGACACCAACTTTAACTCTCATCAAAGCTTGCTTGGACTTACATCAATTTAGATAACTTTCTGAAGTAGTTCGATAACAAAAAAAGGATCAAAGCCGCTTGAATTTGATTATCTTTCTAGGATCTTTCCATTTCTATATTTAAGCTGGTAGCTCAAGGGGAATTATTTGGCAAATAAAGATTTAAGTGAATTTTATTATTTTTATATAAAAAAGGCCTGCGCCACGACACTCTAGATAGCGATGTTGCTGTACCGACCCAAATCACTTCAAAATAAAAAAAAAAAATTTTGAGAGCTTAGCACCCTACCGCCCCAAAACTACTGTTGCAACCTTCTGAAGAGAAAAATCCAGGTTTTGATTTTCATGCATACACACCCTTGGGACCTACTTCAGAGCAGATTTCAGACATTTACATATACACTATCCCCTGACTCATACAGAATGAAAGTGTATAAAATTCTAACACATAAGACTTACTAGGTCATAACATGTGCAACAAAATACCACTTTTGTGGGTATTACATAATTGATTTATTTGTATTAAATATTTATTATTATATTATTACCTTTAAATTAAGTATGAAAATAATTAATAAGCCATTCAAAAACATGAAATAAGTAATTTCTTATTCTATTTTAAACATTTTAAAATGTATTCAATATCCTAAAATAATATTTTCATAAATACTTACAGCAAAATTATTTCATAGTGCCAAACAAATAATTTTATGATAACTATTTTCTTAGAAGCATCAATTAGTAATATCTTGATAACCTCCAAATTATCTGCTAATAACTAATTTTAAGAAGAGAAAAAGATACATTATAATGCGTATCATAAATAAATAAATCTGAAATCAAAGTACATACCTTACATTAATATAAAATAAATAAAAATGGATAATTTTAATATATGTTTTGCCTGTCGAAATTTTCTTTAAATTGTAAAAAAATTAGAAATTTCTAAACTTTTAATTTCAAAATCTAATTTTCTCTCTAGGGTTATTATCTTTCTTCCTTTTCTCCTTCTTACCCTTACTTTATTATCAATCTTAATTCACAAAATCTATTTACATGAAAAAAGTTCATGATTCTTCCCTTCTTTATACTTTTTTAATTACACGTGCATAAAATACACATTAATAAAATTTTAAATATCAATAATAAATACAAAAATTTGTAACTCAATCAATGTGATAAAATAAAATTTTTGTTGTATTTTATAGATAAGTTTGCAAACCTATTTATCATATTAAATATGAAGAATTCTTAACAAATTAATGATTTAGTATCATATGAAAGAGACTTTAGAAATGTCAATACTTGCCCTCTATTTTGGTGGTGGGATGGTTCTGATTTTTGGAGAAGTTGAGGTTTGGTTTTTCGTTGCATTCTTGTTTTGGGGGTGGGGTTTCCATTTTCTGTGTTGTTTAGGCTGATTGTTTTTGTGGTCAAGTTTATTGGCTCCTTCTGCTAGCAGTGTGATTTGGTTGACTAACTGAATTTTTATCTGTCGCCTTTCTCTATTTTGTTGCGTTTGGAGGATTTGGTTGTTGTGTTGATGGTCCTGTTCTTATTGAGTGGTGTTTTTGTGGTAAGGGTTACAAGTGATTTGGTGGTAGATTCGGAGTGTGGCTACTCTATTATATAGTTTCTATTTATATCTGATGTTTCTTCTTTGTGAGATTTTTATAGTTTGCTCATTTTGATATCTAGATATGATGGGGTTGATTTGTTGGTGTTTCTATTGTGGATCTTGTTCTTACTAGGGTTTGTTTCCTTTCATGTTTGACCTTATTTCCTTTTAAGGTTTTTTTACAAGTTTGCTGATTGCTTTCGACTGCAGCTATTAGCATTTTGAGTTCCGATGTTGATCCTTTTAGATATTTTTTGGGTCTTGGCTCCATACTAATTTTTATTATTATTAATTTTTAACTAGTAACTACGACAAATAAATTATTATAAGTATACATGTCATACGTTTGTATTAAGAGGTTCGAGCAATTATTTATCAAATTTATAAATTTTTCTAAATCACTCAAATTAGATGTGCAGTATAAAGATGATGAAATTTTCTTTTCTCAAACTAAGTATATTAATTAATTTGACTCGGAAACCTCAAATCATTCCGGGCTTGACCTGGGTGCTACCGATCCGTGCTAGATCGCCTGCTTCCAGTCGCCCAGAGTCTGTCTCGCAGGCTATGTCGCGTCCAATGTGACGTCCAACACTCCTACTGCCACTGCCAGCTAGGTGTGTCAATTCGGGTCAATGGATCAGATTCGAGTCGAACCTGACTTGATCTGACCGTAAATGGGTCGACACTAATCGAACCCATCTTTACAAACGGATCAGAATTATCAACCAGAGAATTTGAGGAAGTTAGCGAACGCGAGCCAAGAGGCCAGCCAGCACGGGTCGAGGAGGTGAAATTCTTTCTTGATTGTAGAAATATAATATATAATTATAGATAGTTGTGTTGCATTATTATTTATTAATGTAGATTATTTTTTTCTTTTAAAAAAATTTACATCACCTTCTCTGCTTCCGTCGTGCACCTAATAGCTGCTCGATCATCACATCCACTGCCTCTATCCAATCCAAAGTCGAAGCGCATTCCTACAAAGGTTTGCTACACCGCTAGCTGCAGTTGGAGCCTGCATGGCTCAGGTGGGTAGCTTGAAGAGTAAATTAAAAGACCCATCCCTTTCGAAGCTACCACAACGCCTTTCCACCGGTCCCGGCCTTCAATCTAAACCTCAATCGCCACCCTCTTCTTGATTGCGTCCTTCAAGGTGATAGATTTTTTTTGGGGGAATATTTGGGGCAGAGCCCTTTCTATTGATAAAAAGAAATTACAAGTGAAAAATAAAACTATAGTCTTGATTCTCAACAGCAAAAAGAGAATCAAAGACTCCAAAAGAAAGGAAAATACAAATAACAAAACCCATTAGGGAAAAAAACAACAAGCTTAGCCGAAGCTAAGAAGGACTTAGGCTACTCTGTGCATAAGCAATCGATCAGTCTGAAGGGACAGCATAAGAGTAAGGCCCATGGTTGCCAGGGACGGCCGTATTAGGGGCAGCTGTAAGGATACAGCATTCATCATTGTCCTTGCAAAAAACAGTCCTAAAAAACATCAAATATCCTTCCATCCAGATGTTTTCCTCATAATATCATTTATAATCTTTGCCGAAACAGTGGCAGAGCAATCCATAATTCCCCCAAAAATTCTGTCATTTCTTGCTCTCCAGATGAAATAAATTGTAGCACAGGCTTTTAACAAGTAAAGATTCACCCGTATATTAGAAAAACCTTGCTCAAGAATACTATCAAATGCCTGGAAAAGGTTGGGCTTCATCAAACAGTTTGCCAGCCATGGTAAAATACTTTTAATGATAGAGAAAGTGAACTTGCATTCAAAGAATAAATGCCCAATGGTCTCATGATCATCATGGCAAAAACTGCAGCGTTGATCAATAGAAATGCCCCGAGAAGCTAAAAAATATGCAGTTTTTAACCCCTTTCTGAAAGCCATACAAGCAAAAGCAGTAAATCTCAAGGATCCCTTTTTATGCCAGATTAACTTGTGCCATTGAACCTTGAGAATCTGAGCAAAAAGTTATGCTCTAAAATGTCTGGCTTTGGGCGTAGAATGCCCCAGCCAGGTGTGGTTTTCCTCAGGACTAATTTCAATTTGATGAATTTTTGAAGCAATGGAACGATCAAGACAGTGAGGTAAAACCCAGGTAACACCATCAATGAAATTATTCACAGCCCAGGTGGAGAAAGGGGTGTGCTGTGAGGATAATTGAGTATCGTTGAGGCTATTAACAATAGAAGTATCATTAAGCCAAGGATCCCAAAGAAAGGAAAGGGTGTTGTTCTGACCAACCGTAAGAGAGATACAGTGCTTAAAATTTTGAGCCTTATCACATAAATAATTCTAATAAAGTGATGTATTACCAGATTTAGGCTTCCATAGAGAGCAGTACTTGGATCTCCACCAAGAGAATAGAGGATTATCAGAGTTCAAAAATCTCCATATTAATGCACAGCCAAAAGTGTGGTATAAGTTGTCAATAGAATTAACGCCCAAGCCCCCACAATCTTAGGGAGACAAGTATCTTTCCAGGAGATAGCATGGAGTTTCTTCAAATCAGTGTTTCCAAAGTAGAGAAACCTAGAGCAAATCCGGTTAATGATTTTACAGCAGCCCTTAGGTATTATAGCTCCTCGAATCCAGTAGGCCAGAGTGTTGCTTATAGTAAGCTTAAGAAACTGAATTCTACCCGCAAAAGAAAGTGCTCTAGCCGACCATCCATTCAGTTTTCCAGAAATATTTTTGATGAGGGGTTGAAAGTCACAGTTCCTAAGTTTTTTGTGATAGATGGGGAATCCCAGGTAGATGACAGGGGAGATAGTTTGCTGAATTTGAAGAACATCACAGAAAGCAGCAGCCTACAGGGAATCTTTAGAGAAAATAATAGTTCTTTTGTTTGGATTAACAAGCAGTCCAGAGGCAGCCCCAAAAATCTCAAAAATTGATTTGAGAGTGTTGTTGACCTCATTTTTGTATGAGGTCACTTGGACCAATCTTGACCCTAAACCAATTCAATTTCCCAAATCAATTCAAACTCTAGGAGCCTCCTAGAATCCTGACCTTAGGATCTATTCTAGGTCCTAGGATCCCTCTAGATCTCATACATTAGGATCTATCCCAAGGAGATCGGTAGCCAAAATAATGTTGTCAGTGATAATACGTTTTTGAATGAACCCACTTTGACTAGGATGTATTATAAAAGGCATAACAACTCTCATCCTATTAGCAATAAGTTTAGCAATAATCTTGTAAATAACATTACAAAGAGAGATAGGCTGATAGTCCTTGATATTGTTAGCATGGGGGAGCTTAGGAATGAGAGCGATGGATGTTGCTTTCACGTGCTTGGGCATATGACAGGATGTGAAGAAGTAGTTGATAGCTTTGCAAACATGGTATTTTATGGTTTCCCAAGAAGCTCTGTAAAATTCAAAAGTAAATCCGTCTGGACCAGGAGCAGAGTGTTTCTTACTAGAGAAAATAACACCTTTGATTTCCTCCATAGAGATAGGGGTAGTGAGAGAGGAGATTAGATGTGGTGGAATCATATTACCAACAGGAATGGTTTGAGTTTGAGAAGCTTGATTCATGGTATTGAAAAGTTTGGTATAATGGCCAATGAAGGCTTGAGAAATGCCCTGATGAGAGTTGAAGGAGCCCAGGTCATTAGAAATTTCTTTGATGTGGCCATAGTTTTTAGTGACATTGATTTTGGAGTATAAGAACTTTAAATCATCTTCCCCGTGAGTGAGCCATCTAACCTTGTCTCTTTGGGCCATCCAACTGGAGAGAGTAGAATGGTAATAATTGAGCTTGTAGTTGATCTTCTTCAGATTCTCATTAAGATTGCTATTAAGAGGGTCAATCTAAAGTTGGCTGAGCACCTGGTGTTGGGTTTGAGAGAGGGCATCAACCTCTAATTGGATGTTGTTGAAGTTTGCCCAGGATTTGTGTTTGAACTTGTTCTTAAGAGTCTTTAGCTTGTAGATGAAGGAGCTAAGGGGGCTGCTTTCATTAGGCTGAGAGAAAGTGTCCAGTAAACAATCCCAAAAGTCAGGAAACTTTGTGCAATAATTCTTAAACATAAATCTGTGACCCCTTGTAACCTCCTCAGAATTCAACAGGAAAAGTGACGAATGATCCGAGCAACTAGGGTCCCCCACTTTATAATAAGAATTAGGGAAGAGATTTAGCCAACTGTCATTAAACCAACACACGGTCAAGTTTGATGTGGATGGGATTGTTGTGTTGTTGTCTTGTTGATTGAACCATGTGAAAAAATGCCCCACAGATGACAGATCTTGTAAACCAGCATTGAAGATCATGTTGTTAGAATCACCAAGAGAGCTATTTGTAAGAGGTGTTCCCCAAATACGACCGAGAAACGACAACAATTAAAGTCGCCAATGACAGTCCACGGATGCCTCATGTCACTAGCAATAATAAGTAAATCCCTCCAAAGAGTTTGCCTTTCAATGTAAGAATTACTAGCATACACCACAGTGACAGCAATGGTATAATAAGCATTTAACCTAATTATACCTTGAAGAAGTTGACTAGTGATAAGCTGAGGAGTGAAGTTCACATTGCCCTCTTTCCATTTCACCCAAATACGACCGGGACTAGAATGCTGGAAATTATCACAGGAGCTTTCCATAGGGAAAATTTTGTGTTGGTTATTAAACCAAGGGTTGGTGAGGTTGGCATTGGAGATTTTAGCTTCAAGAATGAAGAGGAGGTCGATATTGTGGCTTTTTACAAGGTTTCTATAACATAGAACTTTCTCTGGGCTGTTGAACCCACGAATGTTCCACGCCGCAAGCTTAGGAGGTTTTACTGACATTTTGAGTTGGATGGTTTTTTGGCATTTTTGCCATGGTTTGATTTTTGGTTTTGCTTGGTATTGTGTTGGGTAGATTGTGTTTTGCTAGAGTTAGAGCTAGAAGAGGGTTGCTCAGAAGTGGGAGGAATGACAGGTTGGTGGCATCTTGGAGAGGTTTGGGGTGGACTGTTGTGATTTGGGTTAGAGAGAGATGTAGTAGAGGTCGGGGTTTGGTGCTCAGGAGGGTGTTTCTCAGCAATTGTGGAGTCTACCAGAACATCAAATTTATTCTTAGTGTTGATGGTGGGCTGGTTTTCCATAGTGGCTAGTTTTGGGTCCTGAAGAGAGACAAGGTCTCTAGATGGCGAATTTAGGTTTGGGATTATTTGCCCTGATTGAGGATTTTGAAGAGTAGGTTCTGATTGTGGCAGAATGTCTAGTTTTGGTAGAAGAGCTGGCTTTGGGATTGTTAGGCGAGGGGGAGGAGTAGCACGAGGCTTACGGCTGGTGCTTCTACCTCTAGGCTTAGGAGCAGCAGGTGGTCGGATGATGGGGTCCTTGGGACACAAGGTCGGGGGATGCATGATAGAATCGCATTGGGAGCAGTGCTCAGGCTTCCAGTCATATTGCACTCGAAGGGGAAAGGATTTTCCATCAATAGAGTAGAAAATTTCATCAGGAAGAGGAGAGGAATTGGTGATTTCCACACAAATTCTAGAGAATGTTAATCTAGTTTTTGCGGCAGTGAGAGCATCGACTGCAAGGGGAATACCTACACAGCTTGCAAGTTTAGAAATACCTTTCGGAGTCCAGAGAGAGAGCGGCAGGTTCATAATTTTGATCCACAGAGGAATCGATGAGAACTCTTCCCTCTTAGGGATGAAATAAGGATACCACTTTTGGAGGATGAAGGGTTTTTCGAAGAAAAACCAGGGCCCTCTGGTCCACGCAAGTTCATAATCTTCTAAGGCTGTAAACTTCAGGAGAAAAAAACCGTCGTCCATGGTGAGAAGGGAGAAAGCACCCTTAAGGTTCCACACTTTTTTGATTGTCGCCAGCAAAGCCTCATAGAACGGCCGCTTACCGATGGAGTACCCGACGAGAGACAGCGACCATTCTGAAGCTCCAGCAGTAAACTGTTCAGTCGTAAAACTAGCTGTAAAATTTTGAGCCGGGACGAAGGAGAGCGAATGTGAAAAAGTCATTGAGACCTGGGGTGTGGTAGCTAAGAGATTTTTCCAATCAAGAGGAGAAGATGATGGATGGAGAGTGGGGGTGGTGGAGGCGAGTGGGGGGAAATCGGCCATGGGG
>NW_021318693.1:5400108-5402616 GCF_001605985.2 Dendrobium catenatum
TGAACACCATAAACTCTCCTAATTTCAAAAGTCTGAGTGTCTTCACATAGAGAAGCTCGAATTCTCCATTCGCAACCTTCATAAGAACATGTAGCAATCACACGTGTTTTGTCACTTGCCTTTATCCTGATTCCAAAATTCTCCTTGATGGCTACCGATCGTAGAGCATGCTTGAAATGTTTTGCTTCTGGAAAGAAGGTGCCAACAGCTATATCTTATAAGATAAACTTGGAGCAATTGAAATACCTTCGTTAAAAGAACATTCAACCATCTGCTCGGAAGCCATAACTTCCCTATTCTCAGAAAATGATTCTTGTCCTTCAACATCATGTACTGAAATGACTATCTCACCACGCAAATTATCGTTTGATGCTTCTATGAACTCAGCCAACTGAACATCACAAATTATGTATTTATATTCTTTTGGTGATGTACCATATATATAATAATACATATTATATGGATGCCCTTTAAGTCATGGACATATTCGAAGAACCTCGCTTCTGAGCGCATAAATAGTAAGTAGACCTTTATCAAATTTAACACTCCTTTGTTTTCCACCGTCATACCTCTTTCTATGTTGCTCACTTGTTTGAACCCATTTCCCTCCATATTTAAAAACAACATGAATATACTCTGTCTACTTGGAACACATCTTCACTGCTTTGGGTACTCTTTCAACACCGATTAACTCGATCGGCTAAAGCTCTCCATCTCTAGGAAGAGAGAAAGAACTCATCCTGTTAAAAAAATAAACCAAAAAACTAAAAAAATAAAAAAAAAGCTTAGAACTAAAAGATGATTCAGTACCTTTCCATCCACACATATATCTAAAGTGGACCGACACAGTCACATATTCAAACTTGAAAGGACTAACACACTCAATCTAACATTAGCTGGAACTTTGATGTCCATGCCATGGCTACCAGCATAGTACAGCTCTGCCAATCTCATAAAGCTGTAGACCTGCCCACCAGCATTCAAGAGTTTGCTGTCTCAGAACGGCAAAAGAAAATGAGCATAAAGAAATACAAAGAAAACCACAGAGCAAAAAAAATGAACCTTGTTCCAGCACCGACCGAGCAGAGGATCGTTAGCAAATGGAATTCCGATCGAGCAGGTTTGTTCTCCCGATCGCAAGCAGCCGAGCAGAGGATTGCGATCAGCTGGACGCGAGCAGCGAGAAGAAGGAAGAATACTCGAGCAACGAGCAGAGGTTTTCGTTAGCAGATGGAATCCGATCGACTTTGTTCGCGAGCAGAGTTATTTGCGTACGGGACATTTCCACGCGGGAAGAATACGCCGTGACGGACAAATGAGTTTTAGGTGGTATAATAGTAATATTAAATTTTTTAGTGTTAGATATGTAAATGATTATAAAATATGTATGTAAATTTCCCTATTATCAATTATAGATAGTTGTGTTGCATTATTAATGTAGATTATTTTTTTCTTAAAAAAAAGTTACATCACCTTCTCTGCTTCCGTCGTCCACCTAATAGCTGCTCGATCATCACATCCACTGCCTCAGTCCAATCCAAAGTCGAAGCGCATTCCTACAAAGGTTTGCTGCAGTTGGAGCCTGCATGGCTCAGGTGGGTAGCTTGAAGAGTAAATTAAAAGACCCATCCCTTTCGAAGCTACCACAACGCCTTTCCACCGGTCCCGGCCTTCAATCTAAACCTCAATCGCCCACCCTCTTCTTGATTGCGTCCTTCAAGGTGAAGAAGTCGCTATCTTCTTGCTTCATTAATTTTGATTAGCTTTGTCTTTCTAGCGATGCTAGCACCATTGCGTTTCATGGAGCCTTTGCAGGAGACAGCCTGATCATCTTTTCAATGAAGCACAAAAGGGAAGTGAGCATCTACGAGCTCATTAACAACATTAAGAATGGGTATCAGGTACTCTTCTTGTCTAAGGGATCCTCGAAACCATTTCTACTTCAAAGTATTTTGGCTGGTGCCCTAGGGCTGGGAGTAGGACTTGCCGGTCTGAGCTGGTCACGGCGTGATGGATATTTTTTGTTGCCATGGCTATCCGATCAAACTGAACCTTCCACTGAGTCTCTGGCAACTGTTGCTGGATTGCGAAATCTGGGGAACAATTGCTTTCTTAATTGTATTTTACAGGTAACATTTTTTTGTGATCAGCTACTTGTTAATGTATAAAATACAAATATTGTGAACAGTAAAATGTAAAACGATAGTTTCTTTACCTTAGAACTATTTGTGGATTGTTACTATGGATGTTAACTACGTACTTGTTTATTCATAATTATGACTATATAAACGCAACGGGGTAATCGTGAATTTAATGCATACACATGCATTTTTTTATTATGTTTGCATTCTTGATCCGTGGTTGTGTACAATGGTCACCATGCTTTGTTGCCATTTTATAGAATGATATTTGTTAGTCTGTGTGAAATATGATTGTGTCGGTCAATTGGATTGTACTGTTGCCATGGACCTCAACTCAGTTTGTTGTGCTCGCTGGGGGGGGGGGGCG
>NW_021318693.1:5403522-5413924 GCF_001605985.2 Dendrobium catenatum
CCTAAAAAGACTTGGTTAGAAAATATTAGAAGTGCATTTCTTTATTATATTTAAACGAGAATTTGACTTTTAGTAGGACACAATGGAGAAAAATGATTCATATAGCCGACCCCACGTAGTGGGATAAAGTCTTGATGTTGTTTTTATTGTTGTTGACCAAGTTTGAACACGAACAGAATACCTCGAATCGAGCTTGATCCGAGCTTAAATAAACTCAAATATCAACAAACACCTATTTAGATCGACTTGGTTCATTTGCAGCCCTAAAAAAACCAATACATGATGAATAAACAAAAGTTCTTTGGATGTACAAATCCTTTCTCAATTTGGGAATAAACTACTTGATCAAGTGGGATAATTGAAAATTTCAAGAGAGGTTGTGATAGGAAATACTTGAGTTCGCAAGTAACCCTAAGGGAATACTTGAGTTCGCAAGCAATCCTATCACTAATTAGAAGAAAACAGAGAGAATAAAGCAAAATCTGGGCAAAATCAGCCTCAAAATGATAGATTGCAATAAACGAAACAAAGCAAAACACACACGAAAGCAAGATACAAGTGATCCCCAATTCGAGAGGAGGATCGTCTCTCCCAAATCTCTAGACAAGAGAGTCTAGAGCCCAAGCACTAAGAAACCCTAATTCCCAATCAATCAAAACATGAATCTCCCTAATTCCCTCATCCCCTTTAATACAAGATCATTCCTAATTTAATTTCCCTCCCAAACCCTAGTCTCCTCACTCCGTTTGAATTTTCAATTAGTTTGGAATAGTGGGGCCCGCCCAATGGTAGAGGAGGATGAAGTTTCCGCCTCCTATAGACCAGTGGCCCTTGGGCCAGCTAGTTCTGGACCGGTTCCTTGTGAACCGGTCTAACAGGTTATCTCATTGTACAAGCATGACCTTGCTTATTCGGTAACTTCTTTTTCAACCTTTTTTTACATTATTATTCTATTCATTTTTTAATTATTTGCTGTAAGTTGGATTAAATTTTGGTAATTTTTTTTCATCTATATTTATTTCTTTTGCATAAGATTTGAAGCTTGTGCATGCTTTCATGATCCTAAATTTCTAATAGATAACTAAGAATCTTTCTTCAGCATTGATTTCATCATTTTGCATGTATGTTGCATGGTTTCTTTATTGCGTGCTAGATTTGCATTAAAGACTTTAGTTACTAAAATGCCTTCTTTATTTAATATTCGTTTAACTTTTGGTTAACTGCCATAAAAAAACGGCACAAATTACTTGTGTTAAGAATGGGCAAAATGGTGGCTTGGAAGGTTAGGTATTAGGAGATAAGAATGGGAATGGCTTATGGCTGTTTGCTATTGTTGTCGATTGTTTGGGAATAAGGGAAAGGGGATTCATGGCTCTGGGTTTGAAGGTTTTAGTGGAAAATACTGTTGGTGGATGTTGAACATTTAATAGGAGGTGAACGGTGAGTAGCTTGTATGCTGGATGGTAGGAGAAAGAGCAGTTGGAATCACGGTGAAGGTTGCAGAAACCACGCAGGACTAGGTAAGAAAGGAAAAAAAAAATGATAAACAACTTGAACTCGATAACAATGGTTCACAGAGGTATCCGCTTAGATAAAATGACAAAAAGCTATTTAATTACTACTGAACAGATCCTGCTCACTTTAATAAATTGGTTTACTCAGATCATCAATGAGGCACATGCATCTTCCCGAGTAGTTTTGAAAGCTCTTTGTGTATCAATTGAGGTACTTTCTCGCCACTAATTTTATTGGAATTCTCACTTGGCAAGAATGTTGAACAGTCACTTGCGAGCTCCAGATGTTTCCTTCCATTTCTCCAAAACTTGCTGGTCCTGGATGATGTAGGGGATGAACAAAAAGCTGAAACATTGCCTCTTGTTGTTTCTTTGACTTCACTTCTTGAAGGTACTTATTTGTTGAATCATCACATTTTTTCTTGGTCTGTTTGGATTGATGGAATGTTTTATCTCAATTCATTTTACAAAGCATGGAAGTCTGAATACTCACTGTAAATTAGTTCCTTAGAAATGATAGACATTATGGTTTCTGTCTGATGATTGATTTATGGTGATTTATTTTTTTTGTTTAGTTTATCATTGTACAAATAGCAGTTGAAAAAGCCACAACTCTACTTAAGATTTTGTCTTTCCGTAAAACGTCCTATGTTGATGAGATCCTTTTCAGTTCCTCTATAAGATTGGATAAAGAATATGAGAGGTTTTAGGGAAGGAATAATACTCCCTATTCTTCTCACAAACAATCAAAATGTTGAGCTTGTCCCGTCCCCTCCCCTCCGCAGCCCTATCTGTTTCCCTATCCCAGTCCTGTCATAAATGTTCACGTACTTTTATCAGAGACTCCTGCCCCTGTTTGATTAGGCGTGTCACTTTGCTAATGGATAATTGAAATGATGTTTGTTCTCCAGAACAGATATTAGGAGAGATGAGGCAAAGGAACGCAAGGAGTTGTAAATGTTTAGCTGCAAGAGGGAGATTAAAAAGAATTCGTCCACCATTTTTTTTTCCAATAACTTGACACCTTTGAGTGAGTTTTTCCATAAATGACTCTGTTTGCATGTGGTACGTCTATTTTAGTTCTATTTTTCTGTAGGAAATTTTAAGAAGATTCTAATTATTTAATAGCTTTAATCAGAGCATTTTTTTTTTTTTTTTTAAATCAACATTGTAGTGATTCTTGAGAACCTTTTTTTTTTAAATGGGCAACTCACCTTGCTTCCGAGCGAGTTGCCTAGTGTAAGCTTTTGGTGCTTTAGGGTTCAATATTGTTTATGGGTTCAGGAAATCAATTAATATTATGTTTTTAAGTTATGGTTGCTTCATACAACTCTTTATCACATACTTAATTTTGATGTATAAACACCATATTCTTAGAAATTGATGCTTTTATGGGAGTGGTGGGAATTTGATAATAAGTAGATGCAAAACTTGAAGAAAATCTTGGTTGAATATTTAATTTTAGCAAAATAGAAATTGGTAACAAGTATATGATTAAGAAAAATACTCACTAACACTTTTTCTTGGATTATATATGAAGGAAAAGACAAGATATAAGTGATATACAATTAGAGAGGTAGATCGGCTCTCCCAAAAAACCTAGATGCCACTAGGAATCCCTCAAAGAAAAGAACTACAGAAAAACTCAACTTACCTTTAAATAGCCCTAAAACACAAAATCATTAATAGAACATTCCTAATTAAATTAAACATGCTTTAGGAAGCCTTCCTAGATAATTAACATAATTTAAGAAACCTTCATAAATAGCATAAATATAATTAGGAAACTTTTGTAAATGCCTCCCAAATCTGAGTTTAAATTAGCTCTCTTTTCTTAAATAAACTTTTCATAATTTCCTTCCCAATCTAAATTTACATCGACCATCTTTCCCTAAATAAACTTTCCTAATTATTTCTCCTCCTTACTGTTGACTAAAAAAAAAAAGAATGAAAAAAAAAAAAAAGAGTTGCATCTCTTCGATGCTTTCTCCGGCCCCATCTCACCAAGAGACGCAATCCTTCACACTATCAATTTGGCCCCACTCTAAGCAATTGATCGTCAAAAAGATACAACTCTTGGCTACTGTAACCGATTTTCAGGATTCCAATTAATAAAAAGGGGAGAAATTGAATGAAAAGAGAGACCAATTTTAATGGGAGGAAGGACTGATCTTTGGCCTTGTTCGAGTGATGCCTAGTCGAAGGCCTCTTCTGCTTCAAACACTAGACAAAAATCCCGCCTTCACTTGTTTCATCCGACACCCCAAACTCCACACGCCGGTCTGCGACACCGCCTCCGACTGCGAACTCGCTGTCGATCACGAACCCTTCTCCAATCTCGAAATCAATATCTTATCTACAGTTGCAGGCTACAATTTTTAATAATTAGAGACCTCGCATCGTTGATTTTAAATCCGGTCGGGAAGAATTTCAAGTGAAGCCCTCGTGTCGTCGATCTTAGATCCGACCGAGATGAAATTGAAGATCTCGTGTCGTCGACCTTAGGTCCGACCAAGATGGTTTTAAATTGAAAACCTCGTGTCGTCGACCTTAGGTCCGGCCGGGATGGTTCCAAATTCAAGACCTTGCATCATTGACTTTAAGTCCGAATGAGATGGTTTAAATTCAAGGCATCGCGCCATCGACCTTAGGTCCGGTCGGGAAGAAAATAATGGCAAATGCCGTCCAGATTTCTCCCTCGGTGGGGAAGGGAAGTCGGGAGGCTACCGAAATTTTCTCAATAATTTTTTTATTGAAAGGGATTTTGAAAAAATAAAAATAAAATACATATCTCTATTTTTTTAATTTGAAGATCATTTAATTTATCTGCAAAATTAATTGATGAATTGTAATATTGATTAGTTAATTAAGTAAACTGATAATTAATTAAAAATCCATTTGAAATAAATGCAAATAAATTATTTAGCTCAATTCGGAGACGGTGATGCGATCGGAGAAAGGAATCGGGTCATCATCACCTAACCCAATAGAAAAGAGAGCTGGAGAACTTAAAAATTTTAGTGAAGAAGGGGACAGTTCCGAAATCCATTAAACATACCAATGAACAATAGTTCTCTTGAAACTGATGTTGTAGCTCTCAGTTTGGGACATGCCATCAATTTGCAATTATCCAAGGTTACTATTAGTGAGCTTTAAGCTAAAAACATAAAAGATACCTGTAAAGTTTCCATGCCAACAAAAAGTGAAATAAAGAGTGTTTCTCAAGTAAATGATAAACCAAAATTTGGGGTGGGTGTTAACACTCCCTTTTATCCGTATACGAAACTTGAGCATATAAGAGCTACAAATGCTTTATAATGTGGTTGCTCCACTGTTCTAATAGAAAACAATGAATCAATGAGAATATAGAATGAGATAAAACAGAATGGTTTTGTATTCTTGAAAGAAATTGCTGCCATCCCGAAGCAAAAGGGGTCGTCAGCCTAGAAAAAAAAATGAAGGGACCAAGAAAAAGACTGACACGGTGAAGGGAGAAGTGGCACAACACATCTCTCATATTGTATCAAGCCTTAGATATTCAAATATATTAAAAAAAAAAGATCAAAAGAGAAAAAGGAAAAAAAAAAAAGAGGAAACTTTTGTATCTTGTGGTGATAAACAAATACAATCATGCATTCTCTATGGTGTTGGCTATCTCAATGGTGGGCTTTGTGTAAAGGATAAGAATCTGGTCGAGGGTCTTTTTCTAAAGGGGGATCTTCAAGTTCTTTGCACCACAAATACTCTTGCACATGGTGTCAACTCAACAAAGACAATCAAATTTAATAACCTATGGGCAGCCTGATTTATAAGAATTAGGTTGTAAGACTCACTACCTGGCAACTTTCATAGGAAAGTCGTAAGTCCGACCTTAGATGAAAGTTTTAGGTAAAAAATTGACCTCCTAACCCCCAATGAAAACCCCCAGCCGCTTCTAATAGAAGTCGTAAGTCGGACCTCTGAGGGAAATGTTTAGGTGATAATACAACCTTAGACCCCTCATTTGGGCATCTTAGTCTATAGGACTAAGTTGTAAGACCCGCCATTTGGGATACTTCTAAGAGAAGCAGTGAGACCCGTATATTAGGGAACTTCTAAATGAACATCCTATTTCTAAATAATTAAACCCATAACTTGGGCATCCTAGTCTACAGGACTTGGTTGTAAGACCCACAACTTGGGCCACTTAGCTTAAAGTGCTAGGTCGTAAGACCCATCATTAGACAACTTCTAAGGAGGTAATAAGACTTACCCAATTAAAATATTTGAGCTACCTTCAGTAAAGGTTGTAAGTTCCACTAATTTGGGCTACTTTCTACGAAAGTCGTAAGACCCACGTTTAGGAGAATTGTTAAATGAATTGTAATGACCCTAAAATCCAAATCTAACTAAAAAAAAATCAAAATTTAAATCCCCGGATAGCCTCGCTATAGAGTTAGGTTGTAAGACCCATCTTTAGGCAACTCATAAATAGAGTAATAAGCCCCAATTCTAAAATTAAATTCTCAGGCTACTTTCTACGAAAGCCATAAGTCTCAAATCAAATCTAAATCTCTGGGCTACTTTCTACGAAAGTCGTAAGTCCCAAACGAAATTTATTCCTAGGCAACTCCTAATTGGAGCCGTAAGCCCCAAACTAAACAAATTAACGGGCAACTTCTAAGGAAGTAATAAGCCTCAACCCAAATTAAATCAAACTGAAATCCACATCTAACCATTTCAGTCTATTCAGGATCCCTGAGAGGAGGCAACCCATAGCTGCTAATCAGATTCCCTAGACATTATAGTCAATGATTATTAGTGTTGGTAGACTGAAATCTATAGTATACCCGGGACGACGGAACCATGGGATCTTGATCGGGTTTACCTCCATCTTCCCACTATTGAGACTAAAAATATCTAAAATTTAATCATTCTTAATCGAGAGTTCTCTCTTACGTAGTAAGAGGGGTAATTAACTATGAGTGCTTGCGCTCATAGGAAGTAAGGATCCCAGATCTTTAAATCCTGACACTACCCTCAGGGAAAATCTGATTAACTTCAATCTGACCTAAGGGAAATGGAATATAGAGCTATAAATCGGGATTCATGCATTCGTGCCGTTTTTCTTGAGCCAACACTTACATAGTAAATATTAACTCTCTTGGGCCCCACAAGGAGGCCCCCTGGTGTATCAATACTTCCCCCAAAAAAGCACCTTGTTATCAAGATAATGAATAAGTGCTTCATAGTAATGTTCCATTTGAGTCATCCTACCAACACTACTTCCATTGTCAGTGTTTGATATATCCAATTGCTCTGAAAGTTCAAACATTTTCTTGTCCTTGATGCCTTCTGAATGAAGAAGATCAGCAAAAGAACCTACATCCAATCCTTGGGCATGTTGTTCAGATGGTGAAACCGGTGAATATTGATTTTTTTCTTGTCTGTCTTCCACTCATGTTCTACAGAAAATTCCTGAGTTAAGCTGCTCAGAACATTAAATTCTGAATAGATATAATCGAATTCATTGCCATCATACCCCAAGCATGCCTTATTTTGAATATGCCGAGCTTTAGATTCAATAAGAAAAATTCCCTGAAGTAACTGACTGAAAATCACTAGGCTGGTTGCTGTGCCCTGCATCAAGTGCACTGTCAGCAAGCATACTCTCAAATGAGGCCTCCTCTGGGAAGCATTTCACCTATACAGCTGAAGGGGTTTTCCTTCTAGAGCTATGTTGACAAGCTGAAGCAGCCTTCAGCTCATCAAGATCATTTTTGAACTTCCAATACTCATATTTGAGTATGTTGAATTCTCCAGCAAGTATTTCCCTTGAGGAAAACTCTCTGGAAAGTTGTTGAGCTAACTGCTGTGTTTCGGAAGATAATTCATCTGATATATTTTGGAATGACTTCGCTTCAGATTTAAGCTGCAAAACAGCTAACTCGGCCACTTGTACTCTTGCAGTCAATGTAGCACTATCTTCACAAGTAGAAGCTAAATCACTATCAATCGAGTAGTCCGAACTCCAACAATGACTCCAATGGTTGCTTAGCTGGCTTGAAAGCTGCTTGTAGTGGTTCTCTCCGTTCCCTGTGCTTGAGCCATGAACCGGTGTAAATCCAACTGCATGGCCAGACAACTGCATGGCCAGAAGCCCTGCTCTTGAGACCATCAAGTTCAGCCAAGTCAGAAAAATCATTCTTTTCAGCATATAAACTTTCTGAGGTGTATGATGAACCATCAACTCCAGCAGCTGAATCTTCATACTCTTCATCCAACTCACCCACCTCAAGAGAAGGAAACCCTGTAGAATCTCTCTTGAACCTGACTGATGAGGACATCCGACCGTAAAAATTTATCAGAGGAGCAAAAGATCGACGGCTTTGATTGTACCACTTTATTTTGAATTATTATTTGTATTTTGATTTATTTATGCATTTTTTTCCGTTTTTACTCTCACTTGAGAGAGTAGGCCTATGTGACCCCAAGGGGTACTTTTGTCATTTGTGTTATTATTGTATTTTGACTATTTGTTGCCCTCTTCTTTTTGAGGGGATGCAGGATTATTAAGAGAAAATTCCACACTTTATTCTTAAGAGCTTTAAGAGTTCTTATGAGAGGTGAGGGCAATGTACTACCCACCAGCTATAGGAAGCGTTTGTGCTCGTGTTTTGAAGCCCCTAGGTGAGGGCAACATATTACTCATCAGTTGCAGGAAGCATTTGGGCTCGTGGTTTATCTTCTCCCCTAACTGCCACCTTCATCTTAATCTGATACCATTCCTCTTCCCTCAGTCCTTCCCCACCTCTAGGCCCAACCATCTCCACTAAGCCGCCGGCCTCCACTTTCCCTAACCTTTGGCTGAACCCTTCCCCCACCCAACCACCATCCCCACTACCTTCCTAGCCGCCAACCACCATCCTTCCTCCACTGGGTTCCAAAATTTCAAAACTAAACATTCATTACTTTCCTAAATTAAATTCTTGTAATTTGGAATGTCAAAAGATTTCAAATTTAAATAATTTTGAATTTGAAATCTCTTTCCTAAAAGAAAAGAATTATGTTAGGAAAGCTCCTCTAATCATGCTATTTGAAATTCAAATAGATAATTACCATGATTTCTTTCCCTAATTAGTATTCCAACATTGACAAGTCATTAAATACCCCACCTCTCTCCCCTTTGATTTCAAATTTTAAATTTTTAACTCATAGTTGCTACTTTCCATAATTGGCACTTTAAATTTGGAAGATTTTTTAAATCAGATTTTAATTTACTCAAAATCTGAAATTGCTTTCCTAAAATAACATAAGCTATATTAGGAAACCTGTTGAAATCCAGCCGTTCCCCGTGCAAAGGATCCGACGGACATAAAGATCAATCCGTGGGATACTCTCATGGATCACACCATAATGAAGGAACTGATTTAGGAAAGATTTTTTATGTATTATTTATGTATTAAATCTGCAATTTATTATTTCCTCATTAGGATATATTGTATAGATCTATAAATAGGGAAGATTGTAATGAATAATTTCAAGCTTTTCCCTCTCAAATTCTCAGTTTTAACATGGTATCAGAGCCAACGGCTTTAATTGCCGTCGGAGAACAATCCTAGATCAGAAAAAGAAGAAGCTCGGACTTTATCGTGCCGACCTGTATACGCTGGGACGGGACTAGACGGAGTTGAAGCACCAATCGGAACTTCCGATCCGAGAGGAAGGCCAAAGACATCGAGACTCCCGCTAAGAGCCGAACGTCCGAGCATATCCGGAGGAGCGTCCGAACGCCATGTTCGGCTGTCTTCTCCCAAGCCGACGGACGAAGGAGCGGATGGCAGAAGGTGAGCATCCCGATCCGACGCTCAGAACTACCAGACGCGGTTGACGTTTTTCTCCAGTCCATAAGGAGAAGACTCGATCTGGGCTCCAGGAGCGAGAAGCAACGCTCGACGCTCCTTCTCCAGAGCCCTAGCCTCTCGCTCGAACTCAAAAGAACAGCCTTCCTGCTGTTTTAGACGGCTCGAACGAAGGACCAGAAGAAACAAAGCGCAGCCGAAGGACGGTTGTGCCGATCCGAAGCACGCGGAATCGCGCAGTGCAAGCCGATCTCCTGCTTGCGACTTAAAGGCCTGAATCGTGCGGAAGAACCAACTTTGCACGTTCCCTAGCCACCCGATCCAAGTCTTGTTTTTAGACTTGGCCCACTCGGTTATTTAAATCGACAAGGAAGTCAGAGAAAAGAAAAAAAAAGGGAGAGGAAATAAAATTATATATTGGCCTTTATTGCCAACAACTAAAAATCTGAAGGATTTTTTTCCAGGAAGCCTTCATTGCTGTCCAAGATCGTATAGATAGTCTTTATTACTATCATCATGTCAGAAGTCAATTCCTCCCAAAACATTGACCAAACTGAGGAGTCGATGGTGCACTAAGGACGAGGTGACCTTCAAAACATGCAACCCTCCTATCGTCTAAATGGGAAGAACTATCTAAAGTGGTATCAATTTGTGAAGACCTATTTGAAGGGGAAAGGAAAAATACATCATCTCCTTAGAGGAGGACCAAAAGAAAGAGATCCTAAATTTGGGGCATGGGATGAAGCAGACTCCATCATTATGTTATGGTTGTGGAATTCCATGACTTCAGAAATTAGCGATACGTTTATGTTCCTTTCGACTGCAAAGGACATATGGGATGCCGCCAGACAAACCTTCTCCAAGGCTCGTGATGCGGCTCAAATCTTTGAAATTAAAGTCAAAGTTGAAAACACAAAGCAAGGGAGTAAGACCGTGACGGAATATGCCACCATTCTACAAAATCTGTGGCAAGAACTTGATCACTATAGATGCATAGAAACCAGATGTCCGGAAGATGCTGCGATCCTAAAGAACTTTATTGAAAAA
>NW_021318693.1:5414381-5419266 GCF_001605985.2 Dendrobium catenatum
TTTTTTCTTGGTCTGTTTGGATTGATGGAATGTTTTATCTCAATTCATTTTACAAAGCATGGAAGTCTGAATCCTCACTGTAAATTAGTTCCTTAGAAATGATAGACATTATGGTTTCTGTCTGATGGATTTATTTATGGTGATTTTTTTTTTGTTTAGTTTTATCATTGTACAAATAGCAGTTGAAAAAGCCACAACTCTGCTTAAGATTTTGTCTTTCGGTAAAACGTCCTATGATAAAATCCTTTTCAGTTCCTCTATAAGATTGGATAAAGGAAGATAATTCATCTGATATATTTTGGAATGACTTCGCTTCAGATTTAAGTTGCAAAACAGCTAACTCGGCCACTTGTACTCTTGCAGTCAGTGTAGCACTATCTTCACAAGTAAAACCTAATCACTATCAATCGAGTAGTCTGAACTCCAACAATGACTCCAATGGTTTCTTAGCTGGCTTGAAAGCTGCTTGTAGTTGTTCTCTCCGTTCCCTGTGCTTGAGCCATGAACCGGTGTAAATCCAACTGCATGGCCACAAGCCCTGCTCTTGAGACCATCAAGTTCAGCGAAGCCAGAAAAATCATTCTTTTCATATAAAATTTCTGAGGTGTATGATAAACCATCAACTCCAGCAGCTGAATCTTCATACTCTTCATCTAACTCACCCACCTCAAGAGAAGGAAACCCTGTAGAATCTCCCTTGAACCTGACTGATGAGGACATCCGATCGTAAAAATTTATCAGAGGAGCCAAAGATCGACGACTATGATTGTACCACATTATTTTGAGTTATTATTTGTATTTTGATTTATTTATGTATTTTTTCATTTTTACCCTCACTTGAGAGAGTATGTGGGCTCCGAAAATTTGGCCCCGGACGCATTTGCTTTTTCTTCGGCAAGAGAGTTTTAACGGAATTAAGTTCCGGGTTAAATTTTGGAAGGCAAATGGGTTTGTAGATAAGACACTAATGAGAGATTTCACCCTCAATTGGTGAGGACTTTATGATCTGAGTTCTGGTTTCCTATAGGCGCAAGCCCCTATAGTTAATTACCCCTCCCGATAACGAGAGAGAACTTTCGATTAAGTCTAGTCGTCAATTAGATACATTGTATCTATAGATACGTAGTATCAGGCATATAGTAGCAGCATGGGTTGATTATTGGAGATTGGGTATTGGAAGTTTGAAGGGTTGGAAGATTTGATATTTAAAATTGAAAATTTCACCATTTTGCACTTAAAGCGGATGGTGGGGGAATGGATGATAGACCCGATCAAGATCCTATGGTTCTGTCATCTTGGGCCATCATGGTTCATGGTCTACTTAGTCAGAGGTGGTAATCAACCCAACCTGACAGAAGGATCCTTGTCGGCAGCCATGGGTTGCTTCGTCCAAGGGGACCTTGTAGACATGGGAGGATGCTTGTCTAAGGGGACAAATTTAAATTCACTTTAGCTAACAGAGGGCTTTGTGCCCTATCGATCATACCCTATTGATTCATATCTCAAGGATTTGATGCCATTAAGGATCGTATCGGCTCTGGCCATAATCGGTATTTCTTGGTGCCATTTGGCGGCAAAACCACACAGTTCAGAGGGTCCTGGGTCATAACCATTTATCCTGCGGTGCCATTTGGCGGCAAAATTGTTGGTTAGAGGACACGTACCACATCCTTACTGGCAGGAGATTGGTTGAGAATGGATCATAGTGATATTTTCGACTAGGCATTAGCTCAATGTGAGCTGAAGTAAATTTTAATTTATCCACCCCGATAAATTGTTGTGGAGGGTGGATGGATTTTTGCTTTAAGTTGTTTGATGGTTGAATTTCATTTAAATATCTTTGGATTTTTGGACATTTAAGTGGCATTTTGAATTATTTGAAATGGATCCCTCCGATTGGGATTTGCAGTCAACACGGCCATCATCGGAGTGTTCTGGGGTCATTTGGGGATATTTATGTTTTGAACCCTGTCGACCCTATCGACTTGCCGATAGGGGATCATGTTTCGTAGGCTTTGTGCCTTAAATAGTAAATTTTCATTATTATAGGCCTTGACGGCTTAATATGAATGTATAAAATAAATATTCCAGTCAACTTCGTGACCGTATATTTATCCGATGGTTTCAACCTTGTCTACTCCAATTACATGCTTAGGAGGATCAGGTTTCGTAGGCTTCGTGCCTTTGTTAGTGATTTCTTTTGATTACAGGCCTTGAATGCATAATATGAATGTATTAAAACAAATACACCGGTCCCCACGGCCGTGTATTTGTTTGAAGGTTTGAACCCTATCGTCTTCTATTGATCTGCTAAGGAGGATTGGGTTCGAACTAGAATTCACTTATTAACCTTCGCAGCATCCCTAGACGTCATGTGTGTACCAATAATACTCTCGTCGGGGCCCATGCAAGTCGAGATCGTATTTTCTCCTTTAGTGTACCTTTGTGTATACAATCTACGGTGCATGTGTAGGGGTACACTGAAATAATTGTAGTTGTGCAGGCAATTGCCATTTGAATACACAACATTTCATCTGAGAGCTTATACACGTCTTCTGTCTGTTAGTACGAGTGTTGCGGATTCGGTGGCGGTGTGTTGTAGATTGTAGATGCCTTCTGTCTACTTGTACTAAATTTGCAAATCCGTTTGCGGTATGGTCTTGATGTTATGAGGCATCTCTTCATCTTGATGTTGACTCCCCTTTTCTCATTCACCGGGGAAGCTCTTCTTGAGATTTTGTGACCACTGCTTTGAAAGGGACTCTTTTCTGGATCATTAGTGTAGTAGATTTGTTACTTCCGGTGTTTGTGGACATCAGAGCTGTTTCCTTCTTAAGGATAGGACCAAGAATAAATTTTGGAACACCAGGAAGTTTAGTTCTAATTTGTTCAAGCACATCTTCCCTTCTGCCAAGAGGTGTCCTTTTTTCATACATTGAGTTATCCTTGTACCCGACGTATTCGTAAATCTTAGTCACAATTATCGTAGGTGACATCTGTACTTATGTCCACAAGGGTTCATTGTACTAACGATACACCCATTGTTGTTATCCACAAGTAGCTTGTGTTTGTTTGTAGGGACCCGTTGTATCTACTACGACCTCCTGGAAGTGTTCTTAGAAGACCCATTGTTCCTAAATCATATCCACCTTTCACCAATCTCAGGTGGTTTGATGATTGTACTTGTTTGTAGGGACGGGTCTTCTACCTTCAATTGACAGTTTTGCCTTCTTCAATCAACAAATATTTGTTCGTAAGGAGAATTACACTTTATTGTGGTTATTTCACATTCGTAGGCATTTGCACTTAGTCTGCTGGAAATCGACCTAGAAAGTCAAAATCTTTGAATTCCTGAATTAAGCTTAGAAAATTATAATGTGCTAGAGCTTTTACTTCAGAAAAATGGATTTTTACTATTATTATTTCATGCATCAGTTTATTATGCGAACATGTATATATTATAAAGTTCTGATTAAAGTTTTTTAAATTATAACTTTTGATTTCTAGAATTGAGCCATCTAATCCCATATATCATGAGGAAATTATTTGTGCTTAGGATGGTTAGCTGGCAACTCACTCCAGGTAAATATAAATCCAGATTTTATAAAACATTCAGTCTCTACACATTCCTCCTGTTCTATCCTTCCAAAAATTCAGAATTTGAAATCTAAATCTAAATATAAACTTTAAATCTAAATTAAAGATTTACAATCTAAATCCTGTGTACTAAAATCTTGATAGCTCATGCCTTTCTTTGAATCTATATAAATTTTAAAATCTTGATAGCTCATCAATCAGTTGCAAGGGATATATGTATTTGTCTTTGATCGGATAATTGTTGACACTAGCGGGCATTTACATTCGTTGTATGCTTCGCTGCATACATCCATAAAAGGTGTTATTCGATTGATGTCGGATGTGAGGGTACTATATCGTGTACAATCATTCACAAATATTGCCGTCTTTGCTGCACCTCGATCCTTCACGATGATATGTGGGTTAGCATCTTTTGCATACAATGATCTTTTTATTCATCATTGTTTATTTGAAAGTGTAGACTTTGTCACTAAGGACCTTGCATCTTTAGCAGCTTCGTGTAGTCCTCAATTTAGAGACCCAAAATCATGGCATATGAGTTAAGTTCTTTAAAGTTCATTCAAGTTTAAGTTCTATGTTCGGGTCCCTTGCAGTCTAACCCAAGTTCTCGCTTGAGTTCATTTAGGTCCAAGCTCAAATTAGATCCTCTATTGCTCGTATGATTTGAGTTCATTTGAGTACAAGTCCACGAGTCCTCTTGCATATGATTCAAGTTTGTTCTTTGTATATGTTTGAGTCTCAGGTGCGAGTCCAAGTGCTTGTTCAAGTCTGGTTCGTACTTGGATTTCTTGTGGTCCTCTTGAGTTCAGACTCCATTCAAGTTTAAGTCTTTGGTTCAATTCAAGTACTCGCTCAAGTTCAAATTGTTTAGACCATTAGTGTTCAATTTGAGTATAGAATGCAAGTTCAAGTAGTCCGGTTTAATTCATTTCATTTTTCGAATTGAGTTTGAGTTCACTTGAGTCCGAGCCTTGTTCAGTTTTAATTAGATTTGGATTCATTTAAATTCATTTTCATAGTTCCCCTGCTCGTGTTCAATCAAGTCCACAAGTGATTGTTCATCTGAGTCCGGGTTCTTATTCTTTTGAGTTCAAATCAAGTCCGAGTTTGTTCGTACATTTACCCGAAATTTTGGCAGCCTCCCAGCGTCTCTCCCGTTTAGGGGAAAACAATGGAAAACTGGGCCTCCCGCCACGCTAGAGAAAAGCGTGCACGGTTGGTACCCTCGGATGAGGACACCGCGGCCGTAAAGTCTTTGTCCCCACCACGCCAGAGAAAGGCGTACATG